>NC_041382.1:522882098-522916156 GCF_002162155.2 Triticum dicoccoides
CTCACTGTTCATCCAATTGATCGGCTTCAGTTAGCAGCAGTAGCGAAGGAATCGCTCGATAGGGTTTAGTTAACAGCCATCAATTGATCGCTCCGGTTCAGTAACGCATAGCCTACAGTGCAATCGCTCGGGTTCAGTTAGAGCCCAACGCCTCGCTCGGGTTCAGTTAGAGCCAACGCCTCGCACACACGCGCGTACGTGTACAAGAGAAACGTGCATCGCTCGGCCCCCAGCCTCCCACCGTAACCGGAAACTCCCCGAAATTTTCCTCCCCCTCGCTTCTACCACGGATTTTTCCGTCATGGACGACCCAAAGAATGTCATGCAGCTGCGTCTCCGGCCTGCCCAGGACGAAAAGCCCATTTTTTGTCATGATTTTTTGTCATAGAACTAGGAGCCTCTCCACATCTATGATGATGCCGGGTTTCGTCACAATTATCGTCATAGAAGTGTCATATGTATCACATAATTTTTTTTCGTTTGGCCCAAAATGTCACGGATGTGTCTTTTTTTGTAGTGCGGTCACTTACGAAAGTGAGATCTGATAGATATGATAAGATAATATTTTTGGTATTTTTATGATAAAGATGCAAAGTAAAGAAAGCAAAATAAACGGAAAAGGAAATAGCTTGTTGACAGAAGATTAATATGATGGAAAATAGACCCGGGGGCCATAGGTTTCACTAGTGGCTTCTCTCGAGAGCATAAGTATTACGGTGGGTAAACAAATTACTATTGAGCAATTGACAGAATTGAGCATAGTTATGAGAATATCTAGGTATGATCATGTATATAGGCATCACGTCCGAGACAAGTAGACCGACTCCTGCCTGCATCTACTACTATTACTCCACACATCGACCGCTATCCAGCATGCATCTTGAGTATTAAGTTCAAAAGAACAGAGTAACGCTTTAAGCAAGATGACATGATGTAGAGGGATAAACTCATGCAATATGATATAAACCCCATCTTGTTATCCTCGATGGCAACAATACAATACGTGCCTTGCTGCCCCTACTGTCACTGGGAAAGGACACCGCAAGATTGAACCCAAAGCTAAGCGCTTCTCCCAATTGCAAGAAAGATCAATCTAGTAGGCCAAACCAAACTGATAATTCGAAGAGACTTGCAAAGATAACCAATCATACATAAAAGAATTCAGAGAATATTCAAATAATGTTCATAGATAAACTTGATCGTAAACCCACAATTCATCGGTCTCAACAAACACACCGCAAAAGAAGATTACATCGAATAGATCTCCACAAGAGAGGGGAGAACTTTGTATTGAGATCCAAAAAGAGAGAAGAAGCCATTTAGCTAATAACTATGGACCCGAAGGTCTGAAGTAAACTACTCAGACTTCATCAGAGAGGCTATGGTGTTGATGTAGAAGCCCTCCTTGATCGATGCCCCCTCTCTTGTGGAAAAGGCCCCAAGATGGGATCTCACGGGTATAGAAAGTTGCGGCGGTGGAATTAGGGTTTTGGTTCTGTATCTGGTAGTTTGGGGGTACGTAGGTATATATAGGAGGAAGAAGTACGTCGGTGGAGCAACATGGGCCCCACGAGGGTGGAGGGCGCGCCTGCGGGAGGGGGGGTAGGCGCGCCCCCTACCTCGTGCCCTCCTGGTTGCTTTCTTGACGTAGGGTCCAAGTCCTCTAGATCATGTTTGTTCCGAAAATCACGTTCCCGAAGGTTTCATTCCGTTTGGACCCCGTTTGATATTCTTTTTCTGCGAAACTCTGAAATAGGCAAAAAAACAACAATTCTGGGCTGGGCCTCCGGTTAATAGGTTAGTCCCAAAAATAATATAAAAGTGTATAATAAAGCCCAATAATGTCCAAAACAAGATATAATATAGCATGGAACAATAAAAAATTATAGATACGTTGGAGACGTATCAAGCATCTCCAAGCTTAATTCCTGCTCGTCCTCGAGTAGGTAAATGATAAAAACAGAATTTTTGAAGTGGAATGCTACTTGGCATAATTTAAATGTAATTCTCTTAATTGTGGTATGAATATTCAGATCCGAAAGATTCAAGACAAAAGTTCAATATTGACATAGAAATAATAATACTTCAAGCATACTAACTAAGCAATTATGTCTCTTCAAAATAATATGGCCAAAGAAAGTTATCCCTACAAAATCATATAGTCTGGCTATGCTCCATCTTCACTACACAAAGTATTTAAATCATGCACAACCCTGATGACAAGCCAAGCAATTGTTTCATACATTTGGTGTTCTCAAACTATTTCAATCTTCACGCAATACATGAGCGTGAGCCATGGACATAGCACTATATGTGGAATAGAATGGTGGTTGTGGAGAAAACAAAAAGGGAGAAGATAGTCTCACATCAACTAGGCGTATCAACGGGCTATGGAGATGCCCATCAATAGATATCAATGTGAGTGAGTAGGGATTGCCATGCAACAGATGCACTAGAGCTATAAGTATGTGAAAGCTCAACACAAGAAACTAAGTGGGTGTGCATCCACCTCGCTTGCACACGAAGACCTAGGGCATTTTGAGGAAGCCCATCATTGGAATATACAACCCTAGTTCTATAATGAAAAATTCCCACTAGTATATGAAAGTGATAACATAGGAGACTCTCTATGATGAAGGTCATGGTGCTACTTTGAAGCACAAGTGTGGTAAAAGGATAGTAGCATTGTCCCTTCTCTCCTTTTCTCTCATTTTTTTATTTGGGCCTTTTCTCCTTTTTATGGCCTCTTTTTTAGTTCGGAGTCTCATCCCGAGTTTTGGGGGAATCATAGTATCCATCATCCTTTCCTCAGTTGGGACAATGCTCTAAAAATGATGATCACCACACTTTTTTATTTACTTACAACTCAACAATTACAACTCAATACTTAGAACAAAATATGACTCTATGTGAATGCCTCCATCGGTGTACCGGGATATGCAATGAATCAAGAGTGACATGTATGAAAAAATTATGAAGGGTGGATTTGCCACAAATACAATGTCAACTACATGATCATGCAAAGCAATATGACAATGATGGAGCGTTTCATAATAAACGGAATGGTGGTAAGTTGCATGGCAATATATCTCGGAATGGCCATGGAAATCCCATGATAGGTAGATATGGTGGCTGTTTTCAGGAAGGTATATGGTGGGTGTATGATACCGGCGAAAAGTGCGCGGTATTAGAGAGGCTAGCAATGGTGGAAGGAAGAAAGTGCGTATGATCCATGGACTCAACATTAGTCATAAAGAACTCATATACTTATTGCAAAAATCTATTAGTTACCGAAGCAAACTATTACGCGCATGCTCCTAGGGGGATAGATTGGTAGGAAAATACCATCGCTCGTCCCCGACTGCCACTCATTAGGAAGACAATCGATAAATAAATCATGCTCCGACTTCATCACATAACGGTTCACCATACGTGCATGCTACGGGAATCACAAACTTCAACACAAGCATTTCTCAAATTCGCAACTACTCAACTAGCACGACTCTAATATCACCATCTCCATATCTCAAAACAATTATCAAGTATCAAACTTCTCATAGTATTCAACACACTCATAAGAATTTTTTTATTAATCTTGAATGCCTAACATAATTAAAGCAAATTACCACGCTGTTTTGTAGGACTCAAAATAATCTAAGTGAATCATGAGAGAACAATAGTTTATATAAAATGAATCCACCACTGTGCTCTAAAAGATATAAGTGAAGCACTAGAGCAAAAACTATATAACTCAAAAGATATAAGTGAAGCACATAGAGTATTCTAACAATTTCAGAATCATGTGTGTCTCTCTCAAAAGGTGTGTACAGCAATGATGATTGTGGGAAACTAACAAATAAATAATCAAATAATACAAGACGCTCCAAGAAAATCACATATCATGTGGTAAATAAAAATATAGCTCCAAGTAAAGTTACCGATGGAAGGATCTCGGTGTCAAAACCGGCGGATCTCGGGTAGGGGGTCCCGAACTATGCATCTAGGCCGGATGGTAACAGGAGGCAAGGGACACGAAGTTTTACCCAGGTTCGGGCCCTCTCGATGGAGGTAAAACCCTACGTCCTGCTTGATTAATATTGATGATATGGGTAGTACAAGAGTAGATCCACCACGAGATCAGAGAGGCTAAACCCTAGAAGCTAGCCTATGGTATGATTGTGTATGAATATGTTGCCCTATGTACTAAAACCCTCCGGTTTATATAGACACCAGATAGGGTTAGGGTTACATAGAGTCGGTTACAATGGTAGGAGATCTACATATCTGTATCGCCAAGCTTGCCTTCCACGCCAAGGAAAGTCCCTTCCGGACACGGGACGAAGTCTTCAATCTTGTATCTTCATAGTCCAGGAGTCCGGCTGAAGGTATAGTCCGGCCATCCGGACACCCCCTAATCCAGGACTCCCTCGGTAGCCCCTGAACCAGGCTTCAATGATGATGAGTCTGGCGCGCAGATTTTCTTCGGCATTGCAAGGCGGGTTCTCCTCCAAATTCCATGTACCTATTGAATAAAATCCGTTTTCTTGTAAATGTTGCGCTCCTTGGCTTCTATGCCCAATAATGGCCGTCTCCCACGTGTCAAACGAATATGAAAAGTCTGAGTGTTTTTACATCCACACCCCTAGCTGCATAAATGAGCCGCCCATTTAAGGGGATGAGGATTTAGATCCAAACCACACCTTCTCCCTTTCGCGAGTGTTCATCAGAGCGCATCCGACAAAGGTCCATTCCACCATGGCCAGCCGCCGCAACTCCTCTCTTCGCCCTTCCAGCCCTAAGCCTGGATATTGGGAGAGATGCTCCATTCCGCATAGCGAGCTAGTGACGCTCCAGACCAAGGGGTTTCTCCCCCCGGCCTATATGGTCCCGGTTCGAGCCGGTCTTGCCCTTTATAATGGTGGAGAGCAAGCGGAGAGTGCCCCCAATCCCTCCCAAGGATAGCGGGTATGCCTTGTCCCTTATCTAATAAGAGGGATCGGATTTCCAATCCATCCGTTTCTCCTGGGGCTACTGGAGTACTATGGCCTCCAGCTACACAATCTCACGCCCGCCTCCGTATTGCATATCGCGGGCTTCATAGCCCTCTGCAAGCTGTTTTTGGGTGTTGAGGCTCATTTCGGGCTGTGGAAAGAGCTATTCTGCCTTGTGCCCCGTTCTAAGAAGGGGTCAATGTATCAAGTGGGCGGAGCCGAAGTGTGGCGCATCGCTGGGACCAGATACCTATCCGGAACCCCAAAGAAAGCGTCCGAGGACTGGCCTTCAGAATGGTTTTACATAGAAGACGTCCCGCTGCCGGATCCTGTCCGGATCGGCTTCCCTGAGTTTGACAGTGCCCCACTAAAGAAGCGCCTAAGTTGGCGTCCACGGAGCCCTCAGAGGGAAAGTGACAAGGACATTTTTACCTGATGGGCCGGATAAGATTGTTAGCTCATTCCGGACTGACTATGATCGGGGTCATGGCCGCATGCATCATGCGAGGGGTGCAGCCGCTACAGTATAGAGGCCACCCCATGTGGGACTTCAACGGGGAGGACGACACCACCCGCTATGGACATAAGAGGCCGGATTCGGCTGCGGCTCTAATAAAGACCTTGTCCGCTTTGTACAAGGGAGAAGAGGAGGATTTTCTCCGTGTCGACCCAAAGGGTGGATTTTCTATGTACAATCCTCCAAGCTGGGTAAGTGGTCGCATCTTGCCCATCCATTTTATATTCCCATTGTTAGATACTCAGTCTAGCGACTTCAACGCAGGAACTGCGCCAGGCTATTAAAGAAATAAACAGCCCTCCTCCACAACCCGAGGACCCAGGACAGTCCCTCGACCCGGACTCTCAAGAGGATCCGGACTTTTCGGTGGAGCTGATTGATGGAGTGTTCGATCAATTGAGCAAGGACAATGCCTTGGTGGCCATTACGGCTGATTACCCAGGGCTAATCCCGGCCTCCCAGAAACGGGAGGCCGAACCTGCGGCGACAAGCCAACGAGGGGCCGCAGGGCCCCGTGGGCAGAAAAGAGGTGCAGTCCGGACCAAGACGTTAGCGCAAAGGTATGACACGCCCCCTTATCCTAGGTGTTACACCTTCAAGGAACATTAACACTCGTGCTCTCTTCAGGACAAAGAGACCTCGCCGAACTATATTCGGAGAGACTGCCAATCGCGCCTCCACCAGCCAGGCTCCAAAGCCTGGTCCGGAAGCGGAGCCGAACACAAGGCACGCACCGGACGCTCCTCCGATGGAGGATGTGGACAGGTTGTCTGCCACCAACTCTGAGGTGGAGAGTGCCATGAACCACAGGCGTCGCCGGAAAATTCTTCGCGACGCTTGTTTCTCCCAAGAGGCGTTAGATGCCTTCAAGTCGGGAGATGCGTACCTCCGTGCCGCTCAAAATGGTGTAGCCAGAGCCACGGAGCAATATGTAAAAGACATACGGGTAAGAAAATTTTGGTAATTATATATGTACCAGTAGCCCTCGAGACTTGAAACAGTTAGAATAAATGATTTAAGGATCATTTGTTATGCAGGTTCTTACAGAAAAGAATTCCCTACTGTCCAAGGAGCTGGAAGAATGCAAAGCCCAACTTGAGGCCGCACTAGCCGCGGCAGGGGAGCCCAAGGAGACCCCCTCTGGTAATATATACTTCGAAAGATAAGTATTTTGTGAAGCACGGCATGGGTGCGGATCTGACAAATGAAATTGCAGATGGCGCCGGATTGAATCCGGAAAGGCAACACCTCCTACGCCAGCTAAAGGCTGGTGAGAAGGTGCTGACAAAGGTGACGCGGGAGAAGAACGATCTCCAAGATGCCAACACCAAGCTGGGCATCGAGCTGAAAGATGTTCGTGCCCAGCTGTCAGACTCCGTTAAGGAGAATCAGCAGCTTCGGCGCGGCATATTTAGTAAGTGCTTGAACTAACCTTTGAAAGAAAGTTCGGCGGGGAAGTCGACTAATAGAGCAATGTCTGTAGGTGTGCTAACAGGTCGTCCTACAGAGGAGATGCCCGGTTCTACGGGTGACCTTCTTCCCGAGCTCTCGCAACTGCTCGATCGAGTTCGGCAGGCGATGCAAGATGTCGGCCAGGCCCTGTGGCCATCCATCTCCATTCCCGAAGGTCTTGGAGAGCTTGCGGAGAAGCTAAAGGAAGCACGGCGGCGCTTCCGATTGTGGAAGATATCGTCCTGCCGTCAAGGTGCTAGGGAGGCCTGGGCCATGGTGAAGACGTGGTACACAAAGGCTGACCCCAACCACATGGCCGAGGTCGGTCCTGTAGGGCCCGATGGGAAGGAGATCCCTGTAAGCTTAGTATACGGCCAAGTAGAGTTGGCCGCAAAGTATTCCCAAGAGGACTGTAAATTAGACAGCCTGTTAGATGGTATTGAAGAGGAATACAAACAGTCAAAATAACTATGAATTTAATTGACATTTATAATGCCTTCTAGCCGGATTGTAGATCATTTGTCATGGCCGACCTCTTCGCTTCAGCCTCGGGACCTAACGGTCCGGAGTGTGTCCAAATTCCCATGCGGTTATATAGGAACCAGGGAATGCACGGAGACCAGGCGTAGGGGTCATTAGTGTGTGAACAGACAAGTGCCCGGCTAGTTATGTTATATTACATGGTTAGTAAGAAACATCTTCTAGGGAGAATAGTTCCGTTAGGGGTTCCTTTCCCTGGGAGGCATGCCCTAAATTGCATGTCCATGCTGCAAAAAGAAACGCAGGAAAAACATCTGGGGGCGTATAGATAAATAAAATAAAAAAGATCATCTTTAGTTCACCGACTGAATATTCCCTTAAGAACGCTAGCTTTCGGCTTCACCCAGTCTGAGGTACACGTCCGGCTGACCCAGCAGTAACAATCGCAGAGGTGCTCCCTTTACCACCTAGCCGAACAATCGGGAACGTAGGGGTAAGCACAGGAGCCAGGCAACCCAGCTTGGCCAAAACTTAAGTCATATCGATGCATATAATGGTGAATAAAAGGTACATGCGGAGTGTGACACATGTGTTGGGCATGAAGCCCGTATAAATAAGCTTCTGTTTAAAGAAGCCCCCAGGTTTAATGAGCGCGGATAGGGCGTCACATTATGAGCCTTTAAAGGCTATAAGAGAGAGAGAGAGAGAGAGAGAGAGAGAGAGAGAGAGAAGAGGAATGTAAGACAGAAAGTATATAAAAATGGACAGAGGAAGGAGACGAACACAGAGTCCGGCGCTAGGCATAGAATCTTCGGAGACGGGCTGCGTTCCATGGGTTCGGCTCGAGTCGGTTATCCGATGCATCTCGCAGGCGGTATGCTCCACCAGTCAGGACTTGGTCAATTATGAAGGGACCTTCCCACTTGGGCTTGAGTTTGTCCTTTTTCTTTTCCAGTAGTCGTACGTTGTAATTTTTGGCCCGTACTTCTCTGCTTTGGTATCTTCGAGCTTGCCGTTGATAGAATGCGGAACGGGCTTTTGCCATGTCACGCTCCTCCTCCAATGCGTCCAAGATGTCCTGCCGATCGAGCTCGGCTTCTCTTTCTTCGTACATGCGCACTCGAGGTGAGTCATGAATTATGTCGCAAGGTAAAACTGCCTTTGCACGGTACACCATAAAGAATGGTGTGTATCCGGTGGTGCGATTCGGCGTGGTCCGCAGCCCCCAGAGTACGGAGTCGAGCTCCTCTACCCAGTGCGTGTTAGATTCCTTGAGGGACCGCACTAATCTGGGTTTGATGCCGCTCATGATGAGACCATTTGCACGTTCGACCTGGCCGTTAGTTTGTGGGTGATAGACAGAACCATAATCGAGCTTGATGCCCATGTTTTTGCACCAGAGTTTTACCTTGTCGGCCGTAAAGTTTGTGCCGTTATCCGTGATGATGCTGTGAGGGACGCCGTAATGGTGTACAACCCCGGATATAAAGTCTATCACCGGTACGGATTCGGCCGTCTTAACAGGCTTGGCTTCTATCCATTTGGTGAACTTATCCACCATGACTAGTAAGTATTTTTGCTTGTGGGTTCCGCCTTTAAGGGGTCCAACCATGTCAAGCCCCCAGACCGCGAAGGGCCAAGTGATGGGGATAGTTTGGAGGGTGGTGGGTGGCATATGGCTTTGGTTTGCAAAGAGCTGGCAACCGGTGCATCGTTGGACTAAGTCCTTGGCGTCTGCCCGGGCCGTCGTCCAATAAAAGCCTGTACAGAAGGCCTTGCTTACAAGGGACCGAGCTGCCGCGTGATGACCGCCGAGTCCGGCATGAATTTCAGCCAGGAGGTTCCGCCCTTCCTCTTCAGAGATGCACCTTTGAAGGACTCCGGTAGTGCTTTTCTTATAAAGCTCTCCCTTGTGGACTTTGTAGGCTTTGGATCGCCGCACTATGCAGCGTGCCTCATTTTGGTCCTCGGGGAGTTCCTGCCTAGTGAGGTAGGCGAGGAATGGTTCCATCCATGGGGCGATAACGGCCATTATTACGTGGGCTGAAGGTGTTATTTCGTTGGCAGAGCCTCCGATTGTGTCAGAATGTTCGGTGTCGGGCAGTGCGGTTGGGTCCGGGCTGTTATTGTTTGGCTCTCCTTCCCATACTACGGATGGCTTGAACAACCTTTCCAAGAAGATGTTGGGGGGAACTACATCGCGTTTTGCGCCGATGCATGCCAGGACATCTGCCGCCTGATTATTTTCCCGGGCTACATGGTGGAATTCAAGCCCTTCGAACCGAGCTGACATTTTTAGGACGGCGTTGCGATAAGCTGCCATTTTTGGATCCTTGGCATCGAAGTCTCCATTTATTGGGATATTGCGAGGTTCGAGTCCCCGCGCACCTCTAGGCGTTGAATGCCCATGGGCACTACCATCCGGAGACTATGTAGAAGGGCCTCATATTCGGCTGCATTGTTGGAGTCCGTGTACATAATCTGGAGTACATATTGAACTATGTCTCCTGTGGGGGACGTCAAAATGACGCCAGCCCCCAGTCCGTCCAACATCTTGGAGCCGTCGAAATGCATGATCCAATTTGAATATGTGCCGTACTCTTTAGGGAGTTCGGCCTCCGTCCATTCTGCGACGAAGTCGTCCAAGACTTGCGACTTGATGGCTCGCCGTGGCTTATAAGTTATGTCGAACCGTAGGAGCTCGATGGCCCATTTTGCAATCCGGCCCGTTGCGTCATGGTTGTTTATAATATCGTTAAGTGGTACTTCCGAGGCTACTATTATTGAACACTCTTGAAAGTAGTGTCGTAGCTTCCGGGATGCCATGAATACCGCATACGCAATCTTTTGATAATGTGGGTACCGTGATTTGCAGGGAGTGAGGACAGTGGACACATAATATACCGGCTTTTGAAGGGGGAATTTGTGTCCGTCTGTTTCTCGTTCGACGACGAGCACTGCGCTTACAACCTGATGTGTTGCTGCAATGTATAATAGCATTGGTTCGCCAATGTTTGGCGTGGCCAGGACTGGGTTTGTTGCCAGTATGGCTTTTATTTCATCGAGTCCGGCCATGGCTGCATCCGTCCATTCGAAGTGTTCGGTTCACCGAAGGAGGCGGTAAAGGGGTAGGGCCTTTTCTCCCAAGCGGGAGATAAAGCGGCTTTGAGCCGCCACGCATCCGGTTAACTTTTGTATTTGTTTGAGGTCCTTTGGGATATCCAATTGTGACAGAGCTCGGTTCTTGGCTGGATTTGCTTCAATTCCTCTACCGGATACAATGAAGCCCAGGAGCTTTCCGGCTGGGATGCCAAAAACGCATTTTTCTGGGTTGAGCTTGATGTCGTATGTTCGGAGGTTATCGAATGTGAGCCTCAAGTCGTCTACTAGAGATTCGACATGTCTTGTTTTGACGACCACAACATCTACATATGCCTCCACTGTTTTGCCGATCTGGTTTGCCAGACATGTCTGAATCATGCGCTGTTATGTTGCGCCGGCGTTTTTGAGCCCAAAGGGCATTGTGTTGAAGCAGAATGGGCCGTATGGTGTGATAAATGCCGTTGCGGCTTGGTCTAATTCTGCCATCTTGATTTGATGGTAGCCGGAATATGCGTCGAGGAAACACAACGAGTCGTGTCCTGCGGTAGCATCGATAATTTGATCGATGCGGGGGAGGGGGAAGGGATCCTTTGGGCAAGCCTTGTTAAGGTCTTTGGTACCATCACCAGGTTTGCTAGCCAGTCCGGATGTTTTATATCTCTGATGAATCCGGCCTCCAATAGCATTGCTAGCTCCTCTCCCATGGCCTGTCTCTTAGGTTTGGAAAAATGCCGAAGAGCTTGCTTGACATGTTTGAATTCTTTTAGGATATTTAAGCTGTGCTTGGCCAGTCTGCGTGGGATTCCTGGCATGTCTGAAGGGTGCCAGGCGAAAATGTCCTAGTTCTCTCGTAGGAACTCTCGTAGTGCAGCATCTACATCAGGGTTTAAATCTGCCCCGATGGAAGCTGTTTTATTGGGGTCCGTTGGATGGACCTGGAATTTGACTATTTCGTCCGCCGGTAGAAAGGAGGTGGACTTGGATCTTTTGTCGAGTATCACGTCATCTGTATTCACCGTGGAGCGCAGCGCAGTCAGTTCCTCAGCCGCTAGGGCTTCGATAGTGCCTCAAGGGCTAGGTGCAGCTATCTTGTTTTTGGCGCGGAGTGCTATGTCCGGATCACTAGCGAGAGTAATGATCCCGTTGGGCCCGGGAATCTTGAGTTTCATGTACCCGTAATGGGGTATTGCTTGGAAGATTGTAAACACTTCCCGCCCTAGCAGAGCGCGATAACCACTGCTGAACAGAGCCACATGGAACGTGACCTCTTCAGACCTGTAATTATCTGGCATGCCGAACACCACATATAGTGTGATTTTTCCTGTACAGTACTCTTCCCGACTAGGGATTATTCCTCTAAAGGTTGTGCTGCTTCGCTCAATGCGGTTTCAGTCTATTTTCATTTTTTGATGGGTTTCCTTGTAAATGAGGTTCAATCCGCTGCCGCCGTCCATGAGTACCTTGGTAAGACGAAAGTCGTCCATTATTGGACTGAGGACCAATGCAGCTGGTACTCAGGTTGTTCGGAATTTAGGTTCATCACTAGCGTTAAAGGTAATAGCCGTGTCACTCCATGGGTTTATTGTTGCCACTTGGTAGATTTCGGCAAGGCTGCGGAGTGTCCTTTTTCACATGTTATTTGATGCGAAAGTCTCGAAGACTGTTAGTACCATATTGGTGTCTCTAGGGTGGCTTTCTGTGGCCTCCGAAATTAGGAGATCTTCGCCAATTTTGGCCACCTATCGGAGTATCCGACATGCTCTAAGGCTGTGAGTTGGTGTGGCGTCATCGGTACTGTGAATTTTACAGGGTCCATTAAGCCATCCTTTCAATACGGTTCCATGCCCTATAGAGGGTTTTTGGTTTTTGGTGTTTGACCCGGGTGTCTGGCGATGATGCACCGTTTTATTTCACACTGGGTTTGCATTCAGGGCCGGATTGTCCCAAAATTTTATTTCGGTTTTCCAGGCGCTTTCCATCGCACAGTACTTTCGTACTATGGATGCCAAGTCAGCAAAGCATGTAATATCATGGCCACTTATGGCATTGAGGATTCCCTTGTCCGTGCAATTATTGCAGAAGAATGAAATCGCGTCTTCCTCGCGGCAGTCCTTTATCCTGTTCATAACCAGGAGGAATCTGGCCCAGTAATGATATACTGTTTCTTCGGGCTCTTGCCTAATTTGGGATAGATCGCTAATGTTCGGGTGGGTGGGTGGAATTAAATCCGAAGCCTCACCCCATCTGAGGCTCAGAGGCCGAGGAATTTCTGAACTCGAAAATTTGGATTCCTGGATGTTATCCAATGAATCCAGTCCGTCGCCTGACTCTAAGTTCAGGTCTTGAGTGATATCCTCCCCTCCACGGGTATCCGGCTTGGAGGGATCGGGAATCCGGACGTAGCTAGTCCTTAAGATAGATGAGGGGTCGTCGCACTGTCCCTCTACCATGGCAACCTGATGGGTGACTTGGGGAGAGTTAATCTCTCTCAGATCGGGCTTGGGCCCAATCTAGTCGTAATCCGTAGCGACTCCCAGCGCGGCGATGCGATCCAAGAGCTCGTTTATGGAGGAGAGCTCCATTGGATCTAACTGCTAGGCGAGTTCCGAGTTGACATGAAGATTGTTTTCGATGGCTCGAGAGGTCATTGTCGGCGCAGAAGCCGAACAGGCGGTCATAAGAAAACCACCTAGCCGGAGGGTTTGGCCGATAGCCAAAGCTCCCTTAGCAACCGTGCCGTCTTTAAAGATGGGGCGAGGCATCCTTCCTGATGGCGACGACACAGAGGAACTCTCAATGAAAGCACCAATGTCGGTGTCAAAACCGGCGGATCTCGGGTAGGGGGTCCCGAACTGTGCATCTAGGACGGATGGTAACAGGAGGCAAGGGACATGAAGTTTTACCCAGGTTCGGGCCCTCTCGATGGAGGTAAAACCCTACGTCTTGCTTGATTAATATTGATGATATGGGTAGTACAAGAGTAGATCCACCACGAGATCTCAGAGGCTTAACCCTAGAAGCTAGCATATGGTATGATTGTGTATGAATATGTTTCCCTATGGACTAAAACCCTCCGGTTTATATAGACACCGGATAGGGTTCGGGTTACATAGAGTCGGTTACAATGGTAGGAGATCTACATATCCGTATCGCCAAGCTTGCCTTCCACGCCAAGGAAAGTCCCTTCCGAACACAGGACGAAGTCTTCAATCTTGTATCTTCATAGTCCAGGAGTCCGGCTGAAGGTATAGTCCGTCCATCCGGACACCCCCTAATCCAGGACTCCCTCAATGTGGTAAATAAAAATATAGCTCCAAGTAAAGTTACCGATGGAAGTAGACGAAAAGAGGGGAAGCCTTCTGGGCATCCCCAAGCTTTGGCTTTTAGGTGTCCTTAGGTTATCTTGGGGTGCCATGGGCATCCCCAAGCTTAGGCTCTTGTCACACCTTGTTCCATAATCCATCAAATCTTTTACCCAAAACTTGAAAACTTCACAACAGAAAACTTAAAGTAGAAAATCTCGTGAGCTCCGTTAGCGAAAGAAAAAAAACACCACTTCAAGGTACTGTAATGAACTCATTCTTTATTTATAATGGTGTTAAACCTACTGTATTCCAACTTCTCTATGGTTTATAAACTATTTTACTATCCATAGATTCAACAAAATAAGCAAACAACACATGAAAAACAGAATCTGTCAAAAACAGAACAGTCTGTAGTAATATGTAGCTAATGCAAGTTCTGGAACCCCAAAAAAATCTAAGATAAATTGATGTAAGTGAGGAATATATATATATTAATCATATGCAAAAAGAATTAACTAAATAGCAATTTCCAAATAAAATGGCAGCAATTCTCGTGAGCACTAAAGTTTCTATTTTCTACAGCAAGATTAAAAAGACTTTCCCCAAGTCTTCCCAACGGTTCTACTTGGCACAAACAGTAATTAAACAAAAAAAACACAACCAAAACAGAGGATAGATAAATTATTTATTACTAAATAGGAGAAAAAAATCTCGGAATAAAAATAAAATTGGGTTGCCTCCCAACAAGCGCTATCGTTTAACGTCCTTAGCTAGGCATAAAAGCAAGGATAGATTTAGGTATCTTTAGTTGGTAATTCTTTAATGATACATCTATCACCCTTAAGAGTTTATTTCCTTTTATCAATTATCAAACTTCTAGGCACAAAATCGAAACAATCATTAGTAGCAAACGGTTCCTTAATGATAGCAAAAAGATTGGGATGAATACTTATAGATTTGAGATCCGCAGTTTCCTTGCTAGAGGATTCACCCTTATTTTTTTAGGAACATACATAAGCTTGGTAATTTTAGTTGGAGGACTTGGAGTGTTCTTTACGGAATAAAAAGCGGTTCCCAAGTTGGTAATGATACCCTCAAGTTTATCGATTCTAGTGGAATCCTGATTTATTCTTTCATTAACTATGGGTTCCTTCTTCTTAATATTTTTCAAAGTGACTCCTACTTTAGATCCATATTGAGTAATTTGGTTGTGGATATTTTTATCCAAATTTTCAATTAACTCTATGGTAGCAACTTTATTTTCAATAATTTCAAGTTTTTGCATTACATGCTCCATAGTTAACATAGTTCCATTAACCAAATGAGGGGGTGAGCCAAACAAATCTATCATAGCATTACAGGAATGAAAAGTGTGGCTACCCAAGAAATTCCCTCCGGTAATGCTACAAGGACATATCTGTGCCAAGGAGTAGTGCCTACATAAAAATTGCGGAGGAAAACAGAAGTAGATTGCTTCCTGGTAGATCTATTTTGATCACTGCAAATTCTATACCAAACGTCTTTTAGATTTTCTCCTTCCCTTTGCTTAAAATTAAGAACTTCGTTTTCGGGAGACAACGGAGAAGATAGGGGACTAGCCATAACGACAAAGAAGCAATCCAACACACAAGCAAATAAGAGACGGGCAAAAAGAGGCAAATAGAGAAAGAGAAGGACGACGGAGAGAGAGAGAGAGAGAGGGCGAACAAAACGACAAGGGTGAAGTGGGGGAGAGGAAAACGAGAGGCAAATGGCAAATAATGTAATGCGGGAGATAAGGGTTTGTGATGGGTACTTGGTATGTTGACTTTTGCGTAGACTCCCTGGCAACGGCGCCAGAAATCCTTCTTGCTACCTCTTGAGCACTGCGTTGGTTTTCCCTTGAAGAGGAAAGGGTGATGCAGTAAAGTAGCGTAAGTATTTCCCTCAGTTTTTGAGAACCAAGGTATCAATCCAGTAGGAGGCCATGCACGAGTCCCTCGCACCTACACAAACAAATAAAATCCTCGCAACCAACGCAATAAAGGGGTTGTCAATCCCTTCACGTTCACTTACAAAAGTGAGATCTGATAGATATGATAAGATAATATTTTTGGTATTTTTATGATAAAGATGCAAAGTAAAGAAAGCAAAATAAACGGAAAAGGAAATAGCTTGTTGACAGAAGATTAATATGATGGAAAATAGACCCGGGGGCCATAGGTTTCACTAGTGGCTTCTCTCAAGAGCATAAGTATTACGGTGGGTAAACAAATTACTGTTGAGCAATTGGCAGAATTGAGCATAGTTATGAGAATATCTAGGTAAGATCATGTATATAGGCATCATGTCTGAGACAAGTAGACCGACTCCTGCCTGCATCTACTACTATTACTCCACACATCGACCGCTATCCAGCATGCATCTAGAGTATTAAGTTCAAAAGAACAGAGTAACGCTTTAAGCAAGATTACATGATGTAGAGGGATAAACTCATGCAATATGATATAAACCTCATCTTGTTATCCTCGAAACAATACAATGGGTGCCTTGCTGCCCCTACTATCACTGGGAAAGGACACCGCAAGATTGAACCCAAAGCTAAGCGCTTCTCCCATTGCAAGAAAGATCAATCTAGTAGGCCAAACCAAAATGATAATTCGAAGAGACTTGCAAAGATAACCAATCATACATAAAAGAATTCAGAGAAGATTCAAATATTGTTCATAGATAAACTTTATCATAAACCCACAATTCATCGGTCTCAACAAACACACCGCAAAAGAAGATTACATCGAATAGATCTCCTCAAGAGAGGGGGAGAACTTTGTATTGAGATCCAAAAAGAGAGAAGAAGCCATCTAGCTAATAACTATGGACCCGAAGGTCTGAAGTAAACTACTCACACTTCATCGGAGAGGCTATGGTGTTGATGTAGAAGCCCTTCATGATCGATGCCCCCCCCTCCCGGCGGAGCTCTGGAAAAGGCCCCAAGATGGGATCTCACGGGTACAGAAAGTTGCGGCAGTGGAATTAGGGTTTTGGCTCCGTATATGGTAGTTTGGGGGTACGTAGGTATATATAGGAGGAAGAAGTATGTCGGTGGAGCAACGTGGGCCCCACGAGGGTGGAGGGCGCGCCTGGGGGGGGGGGGGTAGGCGCGCCCCCTACCTCGTGCCCTCCTGGTTGCTTTCTTGATGTAGGGTCCAAGTCCCCTGGATCATGTTCGTTTCGAAAATCATGTTCCCGAAGGTTTCATTCCATTTGGACTCCGTTTGATATTCTTTTTCTGCGAAACTCTGAAATAGGCAAAAAAACAACAATTCTGGGCTGGGCCTCCGGTTAATAGGTTAGTCCCAAAAATAATATAAAAGTGTCTAATAAAGCCCAATAATGTCCAAAACAGGATATAATATAGTATGGAACAATAAAAATTTATAGATACGTTGGAGACGTATCATGGTACCGAGCAAGCTATCTTCTTCCAGGGTTGTATAAAGAAGGCAGAACTAATTATGTGTTCGGCCCCTCTGCTCGAGGGCCCAGCGAATTCTATTCAAACAAGGATGTTGGCCCTGGCACCATACCAGATGCCTATGAAGGAGGGCGAGGCGGAGAGTGAGAGGACCAAAGATGGGCCCTATTCCAAGGGTACATCAGACTTTGTGTTTGGAGGAATCAAAATCCCCTCATCCGAAGACAAAAGTGAAGGGGGGCCACTGTCTCCTTCCCTCCTAGGAAGAAAAGGGCCGCCTCCGAAGATTGGGAGAAGCAGGCTCCTAAGCAAGGCAAGATGCCTCTGGTGGGTTGCTCGGGCTTGGAGGACGTCGAAGTGCAGTCTCATGACAAGGACAAGCCTCGGGCCAAATCGTAAGTGACCAAGGCTGTTTTAAACATGTCCCGTTCTTTTCTTATAATTCCTGGAATATATATTTTTTGTAGCTTAGCACACGGTCTTCTTCAACAATCCTCTTCCTCGGGGGACCTTCTCCCAGAGATGATGGAAAGCGAGATGCCCCCACCAGCCTCTCCGTCCAATAGGGCGGACGACTTCGAGGTGTCGTCATGGAGGGTCTCCCCCAACCAACAAGTGGTGCAAGGGATGATGAAGACATTACCCGAAGGTGATACTTCAGTGCCCCAGGGTCCGGGGAACAACAAAGAAGGCCCAGAACAATCCGGTATACAGCCAGATACGAATAAACGGATCCCTTCAAAGGGTGGCCGTACTCCTATGGCAGCGTCCGCAGACCCAGAGGCGCTGGATATCTTGACGAAGATGCTGCGGAAGACGTCCGTCTTAGAGGAACATCATAGCTTGATGGGCATGATGGTTGAAAACGTCCTGTCCGCGAAGAGCGGATTGAATGAGGCCTTTGCGAGCCTACTAAGAGGCTTCGAGGTTTGTACTATAATATGTGCAATTATGTTTTATTCGCAAAATACACCTGTGTATAGATAGTAGCCCCTGAGACTCGGGTTGGCTTCCCATGGTAGGCGAATGGAGGATCAAGAAGAAATATTCAAGGACTAATCTGATTAACTTGAACACAGGTTGCTTCCCCCCTGGCTACTTCCTAGACTACGGATATTCCCGAGCTGCAACGGAAGCTTGATGTGGCCGGGGATGACATTGCATTAATCAATATGCGTCTTGATGAATCGCAAGGTATGTATTCGGGGTAGTCCCTTCACATACATTTTTGTGATATAAGCATGACGCTGAAAGTTATATACTGTAATATGCATGGCTGCAGATGGTGTTGCCACCGTTGAAATTCTTCGGGCGGAGCAGGCCCGGGCCAAGGAGCAGGCCCGGTGTAGTAATGCGGCTGCCGAAAAGGCATCGACTGAGTTAAAAGCTGAACGAGCTGCTCGGCGTCAAGACGAGGAGAAGATATCCACGATGGCGCTCGAACTAAAAAATGATGCTAGCCGCTGTGAACTCCTTGAGAAGGAGAATGAAGCCAAAACGGCTGAAATTGACATGGCCTTACGAGAGGCGAGAGAAGCACGGTCTAAATCCAGAGCAGCCCGTGAGGAGATCCGGCAAGCTGGGGAGATTGCGGCTGGTAAGCCATTTTTGCTATAGACTATGTTCGGCGATCCGAACTATGCTCAGCTTAACCAATTGTGGAGTTCTCCGGACGAGTTTTTAGACTTGCCGAAGAGTTTTTCCAATGCGGCGCAGTTTTACCAGGCGCGAGAGGGGTATGCAATGAAGAAGCTTTTCTGGTCACAATTCGGCGCATCGAAGTGCCCCCTGTTGCTGAATGAGCAGATGTCCCAGTGGGCCGAGCTTCATATGATATCCGGTGCTGCCATGAAGAACGTCATAATCCGGTTATGGCCAACTGAGCCTGTTCCAAATAGTTACTTCAGCTTGGTGCATCGGCTTGTTGACGTGGTGCCATGTATCGATGCTGTGAAGTGGTCGGTGTGCATCGAGGGTGCATAGATGGCCTTTGCCCAAGTCAAGACATTCTGGGGGAAGATGAAGGCCATCAGTGTTGCGGTGAAGAGTCCACCCAAGGGCAAGGACCGCCACGAACCGGAGCATTATTTTGAAGACGTCCTAGTGGCCGCTCGCTTGATAGAGGGTCAATGCTCGAAAGAGATAATGTTTGAGTGAGGTGTATGAGAATTGTACGAGACAATTTTATAGTTAATCTGTTTTTATATATTACTCAAAAGTTTGTGTTCCTCCTGTGCGTCTGTTTTAATATAATCTGAAAGTTTTCTAGTCTTCGGCTTCAGCCCCCTTGTAGGAAGTACGGGGGTGTTCGGAAACGCATTTGATCACTCTTGACCCAACGTGTTGGTCCATGAAGGAGGTGTCAATGCGGCGAGCCAGGCAACCAGACTATAGGGCGTTAACACTTTCACTTAGCCATAGGAGTTTTATGGTGGGTGAGGGAGTCCTGGATTAGGGGGTGTTCGGATAGCCGAACTATACCTTCAGTCGGACTCCTGGACTATGAAGATACAAGATTGAAGACTCCGTCCCGTGTCCGGAAGGGACTTTCCTTGGCGTGGAAGGCAAGCTTGGCGATACGGATGTTCAGATCTTCTACCATTGTAACCGACTCTATGTAACCCTAACCATCTCCGGTGTCTATATAAACTGGAGGGTTTTAGTCCGTAGGACAACATACACATCAACAATCATACCATAGGCTAGCTTCTAGGGTTTAGCCTCTCTGATCTCGTGGTAGATCTACTCTTGTACTACCCATATCATCAATATTAATCAAGCAGGACATAGGGTTTTACCTCCATTGAGAGGGCCCGAACCTAGGTAATACTTCGTGTCCCTTGCCTCCTGTTACCATCCGGCCTAGACGCATAGTTCGGGACCCCCTACCCGAGATCCGCCGGTTTTGACACCGACATTGGTGCTTTCATTGAGAGTTCCTCTGTGTCGTCGCCGTCAGGCCCGATGGCTCCTATGATCATCAATGGCGATGCATTCGAGGGTGAGACCTTCCTACCCGGACAGATCTTCGTCTTTGGCGGCTTCGCACTGCGGGCCAACTCACTTGGCCATCTAGAGCAGATCGAAAGCTGCGCCCCTGGCCGTCAGGTCAGATTCAGAAGTTTAAACTACACGGCTGACATCCGCGGGGACTTGATCTTCGATGGATTCGAACCACTGCCGAGCGCGTCGCACTGTCACGACGAGCATGATCTAGCTCTCCCGCCGAACAGTGCCCTGGAGGCCGCACCCGCATCGGCTTCGACCCTTAGTTCGGAGCCAACCACACCGATCGAGGATGGGCGGTTGGACGCCACCTCGGGGGCTGTGATCCCAACGGCGGTTGAGCCAAACACAAGCCCCGTACTCTGCAAGACTCGTGACTCCATGGGGCTGGATTCTTCGCCGGACTCCGAACCCTCCGCGCCCCTGCCGATCGAATCCGATTGGGCGCCGATCATGGAGTTCACGACTGCGGACGTCTTTAAGCACTCGCCTTTCGGCGATATCCTGAAGTCACTGAAGTCTCTCTCTTTTTCAGGAGAGCCCTGGATGGACTACGGTTAGCAAGGTTGGGGTACGGACGATGAAGAAATTCAAAACCCACCCACCACCCACTTTGTAGCCACTGTCGACAACTTAACCGACATGCTCGACTATGACTCCGAAGACATCGATGGTATGGACGCCGATGAAGGAGATGATGAAGAACCAGCGCCTACTAGGCCCTGGAAAGCCATCTCCTCATATGACATATACATGGTGGACACCCCAAAAGAGGGAGATGGCGATGGAACAGCGGAGGATGACCCCTCCAAAAAACAGCAAAAGCGCCGGCGTCAGCGGCGCCGCTCAAAATCCCGCCAACACAAAAATGGTGATTCCAGCACGGGAGATAATAATACTCCAGAGAGTGCCGAAGAAAACCCCCTCCAGCAAGGTTTAGCACAGGAGGATGGAGAAACTAGCCCTCATGAGAGAGCGGCAGACAGAGAGGTTGAGGACGATAATTATATGCCTCCCTCCGAAGACGAGGCAAGCCTCGACGATGACGAATTCGTCGTGCCAGAGGATCCCGTTGAGCAAAAGCGTTTCCAACGCAGGCGTATCACCACGGCAAGAAGCCTCAAGAAAAAACAACAACAACTCAGAGCTGATCAAGATTTGCTAGTTGACAGATGGATTGAAGTCCTTGCGGCCGAAGAGCATAAACTCGAACGCCCCTCCAAGAGTTACCCAAAGCATAGGTTGCTACTCCGATTAGAGAAGGAAGCACTTGATGCGGCCGAACGGCCACCTCGTGGCCGCGACAGAGAGGCCTCCCGGCTCTCCACTCAAGCCGCACCCCGTACCAAGGCACGAGAATATGCGCCAGACTTACGAGACATGTTGGAGGATAAGGCAAGGCAAACACGATCGATCTACGGATCGCGTGGGCACCCCACGGCTCAAGACGGTAACCGTCACGCCGGCCACACATTCGGCAGGGCCGAACACAGTAGACAAAGCTCATTGGAGCTACTTCATGATATCGCCCAGTACAGAGGCGCTGCACACCCATTGTGCTTTACAGACGAAATAATGGATCATCAAATCCCCGAGGGTTTCAAACCCGTAAACATCGAATCATATGATGGCATAACAGACCCTGCGGTATGGATCAAGGATTATCTCCTTCATATCGACATGCCCCGCGGCGACGATTTTCACGCCATCAAATACCTCCCACTCAAGCTTAAAGGATCAGCTCGGCATTGGCTCAACAGCTTGCCAACAGGATCAATTAGTTGTTGGGAGGACCTGGAAGCTGCATTCCTCAACAATTTCCAGGGCACTTATGTGCGATCCCCATATGTCGATGACCTAAGTCATATAATCCAGCAGCCAGAGGAATCGGCCAGACAATTCTGGACACGGTTCCTAACAAAGTAAAATCAAATAGTCGACTGTCCAGATGCTGAGGCCCTAACAGCCTTCAAGCACAATATCCGTGACGAGTGGCTGGCCCGGCACCTCGGACAGGAAAAGCCGAAACCTATGGCAGCACTCACGACACTAATGACCCGCTTTTGCGCAGGAGAAGACAGCTGGCTCGCTCGTAGAAACAATATGACCAAGAACCCTGGTAGTTCGGACACCAGGGACATTAGTGGCAGGTCGCGTCGCAACAAGCAGAAGCGTCGCATTAACGGCGACAATGCTAAGGATACGGCAGTTAATGCCGGATTCAGAGGCTCTAAATCCGGTCAGTGGAAGAAGCCATTCAAAAGGAATCCTAGGGGCCCATCCAGCTTGGACCGAATACTCGACTGCTTGTGCCAAATACATGGCACCCCCGAAAAGCCGGCCAATCACACCAACAGGGATTGTTGGGTGTTCAAGCAGGCAGGCAAGTTAAGCGCCGACAATGAAGACAAGGGGCTGCATTGCGATGACGACGAGGAGCCCCGGCCGCCGAACAACAATGGACAGAAGGGTTTTCCCCCACAAGTGTGGATGGTGAACATGATATACGCAACCCACGTCCCCAAAAGGGATCGGAAGCGTGCATTAAGGGACGTATACGCGGTAGAGCCAGTCACCCCAAAGTTTAACCCATGGTCCTCCTGCCCGATCACCTTTGATCGAAGAGACCATCCCACTAGCATCCGTCATGGGGGATTTGCCGCATTGGTTCTAGACCCAATTATTGACGGATTTCATCTCACTAGAGTCCTCATGGACGGCGGCAGCAGCCTGAACCTGCTTTACCAGGATACAGTGCGAAAAATGGGCATCGATCCCTTGAGGATTAAGCCCACCAAAACGACCTTTAAAGGCGTAATACCAGGTGTAGAGGCCAACTGTACAGGCTCAGTCACACTTGAAGTGGTCTTCGGATTCCCGGATAATTTCCGAAGCGAGGAATTGATCTTCGACATAGTCCCATTCCGCAGTGGCTATCATGCACTGCTCGGACGAACCGCATTCGCCAAATTCAATGTGGTACTGCACTACGCATACCTTAAGCTCAAGATGCCAGGCCCTCGTGGAGTAATTACGGTCAATGGAAACACCGAACGCTCCCTCTGAATGGAGGAGCACACGGCGGCCCTTGCAGCGGAAGTACAAAGCAGCCTCTCCAGGCAGTTCTCCAGTCCGGCCATTAAACGTCCGGACACCGTCAAGCGTGTCCGGAGTAACCTACAACAAGACCGCCTGGCACGTTTCGAGCAGGCGTAGCAATGCGGCCACAACCCCAACCCTAGCAAAAAGGCGACGCTAGTACTTCGCGTTCATAATTACGCTCTAGAAATACCATGGGCATAGGGGGAGGGGCACCATGACGGCACGCCCAAAACATGGCTTAAACCGCACCAAGGGCTGCCGATTTTTTACTTTTCTCTTACTTCCAGGACTCTACTCTTCGGAAGGCCTGTTCGGTAGTTCAATTGCCGCACAAACGATGCAAGAACCAGGGAAGCAGACAAGCCATGCCGCATTACAGAAATCCCAGGTGGTCTCCATCACGAGCAGTATACCTGTTTCGCATACTATTCCGCAGCTTGCCCCTGGAGCAGACATGTTAAATAGTCCAACTTTTCATTTATCGCATTACTTGTATCGTTCTGCTTTGATCGCAGCTATTTTTAATAAACAATGCATAGTTTTTGTCTATTTTTTGCATTATCTTTTTATAAATAAATGTTCCTTAACGACATGTTGCACCCGTACAACTTGGTATGGCCAAAATACGCCAGGGGCTTTTAGCACCCCTCAATATCGTGTGAGAAGTCCGAACACTTTCACAAGTGCGGCACCCCGAACTTATAGCACTATATGCATCGGCTCCGAATCATGTCTTGGGTCAATAGTTGGGTTTGCCCGGCTCCTATGTTTTGGTGCCTTACGTTCCGCTATATCGGCTAAGGTAGCACTAGGAGAACCACTGCGATTGTGCCCCAGTTGAGCTGGGCCGAGCACCTCAGTGGAGAAAGCTAAAACTGACTGTCATGATGAAGCGAGAGCTGGTCGCTGTTCGAGAGGTTTTTTCGAGTCCCTAAAGACTTATGCCGCTTAGGGCGAGGAGTCGGCTCTGTCCGGCCAAGGCGTGGATAGCGCCCCGAACTCGGTCTTCCAAATACTAGGGCTTCGCCAAAATATAAAATTATAGAATTCTATGGCTAAGTGAGAGTGTTCACGCATTATAGTCTGATTGCCTCGTTCGTTGGGCTGAGCGCCTCCCTCGAAGGACCCAAATATGGGAAAAAGAGTGCCCAGGTTAATCCCCGAACACCCTAGCACTAGCGGCAAGGGGGCAGAAGCCAATGACTCGCCATCTCTCAGTATTGATAAACAGCCGCACAGAAGGTAATATTTTAAATTCAAGCAGCATTGCTCAACGCATATGAACAAGTTTTCAGCGCACAGGACAAACACGAGCGAGTTTTAATGAAAAATTACATCCCTAGTACATTCATCCGCCACAAGGCGGGCACCCTTCAGAATATCCTTATAGTAATTTTCGGGCTTGCGATGCTCTTTCCCCGCTGGTGGCCCGTCCTTCACAAGCTTCTCCGCATCCAGCCTGCCCCAGTGCACCTTAGCACGGGCAGAGGCCCTACAGGCACCTTCAATACAGACGGAGCGCTTGATGACTTCGAGCCTTGGACAGGCCTCCACCAGCCGCCACACCAGCCCGAAATAGCTCCCAGGCAGAGCCTCTCCAAGCCACAGCCGAACTAGGAGGCCCTTCATGGCCTGTTCGGCTGCCTTGTGGAGCTCGACCAGTTGCTTCAGCTGGTCGCTCAGGGGCACGGGGTGTCCGGCCTCAGCATACTGAGACCAGAACACCTTCTCCATTGAGCTTCCCTCCTCGGCTCGATAGAATGCGGAGGCATCGGATACACTCCAGGGAAGATCTGCAAATGCCCCTGGAGAGCTCCGGATTCGGGTAAGTACCAAGTAACTCACGTTTATGTGTTTAATTTGCATAAAGAATGCCTTACCCACCGCTATCTTCTTCACCTCATCCAACTCCTGGAGGGTCTTCTGGGATTCGGCCTTGGCAGATTTGGCATTTTCAATAGCCACCACAAGCTCGGACGCTTGTGTCTTCGAGTCACGCTCCAAACTCTCATGTTTTTCCATGAGAGCCTGGAGCTCTTGCCGCACCTTGCCAACCTCGGCCTCATACTTCTCCCGCTCGATGCGCTCCGAGGCCGAATTCTTCTCGGCCTCGTCCAGCGCTTGCTTAAGGGTCGCCACCTCAGACGTGGCCCCTACAATAGCCACGATAATCCTATCATTTTTTGCAATTGCACCTTTTTATATATATATTTTTTTAACAAGGTATTTCTTACCTTCATTGTCCTCGAGCTGCTTCTTGGCACGCTCGAGCTCTTGCTCGGACCTTTCGAGGTCCTGCTTTAGCGTGTCCACTTCCGCAGT
Organism: Triticum dicoccoides; assembly: GCF_002162155.2. Taxonomy (NCBI): domain Eukaryota; kingdom Viridiplantae; phylum Streptophyta; class Magnoliopsida; order Poales; family Poaceae; genus Triticum; species Triticum dicoccoides. The sequence goes on from NC_041382.1 coordinate 522,907,830, forward strand.
CAGTGCGGCGGACGCAAGCAGGGTAGCCTGCACATGCATATTGACTCATTTTTGTTAGACTCCTGCGAATTCTCTTTGATCCTCTATTCGGCTTTTTCTTCCTGAACGCCAAACAGAGCATCAGGGGCTACTGTCTATGCGGTACTATTATTTACACTTTCTTTACTTACCTCGAAGCCTGTCAAAAGGCTAGTACAAGCTTCAGGCAGTCCATTTTTTGCGGACTGAACCTTCTGGACCACCGCACTCATAATAGCGCGGTGCTCCTCGTCGATGGAGGCGCCTTGGAGCGCCTCCAGCATATTGTCTGGCGCCTCCGGTTGGACGGAGGCTGCCGGCACGGTGGACTTGCTCCTCTCGGAAGGAGGTCCCCTGCCGGACTCCGGAACCTTTGAAGGTTCCGGAGTGGTGTCTGGCCTAGAGCCAGACTTGGAGCCCTGGGGGGTTTCATCCCCTTTACTCCTGGAGTCCGGGAGGTCTCCTTGCGGCGCCTCCGGGACCACCTCCTCCCTGCTTGGAACCTGTTGGGACAACACCTCGGTGTCATCTGTAGGGTGGGGGGAGGAAGCCGTCGGAAGCGAGTTCACATCCGACGAGTCCAGTGAGCCGCTCGACGACGCGTCGAGCCGGTCTTTGGGTGGGCTGCATAAGCATATTCAACATAAGGGAAAGCTGTGCAATAAACGAATACTATGAACTACTCCGGTATCCGGATACTTACGATTTTGCCAGGGGCTTGGCCCTGGGCTGCCACTCATCTCCGCCATCGTCGGCGTCGGCGGAGTAGTCCGGAGGAAGGGTTTTCCCCTGCTTGGACCCTCCGGCCTCCTCAGAGAGGGCGGCCTTCCTTTTCTTCTCTCCTCCTGCTGGAGGGGGAGAGGTCTCTTCTTCTTCCTCCTCGTCTTCGCGAGAGGAAGGCGCTTCGGGACCGTCGGATGATGAATCCGACACCTCCTGGCGGCGGGTGCTCTTTCGAGTCCTCGTGGCCCTTTTCATGGCCTTCTTCTCCGGCACCACATAGGGCGCCGGAACCAGCAGCCTCGCCAAGCGAGCGTCCGCTGGGCCTTCGGGTAAAGGGGCCGAACAATTGATCTGTCCGGACGTCACCTGCCAATCCTGTCAGAGGAAAGGGAGCTTAGATCTCGCATAGAGTCAAACTATGGAAAACTGATACCCTGTAAAAGGAAAAAACAGCTTACCCTGAGCGCGTGACGCTGCGCGCTGAATCCGCGATTCTCAGTAGCGGATGCAGGAGCCTCGGCGCCCTTGAAAAGCATCCTCCAGGCTTCTTTGTACATCGTGTCGAAGAGCCTGTTTAGAGTTTGATGTTGCGCCGGGTCGAACTCCCACAGATTGAAGGCCCGTCGTTGACACGGGAGGATCAGGCGGATGAGCATAACCTAGACTACGTTGACAAGCTTGAGCTTCTTGTCCACCAGGGTTTGGATGCATGTTTGGAGTCCGGTCAGCTCTCCTTTTTTACCCCAAGACAGGCCTGTCTCCTTCCAGGAGGTGAGCCGCGTAGGGGGTCCGGATCGAAATTCAGGGGGTGCGACCCATTTGGCGTCGCGTGGCTCGGTGACGTAAAACCACCATGATTGCCACCCCTTCAGGGTCTCCACAAAGGAGCCCTTGAGCCAGAGGACACTGGCCATCTTGCCAACCATGGCACTGCCGCACTCCGCCTGGCTGCCACGCACCACCTTCGGCTTGACATTGAAAGTCTTAAGCCATAGGCCAAAATGGGGGCGGATGCGGAGGAAAGCCTCACACACGACAATAAACGTCGAGATGTTGAGGACGAAGTTCGGGGCCAGATCGTGGAAATCCAGGCCGTAGTAGAACATGAGCCCCCGGACAAATGGATGCAGAGGGAAGCCCAGTCCGCGGAGGAAATGGGGGAGGAATACCACCCTCTCATGGGGCCTAGGAGTGGGGATGAGCTGCCCCTTTCCGGGAAGCTGGTGTGCGATCTCGCTAGCCAGATATCCGGCCTTCCTCAGCTTTTTGATGTGTCCCTCCGTGACGGAGGAGACCATCCACTTGCCTCCCGCTCCGAACATGACTGGAGAAGGTTGAGGTGGTAGTGCGGACTTGGGCGCTGGAGCTCGAGTGTGCAAGAATGGATAGGCAAAGGAGGAAGAAGGCGTGGGAGAAAAGGTGGATCCTTATCCCCTTATATGGGTGGACGCGACTACATGTCCCCACCAGCCTGGTAAAACTCGCTTATCTCCAAGCGCCGTAATCAAAGGCGTGATTGGGTTACCCACGCCCGTATTGATGAGAATCCTGGAATAAGGGGGCACGATCTCTGCTTTGACAAGACGTGCCAAGGAAGCCGCCTCGCATGACGCGCTGAGGTGGGATAATTAAACGACTCGGATAAAGGCTTGGCCGTGGTGTGTCGCACCACGGAATGCGTCAGCAGATTAGATTTGTGTAAATATTATTCTCTCTATGGCAATATGTGGAAAACTTATTTTGCAGAATCGGACACTATCTTTGTGTTTAAAAATCTTCTATGAAGTACTTGGAGGAGGAACCCGCCTTGCAATGCCGAAGAAAATTTGCGTGCCGGACTCGTCCTCATTGAAGCCTGGTTCAGGGGCTACTGAGGGAGTCCTGGATTAGGGGGTGTTCGAATAGCCGAACTATACCTTCAGCCGGACTCTTGGACTATGAAGATACAAGATTGAAGACTCCGTCCCGTGTCCGGAAGGGACTTTCCTTGGCGTGGAAGGCAAGCTTGGTGATACGGATGTTCAGATCTCCTACCATTGTAACCGACTCTATGTAACCCTAACCCTCTCCGGTGTCTATATAAACTGGAGGGTTTTAGTCCGTAGGACAACACACACATCAACAATCATACCATAGGCTAGCTTCTAGCGCTTAGCCTCTCTGATCTCGTGGTAGATCTACTCTTGTACTACCCATATCATCAATATTAATCAAGCAGGACGTAGGGTTTTACCTCCATTGAGAGGGCCTGAACCTGGGTAAAACTTCGTGTCCCTTGCCTCCTGTTACCATCCGGCCTAGACGCACAGTTCGGGACCCCCTACCCAAGATCCGCCGGTTTTGACACCGACAGTGGGTCTACGACATAGCCCCTGGTATGTATGCGGCTTATTCATACGATGCGTGTACATATTTAACCGGAAGCGGTCCTTCATGTGACACGGAGGAATCGCTAGAGATTCTGATAAGTCATCGAGTGGTTGACCAGCTCTCGCCACATCACGACAATCAGTTTTCGGCTTTTTCTCTACTGAGGTGCTGAGCTAGGTGAACCGGAAGCACAATCGCAGTAGTTCTCCTTTTACTACCCTAGCCGATAGAGCAGAATGTAGGATAGCAAGCACAGGACCCGGGAAACCCAACTATTGACCCAAGACATGATTCAGAGCTAATGCATATAAGGCCAAACTCGCGACGCCGAAGTACGCTGTAAAAGCTGTTCGGAGTTTGTTGGCAACTCATTTGTTCCCGTACCGAGCCCCTGGCAAGTTAAGCCGGGGTATATCTGTGAAACAACCATAGGAGGCATATTCATTTGCGGCAAGACGCAGATGATTAATTCGGATAATGTGAACTGGTACCTGAGCGATATGCCAATGATTACTTGATATATATAAAGGCCACAACCGCGACTATTTGATATGCCCTGGGTCGAAGTCATCGGAAAAAGGCATGTTACAGGCTCGAAAAAGAGTGCAGTCTACAAAAAGTTATTTTGGACCTCATGTCGCATGTCTGCGTCGCCTGTCCTCGGCGAGGGGAATTCTTGAAGGAAGTAGCCCCGTACGTGAGTGTACGGATCCGAACTCCGATGGAGTCGGTCTTAGATGTTTCTCCTTTGTGCCACCTGTTTTTAGAGATAATGAAGAAAGAAAAAGGAAAGTAGATAAAAATGTTACCGGAGTGCTTGCAGACTTGTCCATATTATGCTTCCGCCAATGCCGATGGTATCTTAAGTGAGTAGTTATGTATGTGCGGTATAGTTTTAACGGGTATATGAGATGGGCAACGGAAGCCGAGATGCTATTTCTGCTCCGGATTTGATCGATCTTCGGGGGGAAATTGCTACTGGCCCTCGGCATTTGGCTGGTGAACCACTTCGTCGCCCCTATTTCTTGGCGGCACCCTTCCCTTGTGTTCGGCATTGAGCTTGCCGGCCTGCTTGAGGACCCAACAGCTTCTGTTGGTGTGATTAGCTGGTTTATTGGGATGGCCATGAATTTGGTAGGGTCGGTCCAGTATCCTATCTAGGTTGGATGGTCCGTCTCTATTCGCCTTGAATGGCTTTTTCAGTTGACCAGGCTTGGGATTGCTGAATCCGGCGTTGACTGATGTGTCACGTGATCTTTCATTATCATTGTGACTGTTGTGTTTGCTTCGTCGTGGCTTGCCATTGTCGCCTCGGATTTCGGAAGTGCCCGAGTCGCTGGCGCTATTTCTTCTATGAGCGAGCCAGCTGTCTTCTCCCGTGCAAAAGCGGGTCATTAGAGCGGTAAGGGCTGTCATGGATCTAGGTCCTTCTTGACCGAGGTGGCGTGCAAGCCATTCATCCCGGACGTTGTGTTTAAAGGCCGCAAGGGCTTCCGCGTCCGGACAGTCGACGATTTTGTTCTTTTTAACTAAGAACCTAGTCCAGGGCTTCCTGGCCGACTCTCTGGGCTGCTGGACAACGTGCCTTAAGTCATCGGCGTCCGGTGGCTGGACATATGTTCCTTGGAAGTTGTCGCGAAAGGCGTCCGCCAAATCTTCCCAGCTGCCAATGAATTTTTTGGCAGACTATGTAACCAGTACAGAGCTGGTCCTTTGAGTTTTAGTGGTAGGTATTTGATGGCCTTAAGGTCGTCTCCGCGGGCCATGTGGATATGGAGGAGGAAGTCCTCGATCCATACAGTGGGATCTGTTGTTCCATCGTATGATTCGATATTCATAGGTTTGAACCCGTCTGGGAATTCATGCTCCATTACTTTGTCTGTGAAGCAAAGAGGGTGTGCGGTGCCTCTATGTTGGGCCACACTGCGACGTACCTCTGATGGAGTCCATTTGCGGTTTTCGGCCCGGGCGTGGCTAGGTTTGTCACGTCCGAATAGGTGGACATCGTCGCGTGCCGAGGTATGTCCTCGCGATCCACAGATCGCTCTTGAGTGTCCTACTCTACTACCCAAGTCCTACTGAAGGTCGTATGCACAACCCCGAGTTGTTTTGTTCTTGCCTTTACGGCGAGGTGGGGCGGTCTGGTGTTCGGCTTGAGTTGCCGCTTTACCCGGACCAAGTTGTGGTCGACCTGCCGCCTTGTGCGATGATGGCATGGGCTCGAGCGCCTTGTCGTCGCCCTAGGGTAGCAATTTATGCTTCAGGTAGCTTTTGGCTGGGCCACTAAGGCCATATTCTTCGGCAGCTAGGACTTCGGTCCATCTATCATTGAGTAGATCTTGGTCAGCTTGAAGCTGTTGCTGCTTCTTTTTCAGGCTCCTTGCAGTGGCTATTAGTTGGTGCTTGAAGCGCTCCTGCTCAAGAGGTTCCTCAGGCACGATGAAATCCTCGGTGCCGAGGCTCACCTCATCCTCAGAGAGCGGAAGGTAATTGTCGTCCTCCAAATCTTTGTGTGTGGCCTGTTTACCTGGGCTAACCTTCCAATCTTCCCGTTCATCTTGTTTATTAGCTGCATCAATGGGGTCTTCGTTGTTTTCGGCATCGTCGTCCATACCGTCATTGTTCTCGGAGTCGTAATCAAGTGCATCGGTCGAATCCTCGACCGTGGCTATGAAGTGGGTGGTAGGTGGGAAGAAAAATTCTCCATCGTCAGCCCCTGGTTCGAGCCGGATATAGTTCGGCTGTGAGTCCCCCGCCAAGGACAGGTTCTTTAATGAGTTTAGCACATCGCCCAAGGGCGAGTGCTGGAAGGTGTCTGCGGCGCTGAATTCGAAGATCGATAAACGATCAAGCTCGGCGTCCGTGGGCTCACGTGCTTCGAAACATACGGCTAGAGACGAGTCCGGAGTTTCGCTGACAAAGACGTCGTGAGAGGTTAAGTCTATGTGCGGCTCCAACACCGTAGAATCTGTGGCCTCCGTGGTGAGGTTGATCCTCCCGTCCTTGGATGGCGTAGCTTGCTCCGGACCTAGGGCCAGAGCGGTTACAGGAGCAATCTCCTGGATGCGGCCTGATGATAGATTTAGGTCATGATCATCGGGGTGACCGGGAGCGGCTACCGTGGTTTCGAATCCGGTGAAGATCAAGTCTCCACGTATGTCCGCAATGTAGTTCAAGCTCCCAAATTTGACCTGATGGCCAGGGGCGTAGCTTTCAATCTGCTCCAGATGGCCAAACGAGTTGGCCCACAGTGCGAAGCCACCGAACACGAAGATCTATCTGGGGAGGAAAGTTTCTCCTTGGACAGCGTCAGTATTGACGATCGAAGGGGCCATCAAACCTTTTGGCGACAGCATAGTGGAACTCTCAATGAAAGCACCAATGTCGTTGTCAAAACCTACGGATCTTGGGTAGGGGGTCCCGAACTGTGCGTCTAAGGTCGATGGTAACAGGAGACAGGGGACACGATGTTTACCCAGGTTCGGGCCCTCTCTATGGATGTAATACCCTACTTCCTGCTTGATTGACCTTGATGAATATCAGTATTACAAGAGTTGATCTACCACGAGATCGTAATGGCTAAACCCTAGAAGTCTAGCCTGTATGACTAGGGTATTGAGTATCTCCCCTATCCAGACTAAGTCCTCCGGTTTATATAGACATCGGGAGGATCTAGGGTTACATAAGGTCGGTTACAAAGAAAGGAATCTACATATTCGATGCCAAGCTTGCCTTCCACGCCAAGGAGAGTCCCCTCCGGACACGGGTGCAGTCTTCGGTCTTCGTATCTTCACAGCCCATCAGTCCGACCCATGGCTAACAGGCCGGACGCCCAAGGACCCCTTAGTCTAGGACTCCCTCAGTGCCCGTTTACTATTTGCTACATTGTTGTTTTTATTTATTCAGATTATAAAAATATATTTCTACCATCAATATTACACTTTTATCACTATCTCTTCGCTGGACTAGTGCACCTATACAATTTGTCATTGTATTGGGTGTGTTGGGGACACAAGAGATTTCTTCTATTTGGTTGCAGGGTTGTTTGAGAGAGACCATCTTCATCCTACACCTCCAACGGATTGATAAATCTTAGGTCATCCACTTGAGGGAAAATTGCTACTGTCCTACAAAACTCTGCGCTTGGAGGCCCAACACGAGTCTACAAGAATAAAGTTGCGTAGTAGATATCACGGGGACATAAAAACTTCAGTGATGCCTAAAACTCTTTGGCTTTGGATGTTTTGGGCTTTGTCCTCACAAGGATCTCTTTCTCAAAGGCCTCGGAGGTGGGGTGCTCTCAAACGACAAAAGTCGTGCACTCACTCTAAGCAGCCACCAATTTATGGTGTAGGGGTGGGATATTTATAGCCAGGAGGCAACCCGACATGATATGTCTGAAATGACCCTGGGTCACTACGGAGCCGACACGTTTCCAACAGTTGGATTTCAAACACACGCGACAGCTTGTCTTGGGCTACAAGCAAAGCTGACTCATCCAACTTTGGATAAGATTTGCTCTCATTGTCTTCGCTTGAAAACATAGGATTTGGGTTGAGCATCATGTCAGTCTTCTGACTTTGTTCACTTGGACCCAACTTATCAGTTCGGTAGTTCCTATGACTCAATAAAGAAGAAATGGAAACTACGAAATAAACTATGCACTAGTAGGAAAATGGCTATAGATGGAATTGACACTAATGGCGCACCAGAGAAGTGGTGCGCCACTACTATATACTAATGGCGCACCATGTGGAGATGCGCCATTAGTGTTGAAGACACTAATGGCGCACCAGGCACACGGTGCGCCACTAGTAACAAAATGTTTTTTTTTCATTTTTTCAAACATACTAATGGCGCATCCGGGCAGAGTGCACCATTAGTAGTTAGAACTACTAATGGCGCACCAGCCATAGAGTGCGCCACTACTGTATTTTTTTACTTTTTTTCAAAACTACTAATGGCGCACCGTTGCATAGTGCGCCATTACTAGTTTAAACTTCATGGGCACTTTTTTTTTGCTTTTTGATATCATGAATATTTTTAAATTTCATGGGCACTTTTTGAATTCATGAATATTTTTTCAAATTTGATGATATTTTTTCATATTCCATTTGAAAAAATATTGAATATTCATGAGGACACTCGATCTCGATGCCCCTCCCTCTCGATAGCTATCCCCCTCGCCAGATCCCCCTCGCCGTCATGCACCCCCC
>NC_041382.1:522916503-522917546 GCF_002162155.2 Triticum dicoccoides
CCGCTCCACCGCCGCCGCTAACATCCCGCACCTTCCTTACTGACCCTTCAAAGCCCAGTCGTGTTTTCATGAGGAGAGGCAAAAGGAAGATCATCGGAATGGATGGAGTAGCCAATGAGCAAGACTTCGAAAAGTACGGCGACCCAAAGATCGAACATGACGACGACGATGAAGTAGCAGCATACACCACAAGAAGAAGCAGGACCACCCTACCTAAAGGACGTCCGTTCCACAGAAGAACTCCATTTGCGAAAAAGAAGGGCAAGAAGATTGTGAACAGATAGCTAGCTAGCTAAGATCAATTGTATTTAAATCGTAGTCTTCATTTCTCAATTGTATTACATGGGCACTTTTTGAATTCATGAATATTTTTTCAAATTTGATGAATATTTTTAAATCTTGATCGCTATCCCCCTCCATCTGCACCGCACCCTCCCCCGCTCCACCACCGCCGCCGACCCACTGCATATATGTTACTCCCAAAAGCATATAAAGTTTGTCAAATTTGGAGCTATGGATATTTAGTTATGATTTAAACAAGTTTGAACATATTTAAACACAAATAAATATCAAACATCATTTTAAATGTTGTTAACATGGCAACAAACTGCATATTATTTTTCTACATGAAATTCTGAGCATCTAGCATATGTGACATGTTATATTTGGATGCATGCATAAAAAGATATGTGCAAAGAAAAAAATGCATAAAAACAAAAATTGGGGAGCCTGGGAATCGAACCCAGGACCTCCCAATGTGTGTGTTGCGTGCTGACCAGTCGAGCTAGTGTGTGTCTTCTGTTTCGGATACAGTTAGGTGGAATATAACCTGAGTGCTTGAACTGTAATAAAAAAATTACTAATGGCACCCCGCGGGGAGGTGCGCCATTGCTGTCGTCGTACTTATGGCGCACTAGGGGGAGGTGCTCCATTGCTAACCCTTCCCCACTCCACCTATTCCCCTCTGGCCTCTCTCCCTCCCTCGCCAGATCCCCCACACTCGACCTAACCTTGCCGGAGCCGCCCACTCCCCTTCGCCGCCT
>NC_041382.1:522917915-523044587 GCF_002162155.2 Triticum dicoccoides
CGCGACCTCCCCGCCGTCTATCCCCGCCTCCCCCAAGCTCGCCGTCTCCGCCCTCCGTCGTCTCCGCTCCGGCCACCACCTCATCGTGGTCAGGTAACCCTCCTCCCGCTGCCTCTCTTCTCCTCTCTTCCTCCTCTCCTCCCTCCTGGCCGTGCCCTCTTCTTCTCTCTTTTGCTAGGTTTAGGTCAAATCCCTCTCGAATTTATGTTAAATTAGGTTCAAAAAATGAGTTAGCGATTTGTGATTTCGCTGATGATATAGGGCATCCTGCAGTATTGGGGGAACACATGGTCTTTTGTTAATCTCCTGTGGCTATGTGGTTAGGGTCTTTAAAAATTCAGTAATTCACCCATTGCCCATTGAACATGGTGATGTTACAGAGCACCAGACTGGGTACAAGCCAAACAGAAAGGAAGGAGAATCAATTTGGGCAGAACCACAAAAATCTTGCAGATTTTGGTGAAGAGGAGAAAAAAATGCAGTCAACTCTCACTCTCACCAAAGCAGACATACACCATTGCTCTGATGCAACTTGTGTTGTCAAGTATCTGACTCGTGCGGGTTAAACTTATCTTTCAGCAGCAGGGGAAGGTATAGAATTTGCTAAACTGACTCATCTTGCAGAGAGCAGTCAAATGTTTCAGAACCATGGCGGTTATTTTCTTACACTAATCACCTGGTTTAGTTACTTTTGTGGTGAAGGAGGACGGTTGTATGGCCCTGCACAAGTTTAGTTCAGCTTTGCTGTCTGAATATGTTGCAGATCTCCGTGTCGCTGTCTTGAGATTGATTATTTCATGAATATGCTGAGGGGATTTATGTTAACTGAAAGTTCAGGGTTTGTTACTGTCCGAATCTACTTGTTGAATTGGCTGATGAGCGCAAGTAACAGTTATTAGTAGTAACAGTTGTCAGTTGATGAATAGCTTATGCTGTGCTTGCCTATTCTTGTTCTTATTCCAGGAGGAGTTTGAGGAGTACGCAGAGAAGGCCAAGACGCTGCGGGACACCACCACCAACGAGAGCAAGCTCTGCCTCTACAACCTCTACAAGCAGGCCACCGCCGGCCCCGTCAACACCGGTACATGCATTCACATTTTACGCGCCTTTTTCTTTTCATCTTCCTACTAGTTTTAGTAGTAACAAGTGTAATATCAGGTCTGATTTGCTATTGAAGTCAGATTCATGTGTCCTCTGTATAAATAAAAACTATCTAATTGGTTTGACATGCTGCTTTCTTGCCCTGTCCTGCTTAGCACTGAAGGGTGACTCTGTTTGATTGATTGTGTGCGCGCATATATATATCGTTAGAAAAGACAACCTGACGAAAAAGGAAAAATACACAGCCCCCATCTAATTGCTTCAACTAGTCCAACCAACCCCAGGTGGTCACTTTACATAATGTTGTAGATCATTGTAGTGTCCTAATGTCTAAGACTGTTGTATTGGAGGTTCATCTTGCAAACATATCAGAACTTGCAAACATTTTATTACTTGTTGCATTGGAGGTTCATCTTGTCTTGAGGCAAACAAATTAGCATTGGAGGCTCATATTTGAGGCTCATCTTTATTACATATCAGAACTTGCAAACAAATCTGTGAAAGACTTGTAAAGTTGCTGGGTTTTGTCTCCGACCATTGTGTCATGATGAATTTGCAGGTACCTCGAGAGGCCCTTGAGTTTGCCGGAATGTTGATTAACTTCCGTTCCGGCAAATTCGGATACTCCATATGTCCTATTTTCAGCAAAGGTCATGCTGAAATTTTCCGTGAATTTTGGCATGACTTTGCTAAAAATAGGACATATGGGGTACTTGCGACTAATGTTGACTATCTTCTGCTCAAATTTTATGTTGCTATAATGTTGTATGATAATGACGTAAGGGTATTAATTGGTCTCTTCTGCTGCTTATCAGAGATGGGGGGAAGCAGCCACCGCCGCTCTGCCTCACCGGAGTACGAGTTGGATGCTTTCGAGTTCTTCACTATCATACTTTCTTCTTCAGTATCGGCCACGAGGCAGGTATATAAAACGAGAGATCTCCCCTTCACCCATCTCATTATGATAACTCTGTTGTTTGCTACATCACTCCTTGTCCCAAATTGCAGAGGCTGCCTGACGCTTTTATGAAGATGCTGGGTGATGATCCGCCAGATAATGTGAAGCTCCGACAGGCCGGCAGCGGGGTTTGCAGGCTGTGGGATGTGGAGTTGGTGATCGAGGAGGGCCACATGTACCTGTGCCATGGTTGGGAGACGTTCTACAGTGCCTACGACCTGCGGACCGGGTACTTTCTTCTCGTGAGGTACGACGATGATGCCACAATGCTCATCGTGAAGGTTTTCAACAAGACTATGTGTCGCATGCGCTACGCTGAAGACGAAGATGCCAGTGCGTTCTGCCTCTTCTTATTCCTCCATATTTGGCTTTGTCTCACATCGATTGTTAACGGTCATTGTTGCATTTGGACAGGCAATGGGAGCAGCAGCAGTGACACTGGCTACAGCCAAAGCAGCAGTGATTATGGCTGTAGCAAAAGCAACAACGATTCTGGCCTTAGCGAAAGCAGCAGCGATTCTAGCAGCAACGAAGACAACAAGAAGGATGATCCGGACTGGAGTGGGGGAGAAGAGGAGCAGAGTGGGGATGAGGAGCTGCAGGATGACGATGGGCATCAGGCTGAGGATGACCTAGCGCTGGTGGTGGCTGACCAAGGGCAAGAGATGGTGGTGGCTGACTAGGTGCAAGAGATGGTGGTGGCTGACCATGGGCAAGAGATGGTGGTGGCTGACCATGGGCAAGAGATGGTGGTGGCTGACCATGGGCAAGAGATGGTGGTGGCTGAGGGTGGCCTCGCGATGGTAGTGGTGCCTGACAATTACCACGCACCGGTGGTGGCGCCGGTGATCCCACAGCTGGGCGACATGACCACGCCAATTGTGGTAGAAGACTACATCCCACAGCTGCCTCCACTGCCTCCACCGCCTCGCCGCTCTTGGCGCATCAGGCTGAGGAAGGAGAAGGAGAAGAACAATGAGAACTGAACTATGTCAGGTATGTCAGATCTCCAAAATGATATATATATATATACTTAGTTACCTATTTATCTCTAATATGCTTAGTTTCCTATAGGTTAGCTCCAAAATTACTTATGTTAGCACAAAATGATCAAGTTTACATAATAAGCTTATAGTCTTCTTCTTATTCTTCTTCTTATCCAAAATGACATAGGTTAGCTTCATTTTACCTAAGTTGGCTCTAATATGCTAACTTAGAGCTTATATGCTTAGTTTCCTATAGGTTAGCTCCAAAATTACTTATGTTAGCACAAAATGATCAAGTTTACATAATAAGCTTATAGTCTTCTTCTTATTCTTCTTCTTATCCAAAATGACATAGGTTAGCTTCATTTTACCTAAGTTGGCTCTAATATGCTAACTTAGAGCTTATATGCTTAGTTTCCTATAGGTTAGCTCCAAAATTACTTATGTTAGCACAAAATGATGAAGTTTACATAATAAGCTTATAGTCTTCTTCTTATCCAAAGTGACATAGGTTAGCTTCATTTTACTTAAGTTGTCTCTAATATGCTAACTTAGAGCTTATATGCTTAGTTTCCTATAGGTTAGCTCCAAAATTACTTATGTTAGCACAAAATGATCAAGTTTACATAATAAGCTTATAGTCTTCTTCTTATTCTTCTTATTCTTCTTCTTATTCTTCTTCTAGTCTTCTTCTTCTTCTTCTCTTCTTCTTCTTCTTCTAACTTCTTGTTTATCATTTTGCAGATTTGATTTAATTCAAGGAAGCTTGCATGGATGGAGTGCTTCTTTTCCATTTGTGTTTTTATTTTGTATCAATGTGAAACTTTTGTGAATTGATGGATAACGGTGTTGAATGAACATTGTGAAACTTTTGTAATATGTAATGATGGAACTATGTGTTGGCTATGTATGTATATATGATGAAACTTGTGTGTTGGATATGATCTGGTGGACGCAGGTAACATCGTTACATATGGCCCCCTGTATGTAAGCTAAGCAGATCTGTGTTGTATGTTATCTCTAATATTTTTTAACCTGTGAAAATATCAGAAATGAAAATAAATCCCTAATATTCATACTAGTGGCGCACCACACAAGACACTAATGGCGCACTGTTGTAATCACACTAATGGCGCATCACCCAACAGTGCGCCATTAGTATGCCAAAGCACATGGTTAAATATGGCCCCCTGGGAGGCATACTAATGGCGAATGGTGTTCTATACTAATGGCGCACTGCTTGGTGCGCCATTAGTGGTCTGCCATTAGTAAGAAATACTAGTGGCATGATACTAATGGCGCACCAGCAGTGCGCCATTAGTGGGCAAAACTGGTGCGCCATTAGTAGCCCTTTTCCTAGTAGTGATGTCTTCGCACTCCATAGTCTTCAAGTGAATGTCTTCACAGGTCATTATCTTCAACGAGAATGTAATCACAAACCACCATTGTCTTCAATGTCTTCATACATTTTTAGGGGTCATCTCTGGTAGGTAAACCAAATCAATGAGGGACTTCTACCTGTGTTATCCTGCAACTCTCACAAACACATCAGTCCCTCAACAACATTTGTCGTCAATACTTCAAAACCAACTAGGGGTGGCACTAGATACGTTTACAATCTCCCCCTTTTTGGTGATTGATGACAAACTGGTTGAAGTTTTCAACGGGGATAAAATTATGTGAAAGTTAAAGAACATGGTCATTGGCTTCATAAGTTCAAAGAGGCTCCCCTTGAAGATGTGCATATAAATATTTTGCCTTTGAATGCAAATGCACATGGCATGTTTTGCTTTGTGGAGATCTTCAACTCATGAAGACAATTCATCATGCATACACAAATGTAACGGAGATAATGAAATGCATAATGAGAAATGGGCGTCTGTAGAATGACTTCATGTGGAATTTATCATCGTAGAAAATGGTAGCAGCAAAAGTGGCAGACGACCATTAAGTTTAAGTATTACAACTCAACAACCAACAGTTCAAGAACGAGAGTTGTAAAAGCTTAGCAATCAAAGGACCCGCTTGAACACTATCAACTCATACGCTTCTCCCCCTTTTGTCATGAATGACCAAAAAGGTTTGAAAACATAGAGTGTCTATGCGTTCCCAGGCGGTGAAGATGTTGGGGCAGCAGGGTCAACGTTGGAGTTGGGCGGTGCAGAGGGGCCTGATGCAAAATCTTGGTGCAGTGAAGCCATCACAGGGGAAGTGGCGTCGTCCTCTTCATCAATGACTCGTGCAACAAAGTTGCATTTGAAGATGAATACTCAGAGTCTTCAAGGGAAGGAGCTGGATGCCAACTTGCTAATTATGGAGGCCTGGAGTCAGACTTGAAGCGTTCAGTGAAGCCATCTGCTTGAAGATCGTCTTTAGAACTGAGCATTGTGAGGCTCTTCCAGGCACGCCGACAGGCTTCATGAGCAACAAATGAGTTATTGGTTGCAAGGTTGCGAATACTATTGACATCAACAAGAAGACTCCGCATCCGACACTTCAACCAGTCATGAGGCCTATCCTGTTTCTGATGAAGTGACACTAGAAGCTTTGTGTTATTCTGGACACGAGCACACTTTCGAGGCCTTTGAGCTACCATGCTGGCTATTGCATCAGTGTTGGCACGATGTGGGAGCGATAGCTGACCAGTAAGAGGACCAGTAGGAGCAGGAGGATTAGGCACATGAATGCCTTCAATGGGTCGAGTGAAGCATTGAAAGGCGGCATTGTCTTCACATACAGGCTCCTTGGCAGGCTCAGGATAAATGGATTCATGAGACATGTCCACTTCAGGCAGAAAGACAACATGGTTGCGCGGTGAAGCTTGATAGTTGATGGTGGAGTGAAGCTTAATCAGCCACATGACCCATGGAGCATATAATTTGAGGCCAAAGAGATCAATGCCTGAAGCTGCCAACTGATGGATGAAGAAGTCTTGAGTGTTGAATCTGATGCCATTGATGATGTAGAAGACCAATGTCTTCATAGTGCCTTCAAGCTTGGCGCTAGGAGAATGACCCTTAATTGGCCACAGAGTATGCCTCAGAATGTGAAATATAGTGCAGGGTAGGTACTCAAGGTCCTTGACATAGAATTCCTGGGGGTATTCAGCATCAATAGGCAATGGCTTCATCATACTGAGCATTTGACTCATGTTGGGCTCAGGCTTCTGGAAGATACTATGCACTTCTTGCTCATAGCACTGACAACCTGGCTCATAGAGATCACCAGGAGTGAGCAGGGAAGTGAGCTCGATGATATATTGAGCTTTGGCTTCATGATGAACATCACCTGACATCCACTCAAGGACCCATGTCTTCGGATCCCTGTTGTAGTCGGATATATGAAGGGTGGCAAAGAATTGCAGCAGTAGCTCTTCATTCCAGTGCTCCTTGTCGACGACAGATGGGAGCAGGCCAACTTCTCGAAAGTAGTCAAGAGCCTCTTCAAGGCATGGTAGCCCAGCAATGGCATCACAATCCAGACGCTTGTGGGAAAAGATCCAGTCCTAGTTGAATAAAATGCATGAGTAGTAGCTGCGTTGCTGGTGGCTCCACTACCTGTCAGAGGAGATATTTGGCTTCTTGTATGGATTCTTAGACTTATCGAAGAAAGTGTTGTGCTCTCTGAAGCTAAGCACACTAAAGGAGCCTTGTGTAGTAACATCACTTGGAAGCCTAATTGGCAGTCTGGGTTTTGGCTTCTGTGTCTGAGGCCTTTGCTCCACATGATAGTCATATTGAGGACTAGGAGCAGTAAGTGGTGTCATGATGGGCCACTTGACAGTAACAAGATCACCATGATAGAACGCGCGTTCCATAGTGTGAGGCACAGAGGGAGGAGCAGCCACATCCGAGGTGGATGGCTGCACATTGTCTTCGATGACATCGTTTTCTTCAGACAGAGGGGTGGCTTCAGGAGGAGCATTCACTTCAGCCATGACAATGTCATTGGCTTCAGTGGCATTAGCATCATCAGGTGCAGGAGCTTCAGAGGTTTCAACAACTGGCGGGTCAGGTACAATCACATCTTCATGTACAACTGGTTCAATGATAGGGGAAATAACTTCACAATCTTCTTCTCTTTCATCGGCTGATGCAGCCGAAATATCTTCAGCCTCTTTGGCTTCAGACTCTTGAGCAGTAATTGAAGGGATGGCATCAGGAAACACTTGATGTGCTACTGAGCTTGTGGTGTGCACATCGTCTTCAGGAATGCTTGACATGGAGACCATGGGCCTAGGGCCTCTGCGAAGCCTTTGGAAAGATGGTGATTCCACGGTGTGGTCTTCTCCATGTCATCAGGTGTCTCTTGCGGACTCTCAAGCACCGGAGTGGTGACATGAGCAGGTGGAGTGGAAGGAATAACTTCATGCAACGCTGAGTTGGGGTGTTGCACTTCCCAGAATTCATCTTGTGCGATTCGCATTGTGGGACCGCCAATACTTATCTATTCAATGCTTGTGGGAGCAAGTTAAGATACCGAGTTGGGCATGATCTAGGGGAACTGAGGAAGGACTTCGTCATCTTCAACATTGTCTTCATGACCAATGTCTTCAGCTGCAATGGGGTCGGCAGCTGGAATATCTTCAGACTCATGAGCCTCTGTGGTAGCAGGTGATGAAGTTATGTACCTAGCGTAGGGTCATAGGCCTGACCTAGACACCCTCCCCTAGGACATCACCCTAAAGGAAAAAACATTCAAGGGATACCATCATCCACTCGACCAGAAGCATTCCACTCGGAAGACCCAATGTCACTTGACCATGGCAATAACCACTCGACAGACAGAAGATCAAAGGCCATTCGGAACTGCAACGGTCGGACGTTTACTCTGTAGACTTAATGAGCCTCTATAACACACACACACACACACACACATACAATCCAATCGACCGCCTCCAGGCACCGAGATGTAGGATTGTTACTTCCACCGTGAAGGGCCTGAACTCGTAAATCTCGTGTGTACAACTTCATCATAGCTAAGATCTTGCGTCTTCATACCTACCCCCATTCTATTGTCAGTATTAGAACCACGACAGTTGGCGCCCACCGTGGGGAAGGTGTCTTAGCGAATTTTTGGTGAAGTTGCGATTTTTCTGATTCCCATCATCATAGTTTCCGGCGGTGGATTGGCTGAGGGCCGCGAGATCTATCTCGGCGCGCTTGACTTCGTTGCCGACGACTCCGCCTAGCTCCAGGAAGCTCCTCTCGACGTCGAGGCCCTCCCCGTCCATGGGGCGACGCACTTTCGCGCGTGCGGCCGCGGTGTCCTTCTCCGGCAGCCGTCGACCCGATATCGGTTGGCTCCCATGGTGTCCTCGCTCCCCGCTGTTCACCGACGCAAGCAATCCGGTCGGTCGCGGATTTAGCGGTGGGTGAGACACGCGGTGGCCCGTTAGTCGGCCACCCCACAAGTTGCGGCAATTGAACCGGACGAAACTCTCTACGACCTGTTCGACTGGCTCCGTTGAGACCGCATCCGAGTACAATAGCAGTGATCCCGCGGCTGAAGTCATGATGGTCAACGGACCACGTAGTCCTCCTGGCTTCCCTCGCGACGATGGCGGTGATGGTGGTGGTGATCCGTCACACGTTCATGATGAAAACCGCCCCGAGCCTCTTCTTTCCTCGCAGCAGAGGGAAGAGCTCCGCTGCCGCAACATGGATGCGCTTCACAGGCCCATCGTTGGGGAAACCTCTGAGGCCCGGGCCTTGGAAGGGGCGCGCTTGGCCAACTTGGCTGAGCGCACTCGACTGGAAAAATTGCAGCGTGCACTCAACGAGCGTGCCCGACAATGGATCCCTGAGTCCAGTCGACGACAACTTTTTCTGCCTCAACCTCAGGTATACCGCACTCCGATTCAAAATCTCACAACTGCAGCCCGTATAGCAGAATCAATTCAACCTTCCCAGTCGGAGGCTGGCAGAGGTTTGATGCAGATCTCGGCCTTACTCCGAGCGGCAGGAGAGAAGAACACAACAGTGTCTCATTCAAGGAATAGGATTCATAGCAGATCTGTGATGGCAGATACAGTTCAGTCGGCCCACAGCCCAAGATCACCCCCATGGCGTGAGGGACGTGGCCACCGGTAGGATCAGTACAGAAACCACGAGCAGTATTGAGGGAGTCCTGGATTAGGGGGTCTCCGGATAGCCAGACTATATCCTTTGGCCGGACTGTTGGACTATGAAGATACAAGATTGAAGACTACGTCCCGTGTCCGGATGGGACTTTCCTTGGCGTACAAGGCAAGCTTGGCAATACGGATATGTAGAGCTCCTCCCTTGTAACCGACTCTGCGTAACCCTAGCCCCCTCCAGTGTCTATATAAACCGGAGGGTTTAGTCCGTAGGACAAGATACAATCATACCATAGGCTAGCTTCTAGGTTTTAGCCTCTACGATCTCGTGGTAGATCAACTCTTGTAATACTCATATCACCAAGAACAATCAAGTAGGACGTAGGGTATTACCTCCATCAAGAGGGCCCGGACCTGGGTAAACATCATGTCCCCGGCCTCATGTTACCATCTGCCTTAGATGCACAGTTTGGGACCCCCTACCTGAGATCCGCCGGTTTTGACACCGACGTTGGTGCTTTCATTGAGAGTTCCACTGTGCCGTCACCATAAGGCGTGATGGCCCCTTCGATCATCGATGCCGATGCGGTCCAGGGTGAGGTTTTCCTCCCCGGACAGATATTTGTATTCGGCGGCTTCGCACTATGGGCCAATTCGCTTGGCCATCTGGAGCAGATCGAGAGCTACGCCCTTGGCCATCAGGTCAGGTTCGGAAACCTAAACTACACTGCTGACATCCGCGGAGACTTGATCTTCAATGGATTCGAGCCCATGTCAGGTGCGCGGCACTATCATGACGAGCATGACATAACTCTGCCGTTGGATAGTTTTCGGGAGATCACATCTGCAACTACTCCGGCCTTCAATCCGGAGCAAATTGCGCCATCCGAGGACGGAGGGATAGACCCCGCCATGGAGGCCGCACTCTTAGTGGCGATGGAGCCGGATACTGACTTCACCCCTTACAAGAGCCGTGTCGCCGAACCACTGGATTTGTCTCCGGCCACGGACTCCGAGCCACCTGCATCCATGCCTATCGAATCCGACTGGGCGCCGATCATGGAGTTCACCTCTGCGGATATCTTTCAGCACTCACCTTTCGGCGATGTGCTAAATTCATTATGGCCTCTCTCCTTGTCAGGAGAACCTTGGCTGAACTATGTCCGGCTGGAATGGGATGTGGACCACGAAGAAATTCGCTGCCTACCCACCACCCATTTAGTAGCCACTGTCGACGATTTAACCAACATGCTCGACTTCGACTCCGAAGAAATCAACGGTCTGGACGATGATGCAGGAGATGAATAGGAACCACCGCCCACAGGGCGTTGGACCACCACCTCATCATATGATATATACATGGTGGACACCCCCCAAAGAAGGCAATGGTGACGAGACAGCGGAGGATGACCCCTCCAAGAAGCAACCCAAGCGCGCCGCTCTAAGTCCCGCCACAGAAAATGTAGTGATACTGGCACAAGAGACAATAACACTCCAGATAGTGCCGAAGACAACCACAATCCCCTCTAGCATGATGTAGAGCCGGAGGATGAACATGCTAGCCCTCCAGAGCAGGCAGCAAATGGAGAACCGGAGGAGGACAATTACATGCCTCTCTCTAAAGACGAGGCGAGCCTCGGCGATGAAGAATTTATCGTGCCTGAGGATCCCGTCGAGCAGGAGCGCTTCAAGCACCGGCTTATGGCCACAACAAATAGCCTGAAGAAAAACCAACAACAGCTTCAAGCTGATCAAAACTTGCTAGCAGACAGATGGACCGAAGTCCTTATGGCCGAGGAATTCGAACTCGAGCGCCCCTCCAAGAGTTACCCAAAACGCAGGTTGCTACCTCACCACGAGGAGGAAGCATTGAAACCTCCATCACCAGTGTACGATGCGGCTGACCGGCCACCACGTGGCCGAGCCAGAGAGGCGTTTCGGCCCGAAGTTCAGCTTGCACCCCGCCGCCACTCAATCAAAAATACCAAGGCCCGGGGCAACACATGGGGCCTGCGAGACATATTGGACAGCAGGGCAAAACATGCAAGATCAATATACGGATCACGGGGGCGCGCGCCAACGCGGGACGATGACCGTCGTGCCGGATACACTAAAGGTAAATCCAGTCGGGCCGAATATAGCAGACAAGACTCATATGAACTACGTCGTGATATAGCTCGGCACAGAGGCGCCGCACACCCCCTATGCTTCACTAATGAAGTTATGGATCACGAATTCCCGGAGTGTTTTAAACCCGTAAATATCGAATCGTATGATGGTACAATAGATCCCGCTGTATGGTTTGAGGATTTCCTCCTTCACATCCACCTAGCTCGCGGTGATGATCTACATGCCATCAAGTACCTCCCACTAAAACTCAAAGGACCAGCACGGCATTGGCTGAATAGCTTGCCAGCAGACTCCGTCGGCAGTTGGGAGGATTTGCAAGACGCATTCCTTGACAACTTCGATGGCACTTATGTGCGACCACCAGATGCTGATGACTTGAGCCATATAACTCAGTAGCCAGGGGAATCGGCCAGGCAATTCTGGACATGGTTCCTAACTAAGGAAAACCAAATTGTCGACTGTCCGGATGCAGAGGCCTTAGCAACATTCAAGCATAACATCCGTGACGAGTGGCTTGCCCGGCACCTCGGCCAGGAGAAGCTGAAGTCTATGGCATCCCTCACGACACTCATGACCCGCTTTTGCGCGGGCGAGGATAGCTGGCTGGCTCGTAGCAACAACACATCACGGAATCTGGGCACTTCGAATACCAATGTCGGCGTTCTAGGAACGGGGGTCCCCAGACTTGCCTGCCTGCGGCCTGCGGTGTGGCTCAAAGGGGGGCCCAGCACGGACCATCTTCATCAACACACACCCAAGACCCTCGCGAGGGGCCAAGCCTCGCGAGGCGGACGACATGGAGCTTCCTCAGGCATGGCCTCATCAGGCTGGCTCGCGAGGAGGCGGAGAGATCAAGGCGGGGTACCTCACGAGGTGCTCGTGACGCAAGCCATGACGACCAAGGCTTCCAGGCGGGCGCCAGCCCGCACAGTGTCCTCCTTTCCTCTTTGGTGCAAAGGGAGCAAGCGCAGGCGAGAGCATCAAGCAAAGGCACCCGTTTCGGTGCAACGAGACCAAGACCAGTCTAACAGCAGGGAGGAAGTCATTGTGGAGCCCAAGCCAGCGTCACCACCAGAGCCTTTGGTAGGCGAGGACCAACTTTAGTCAGGATAAGTGTACCAGATGTTCCCCTTCAAAATGGCCAATTGTTGGCGCCCTTCCCGCTCAATATTTGGGAAGAGGCCCAGGGCCTTTGCCTATAAATAGGACTAGCCACCCCCAGGGTAGAGGGATGGAAAATCAGAGGGAGAATCGAGAAGAGAGAGAGAGAGAGAGAGAGAGAGAGAGAGAGAGAGAGAGAGAGAAGGGTGACTGAACTCCTCCTAGCAGTTCATCCCCTCAGCCAAGAATAGACCCTCGCGAGGTTGTTCTTCCTTGTATTGCTCATCATCATCAGCCCAAGAGGCAATCCACCACACCACACACTGGAGTAGGGTATTACACCACATCGGTGGCCCGAACCAGTATAAACCCTGTGTCTCTTGTGCTGTTCTTTCCATAGCTTAGATCTTAGCGAGGCGGAGGGGTGCAGGTAGGTAGAAGGCGAAATCTCCGTGCGCACCCCAGTGTTTGAACCTCAAGGGTCTGCCGGAACCCGAAATCCGACATTTGGCGCGCCAGGTAGGGGTGCGCCGGAATTCGTCTTCCACCACCCCGTTCTCCTCCGACCATCGCGTCCATGTCTGACGCTCGTCGGGGCCGTGCCGAGCGCCGGTCCGCTCTCGCTTCCCGCGTCACCCAGACGGCTCCTGTCGGCGGGCGTCCTCGCCGTTCCCCGTCACTTGCCGTCAACGCCGCCACCGGCCCGGCGGGGGACGAGTAGCAAGCGTCGTCTCAGCATCCGTCCGTGCGGCAAGACGGCCGCACCGCTACTCCCTCGCTCACCCCAGCTGGTTCTTCGTCCCGCGCGCTCCGCGCACCCATGGAGGCTCGAGCTGCGCTCATCGCAGCAAACGAGCTCCTGCGCTACCGTCCCGTCAACGACGTCTATGAAGAATGGCTCGACCGCGTCACCGAGCTCGTCCGCACCGTAGGGGGCTCTCCTGCGCCGCCCGTTCCGCTGCACCGCACCCCGCACCGCGCGGGCGACGAAGCTCCGGCGGCGCCCCAACCGCCTCCTCCTCGAGATGGTGCCATGGCTCCAAGGCGCGTGGCCCCTGGGCAGAACCCGCTCCGTCAGGTGCCAGCGCGGCAAGAGCAGAGCTGCCAAGAAGTCCCTCGCCCGCAAGAAGCTGCCAGGGCGCTCCCTGCTGCAGCACGTCGCGACCATGCTCCTGCTCCCGCACATCAAGACCCCGCGCTGCTCCAACTGCAGCGCGTGGGGACATGCAAGACCAAGCTCTCCGTCACCCAAGGCCTCCCGTGGCCACAGCAGGCTGCCGTGCCTTCACCACCGAGCTACGCAGCGTCGCGTGGCCCGGCAAGTTCAAGCCAGACCTACCGCCTCGTTACGAGGGCACGGCCGACCCTGCGGAGTTCCTCCAGCTCTATGAGCTGGGCATCGAAGCTGCCAAGAGAGATGAGAAGGTCATGGCGAACTGGTTTCCCATGGCGCTCAAGGACGGGGCCCGCACCTGGCTCCTGAACCTGGCTCCAGGCACGATCTCCTCCTAGGACGAGATGTGCACCCGCTTCATCGCCAACTTCCAAGGTACTCGCGACCGGCCACCCGCCATGAGCGACATGCGCCGCGTCAAGCAACAACCCGGAGAGACCCTGCAGAAGTACATCCAGCGCTTCAACAACGCACGCGTCAAGATTCCCAAGGTGACCGAGGAGGCCATCATCTCAGCCTTCTCCGACGGCATGCACGATATCAAGATGAAGGAGGAGCTGGCGATGCATGAAGACCTGTGCACTTCCTTGGAGCTATTCAACTTGGCAACCAAGTGCGCCAGGGCTGAGGAAGGGTGTCTCTCCCTCCTCGAGCTGCCTGCCGCAGACCCAGAAGAGAAGAAGCCCAAGGCCAAGGATGTGAAGCGCAAGGGGGCTACCGTGCTCGCGGGAGAACCAGACACCAAGCGGTGCAGAGATTAGCCCGAATCTTCCAAGGGCAGTCGGTACTGTGTGTACCACGATCTCCACACCCACAACACCAACGAATGTCAAGAGCTCCGAGCCGTGCGAGAAGGAAGGATCGGCCGTCGCCCCGACCGTGGAGACCGGGGCTACGGTCGAGGAGGAGGAAGGAACGCAGGACGCTGGGAAGACCGCTGCCCGCACCAAGGGTGGCGCGATCGACCTCGCGAGGATCGCTGGCAAGACCAACCTCGCGAGGGAGACTGGAGGGATCAGCCTCGCGAGGATCGCCCGCAAGGCAACGCAGGCCTCCCTCCGCTGCCGCTGCAGCCAAGGAGAAACGAGAACCGCCATCAGTACGAGGGGGCTGGGGGCTTCCAGGAGCCGCGCGCGATCGCTTGCATCCTGGGCGGGGCTCAAGCCCCAGCCTCTCAACGCATCTTCAAGCAGTTCGCCCACGAAGTGAATGCAGTCCTCCCCAAGCTTGAAGCCACGCGCCCTCTCAGGTGGTCGGCGTGCGCCATCACGTTCAGCTCAGCAGATCAGCTCAAGTGTGCGGCTACAGCCGGAGTCCTCCCGATGCTCTGTTCCCCAATCATCAGCAACGTGGTGGTCACCAGGACCCTCATCGATGGCGGGGCAGGGCTCAACGTCCTGTCCGTGGAAACATTCAACAATCTCCAAGTGCCCTACAACCAGCTTCAGCCAACCAAGCCTTTCTCCGGAGTCACCAACGGCTCCACGGTCCTGATTGGGCAGGTCTGCCTCCCTGTCACCTTCGGGGCACGTGACAACTACCGCACCAAGCTCATCGACTTCGACGTCGCTCACATTCACCTGCCGTACAACGCCATCCTTGGGTACCCAGCGCTGGCCAAGTTCATGGCCATAACTCACCACGGCTACAACGTCCTCAAGAGGCCAGGCGTTCCGCAGCCCTGGCAGAGATGGAGATGGCCCGCGAGGAGCCACCAGCGCCTCCAGAGCCTCCCGAGGCCCCTGGGCCTGGGGGCTCGTGAGGATCGGCTTCCGCAGCCCACCGAGTCTGCTACACCAACACTCCTTCGTCCTCAACATCATCAGGTGACATCTTTCAAGTTTCATTTCCAGCTGGGAGCGCCCCCTAGGGCTGCATTATTCCCAGGCCGCATGGGTCCGTCCCTGCGGCATGTATCCCTTTTATTTCATGTTGTTAGCTTACTTTGTTGGGGGTGCCCCATGGGCTGCATTATCCCCAAGTCACTCGGGCCTGACCCAGTGATGTCCGCCTTCCCAGCATCTATTTGAATGAATCCACTCCTTCGCGGCTAATGTATTTGACCTAGTTGCCCGCTCAACTGACGCCAACTGACAGAGCTGCTCCCAAACGGCACGACGCTTGCGCATGGGTCTGTCCCTGCAACACCGACAAACCTGAATGGCTGAGCTCTGGCCACGGCAGCCCCGCATGGCGCCACCTCGTCAAGCCTTCAGTGCCTCATCGCCCCTCGGAAGCAACCAATGGCTGACTATCAATTGTCATGGCAACCCCTAGTTCTTTCTATGATGGGTCTACAGGATCTCCTAAAGGTGCTGCGTTAGGCGAGGCCATTGCGGTGTCTCCTTCACTCTCATCCGCGCGAACCGCTTGCACGTTAAAGGGGGGGTGCCTGAGCATCGCGACTCAGGGCTCCTACTGGCTCTCTAGCCCTCACCCCCTGGCCTTGTCCACGGCATCGCGACCTGGCATACCAGCGACGGTTGAGACTCGCTCGAGGGCCGGGACCCGAGGACGTAGAGCAGAAAGGGGAGCAAAGGTGAGAGAGGAGGGACACGCGAGGACCTCGCCGAGGAACCTCACGCCTGCCGATGCACGGACCCGGCGACACACCGGAGAACGGTCCCTGATTCTCGAGATAAGTCATCACCCGAAAGCACCAGCTACCGTGGCACCATCCCCGCACCTAATGCAATCCCGTGTTAGCGACGCTGCTCTCCTTACTCACCGAATGACGGCTGCTTGAGTGCCAAAGGGGACCTCCTGAAGGGGCTCTTACCGGACCCCGGGTCGCTCACCTCCTGGCCTTGACCACGGCATCGCGACCTGGCATACCAGCGATGGCTGAAGCCGCCTTAGGACTAGGACCTGTCGGCGTAGAGCACCAAGCCCTCGTGAGGTTCGAAAGGGAGAACTGAGCTAAGACGGAATGAGAAACTCGCACAATTCTATGACAAGGGTTATATTTGTCAGATTTCGGGTTCCGGCAGACCCTTGAGGTTCGAACACTAGGGTGCGCGTGGAGATTTCGCCTCCTACCTACCTGCACCCCTCCGCCTCGCTAAGATCTAAGCTATGGGAAGAACGACACAAGAGACACAAGGTTTATACTGGTTCGGGCCACCATTGTGGTGTAACACCCTACTCCAGTGTGTGGTGTGGTGGATTGCCTCTTGGGCTAATGATGATGAACAATACAAGGAAGAATAGCCTCGCAAGGGTCTGTTCTTGGCTGGGGGGAACGAACTGCTAGGAGGAGTTCCGTCACCCCTCTCTCTCTCTCATTTCGATCTTCTCTTCTTCGTCCTCCTTCCCTACCTTGTGGGTGGCTGGTCCTATTTATAGAGGCCCTGGTCCTCTTCCCAAATATCGAGCGGGAAGGGAGCCAACAATGGCGGGCTAATTTGAAGGGGGACAACTAGTACTAGCTATCCTGACAAAAGTAGTCTTCGCCTACACAAAGCTCTGGTGGTGACACCGTCTTGGGCTCCACGATGACCTCCGTCTTGCAGTCCTCTTGGTCTTGGTCTTGTTGCACCGAAATGGCAACCTTTGCCTGATGCCTCGGTACTCCGCGGCTGCGCTTGCTCTCTTTGCACCAAAGAGGAAAGGAGGACACTACGCGGGCTGGCGCCCGCCTGGCTCCTTTGGTCATAATGGCTTGCATCACGGGCACCTCGTGAGGTACCCCACCTTGATCTCTTCGCCTCCTCGCGAGCCAGCCTGATGAGACCGTGCCTGAGGAAGCTCCGCATCGTCCGGCCCGCGAGGCTTGGCCCCTCGCGACGGTCTTGGGTCTGTGTTGGTGAAGATGGGACATGTTGGGCCCCCCTTTGAGCCACGCCGCAGGCCGCAGGCAGGCAAGTCTGGGGACCCCCATTCCCAGAACGCCGACAGTAGCCCCCGGGCCCAAGGCGCGCCCGGGCTTGGCCGTGCAGGGGGGCGAAAGGGCAAGAGCAAAGCGCCTCGGGCCCTAACAGCCTGCGGTCTTGGGCGCCGCGTGGCGGTTGATTGGACGTGGGCGTCTCCACTTCCCCATGGCGCCTCGGCAACTGCACGGATTGGACAAGTCCTTGCATGCAAAGCGGGTGATAATTACCTGCGATCGTGGGGGCCGTCGGTTGGCCCTCGCCAGCTATAAGTACGGATCGGCGCGCGCCCTTCCAGTTCATCCCCTCTTGCTTCTCCTTCTTCTTCATGGCCCCGTCGAGGAGGTTCTCGGCCGCAGAGATGGGGAAGGCTCGCCAGGTTGAGCCTGCCTCTCCCCCGCCCAAGCGCGGCCGAGGGCGCCCTCGCAAACATCCTGTGGCCACCACGGCAGCTCCCCGTGGCCGTGGAGACGATTTCCAGCACGACGACGGGTGGATTGCTGCGGCCGGGGGGCGCGCTCCGGTCGCGTGTCCCCCTAGGCCGCGCTTCCGCGCTGCAGAGGTGCTGCCGGAGTTCGTCGTGTGGTCGGCGGAGCCGACTAGCACCCGGCTTCCACTTCCTCGCTTCCTCCCCGGCGAGCTCCCGGGCGGCCTCCGGCTTCAGGCCGACGGCTGCTGCAGCCGGGCCTCATGGGCTTCACATGAGGTCTCCGCAGCCGGGAGCCTGGCCCTGGCCCGTGGTTGGCAGACGTTTTCCCGCGCGTGTGGCCTGAGCCGTCGGTGCACCCTGCACTTCAAGTTTGACGGTGATGCCACCCTCTATGTGAGGGTGTTTGGGGAAGATGGTCGCTGCGCAGGGTGCTGCCCCGAGGACGACGACCGCGGCCGGGAACCCAGCTCCGGCGATGATGGAGAGGACAACGCTCGCGTGAATGGCGGCGCTCAGGGTTCCCCAAGCTTCTCCGGTTCTTCTTCAGGCGGCGACTCTTCTAGCGTTGGCCGCGGTCAGCCTCCACGCCGTCGTATCTGCTTGGGAGGTGGTAGCGTGTCCGCCCACCGTCGCGCCCCGGTGAAGCGTGAGAGGGAGTCTGCCTGAGCCCCGGAGGCAGCTCGAGTCTTCCCTGCAGGCCGGTGTGAGGCGAGCTGCGCTTGATTTGTTCTTTCTTTTCCTTTTTCCTGCGTAAAAAGACAGTAGTGTGGAGCCCCGCGGGGGCGTGTTTAGGTTATTGCTGTTAATCATCGTTTTGCTTCCGTTATCGTGCCTTCCGTCTACGTGCCCGCGCGTGGATAGTTCCCGGCCCCAGCCGTGGGGGGGGGGGCGATCGACCCAGGCCCTGTGTTCGTGTCGCGGTGCCCGTGGGGCACGGACTGGAGGGGTTCTCCTGTAATGGACCCGGGTCGCGAACCCTTTGAACGACTAGGACAGGAACACTCGCGAGGGCGCTCAGCTGCCCCCCCTCGCGAGGCCTTGCATAAGAGAAATCGAGGCAGGAGAGTGAAAAGTCGAAGAACCACAAGCCAAAGACGGCAACAACTTCAATAAAACTTCGAATGAGACGGAACAAGTCAACTGCGGAAAGCAAATGAAAAGCCGCATCCGGCACCTAATCTAGTCTTCGACGTCTTCTCACCAGCGCGGAGCTAAGTGCTGCCACTAGGCGTGGGAGGGAGCCCCAGGGCCTGAGGCCGGCGCTCCCGAGAATCCGGGGCGTGTACAACCCCAACTCATTATTACGTGAGAGTGTCACGGGCGGCGAGCTTCACAGGCGTTGGCCTTCTTCACAGGCTCCGAGCCTTTTCCAAAATGCGACAGCTTCACAGGCATTCGCCTTCTTCACAGGCTCTGGGCCTTTTCCAAAACGCGACAACTTCACAGGCATTCGCCTTCTTCACAGGCTCTGGGCCTTTTCCAAAACACGACAGCTTCACAGGCATTCGCCTTCTTCATAGGCTCTGGGCCTTTTCCAAAACGCGACAGCTTCACAGGCATTCGCCTTCTTCACAGGCTCTGGGCCTTTTCGAAAATGCGACAGCTTCACAGGCATTCGCCTTCTTCACAGGCTCTGGGCCTTTTCCAAAACGCGACAGCTTCACAGGCATTCGCCTTTTTCACAGGCTCTGGGCCTTTTTAGGGGTAGAACCTCCGGAGGTGCTGGATGTTCCATGCGTTCTGTACCGGCACCCCCTCCTGAGTCTCCAAGCGCGTGGAGCCGGACCTGGAAACATGAACAACTTTGAACGGGCCCTCCCACATGGGAGAGAGCTTGTGCAGCCCCTCCCTGGAGAGAACCCGCCTGAGCATGAGGTCTCCTACCTCGAGAGTTCTGGGGCGGATGTTGCGGCAGTGATATCGCCGCAGCGCTTGTTGGTACCTCGCCGCTCACAGCGTGGCTTCTCGGCGACATTCCTCCCCTAGAACGAGGTCCATCCCCCGCATGGCGTCCTTCTGCGCCTCGTCGAAGGCCAGGACCCACGCAGAGCAACGTCTGACCTCGTGAGGGAGGACCGCTTCGGCACCGTAGACCAGGAAGAACGGGGTCTCTTCAGTCGGCTTGGTCGCGGTTGTGCGAATGGACCACAACACGGACTGAAGCTCGTCGTACCAACCTCTGCCGCAGGCCTCCAGCTTCTTCTTGAACATCCTGGTCTTGAGGCCCCTCAGGACCTCTGTGTTGGCTCGCTCGGCCTGGCCGTTGCTTCGGGGGTGTGCCACCGAAGCATAGCATATCTGCATTCCAAGGTTAGCACAATATGTTTTGAACAGGTTACAGGTGAACTGTGAACCGTTGTCCGTGATGATGCGGTTCCGCACCCCGAACCGGCTCACGATGCCCTTGATGAACTTGACCGTGGAACCCGCGGGAATGGTGCGGACAGCCTCTACTTCAGTACACTTGGTGAACTTGTCCACGGCGACGTAGAGGTAGCGGTAGCCCCCTGGCGCCCGAGGAAACGGGCCCAAGATGTCCAGCCCCCAGACTGTGAATGGCCACGAAAGGGGTATAGTCTGCAGGCCTCCTGCTGGCCGATGGATCTGCTTGGCGTGGAACTGGCAGGCCTCACAAGCTTTCACTAGTTCGACGGCGTCATTGAGTGCGGTGGGCCAATAAAACCCACTGCGGAACGCCTTGCCGACGAGGGTCCGTGATGATGAATGATGTCCACAGTCTCCACCGTGTATATCTTCTAGCAGTTCCTTCCCTTGCTCCCTGGAGATGCAGCACAGGGATACATCGTTTGGTCGCTTCCGGTAGAGCTCTCCATCCTTGATGCAGTATGCCGTGGCCTGGCGTGCCACTCGCTTTGCTTCCTCCACCTTCTCCGGCAGGGTCCCTTGCGTTAAGTAACTCCGGAGCTCCGTGATCCAGCACTCCTCCTGAGGTTCCATCGTCAGGTTCAGGCGTGCTCCTGAGGCTGGGCCACAGGCCAGAGCTCCTGAGGCAGGTGGATGGGGGAGCTCCTCCCGAGGCTGAGCCGTGTTTGACATTGACGGCAGGGCTGAGGGCTTGAAGAGGAGCTCCTTGAAAACGCCAGGCTCCTGAGGTAACTGCCTGGACGCTCGTTTGGCGATGTCGTCGGCCTCCTGATTGGTGCCATGGGGCACATGTTGCAACTCCAACCCCCAGAACTGCTTCTCCATCCTGCGGACCTCCGCAAGGTAGGCTTCCACGTGCTCATCTTTCGGCTCGTACAGCTTGTTGGAGAAATTGACAAGGAGATGCAAATCGCCCTTGATGGTGAGGCGTTTCACTCCCAGGGCAGCTGCGGCCTTCAAGCCCGCTATTAAACCTTCATACTCCGCTATGTTGTTGGAGACCTTTTCACCTTGCTGGAAACAGAGCTGCACAATGTAGTAGAGCTTGTCCTGAGTGGGCGATATAAGCACCGCCCCAGCCCCAGCGCCATGCCTGGAGAACGCCCCATCGAAGTACATGACCCAGCCTTCTGGCGCCTCGCTTCCCGGGGAGAGGGACCGATCCTCGTCGGCCTTGAGGCCTGGTGCCTCCGTCCATTCTGCCACAAAATCTGCCAATGCTGCTCCCTTGATGACTCTGGTTGTGCTGAATTCGAGCTGAAACGCTTGCAGTTCTATGTTCCACTCAGCGACCCTTCCAGCTGAGTTAGGGCTCCTGAGCACTCTCACCAGGGGGTATGACGAGACGACCTTGATGGGGTGACCCTGAAAATAGTGTCGCAGCTTGCGCGAGGCCACCAGTAGCGCGAGGAGGAGTTTCTGAGGCATGGGGTACCATGCCCTCGCATCCCGCAACATGTGCTGACAAAGTACACTGGGTGCTCAACGAGGTTGGGTGCGTCAGTGCTGGCACCTCTTGAGGCGATGAGGCCTCCTGAGGCTGGCCATCTAGGAGAGGGGCCTCTTCCGCCTCCGGTGCACTCCTCTGTGGCGGCTGATCCTCCTCAGCTGCGGTGGCGGTTTCTGTGGGCCTTCCTTGTTCCTGTTCTGCCTTGTCCCGGGCTGCTGCCGCGGTTTTGATTCGACGCTCCTCTCTAACCGCCACCAGGGCTGCGCTGGCGGAGTAGGGAGTGGCGGCGAGGTAAAGCACCAGGGGCTCTTGAGGGCGCGAAGCCACCATGACCGGTGGGCTGGTCAGGTATCTCTTGAGATCCTGGAACGCCTTGTCGGCCTCTTCAGTCCACTCAAAGGGCCCCTTTTTCTTCATTAGCTGGAAGAAGGGCAGCGCTCGTTCCCCCAACTTGGAGATGAAGGGCCCTAGCGCGGTCACGCGCCTAGTGAGCTTCTGCATTTCTCTGAGGGTCTTTGGCAGGCTCATGTCTTCCACCGCCTTGACCTTTTCCGGGTTAGCCTCGATGCCTCGGTGGGACACGAGGAAACCCAAGAGCTTGCCCGAGGGGACTCCGAACACACACTTCTCTGGGTTGAGCCATAGGTTCAATGCATTGAGGCTCGTGAAGGTTTCCTCCAGGTCTTGTATCAGGGTCCTGGCCTCCCGAGACTTTACCGCAATGTCATCGACGTAAGCCTCAACATTCTTCCCGAGCTGCGGGCCCAAGGTGATGTGCATCAGCCGCTGAAAGGTCGCCCCTGCGTTACGCAGCCCGAATGGCATGCATGTGTAGCAGTACACCCCACACGGGGTTAGGAAGGTTGTCTTTTCGACGTCTTCTACCGCCATCTTGATCTAGTGATACCCGGAGAAGGCATCCAAGAAGCATAGCAGGTCGCATTCCGCGGTGGAATCGACGATCTGGTCGATGCGGGGGAGCGGGAACGGATTTTTCGGGCATGCTTTGTTGAGGTTGGTGAAGTCGACACACATGCACTCCTTCCCTCCCTTCTTTGGCACAACGACAGGGTTGGCCAACCAATTCGGGTATCGGACCTCGCGAACGACCCCAGCAGCTTCTAATTTGCGGGTCTCTTGGACGATGAAGGCCTGCTTTTCTGTGGACTGCCGCCTGGCCTTCTGCTTCACAGGGTGCACGTTGGGGCACACGTTGAGGTGATGCTCGATTACACTCCTAGGGATCCCTGCCAACTGGTCAGGCTCCCAAGCGAATACCTTCTTGTTTGTGCGCAGGAACCCGACCAGGGCCTCCTCCTGCTCGGGTTCGAGGTTGGCGCCTATGGTGAAAGTGGCGTTGGTGGACCCGTCCTCATCGACGGGTATGTGCTTGGTTTTTGCCTTGTCTTGGGTGAACAACTGTTTCTTCTTGGCGGGTGCAGCCCCCTTGGGCTCGGGGGTCTCCAAGTCGGCGAGCTGTGCTGACATCGCCGTCTTGAAGGCGAGCTTGAGCACCCGCAGCGCGTCTCTGGTGTCCCCATGCACGGTGAGGACACCGCTGCTCCCGGGCATCTTCATGAGGTTGTACGCCGGGTGCGTCGCGGCCATGAACTGGGCCAGCGCTGGGTAGCCGAGGATGGCGTTGTCGGGGAGGCCGATGGGGGCGATGTCAAAGTCGACCAGCTCCGTGCGGAAGTTGTTGTAGGTGCCGAAGGTTACTGGGAGCCGGATCTGTCCCAAGGAGCTGGATGACCCGCCCCCAATGCCTGAGAAGGGCTGGCTGGGTTGCAGCAGTTCCAGGGGTATGCAGAGGAGGTTGAAGGCCTTGACTGAGAGAACGTTGAGGCCCGCACCGCCATCGATGAGAGTTCTGGTGACGGCCACCTGGCAGATGGTGGGGGTGCACAGCATGGGGAGCGCACCCGAGCAGGCTGAGTTGGAGGGGTGGTCCTCCGAGCTGAAGGTCAGGCTGGCCTTGGGCGCCGCCCGGTCCGGGAGAGCCCCCTGCCGCGTGGACGCGGCGCTAACCCGGCGAATGAACGGCTTGACGTGGTGACTTGTAGGCGGCGCCTGTGAGCCGCCCAGGGGGGCCGCGACGACCGGGGGTGTTGGTGTGGCGCGATGGGCGGGGAAGAGGCTGCAGGGCTCTTCCCAGGAGGCCACGGAGGCTTCCGGCAGGTGGGGCAGCCATGTGCGCGGAGCACCGGTGAGGGCCATGGGGAG
Source organism: Triticum dicoccoides (assembly GCF_002162155.2). Classification (NCBI taxonomy): domain Eukaryota; kingdom Viridiplantae; phylum Streptophyta; class Magnoliopsida; order Poales; family Poaceae; genus Triticum; species Triticum dicoccoides. The sequence goes on from NC_041382.1 coordinate 522,941,802, forward strand.
CCAGTTGGCCATGACCCTATCGTCACCTCCGGCTTCGAGGAGGGCCTCCTCGCTCGCCAGCAAGAAGGCCAGCGGATCTGTCGCGCCGCCGTAGCGCGGCGGCGTCGTTGGCTTGAACTTGTCCGGCCACCGTACCAGTTGCAGGGCTGGGGCCAGGGCTCGGAGCCCCCTGGCCCCCGTGCTGGCGCCGGCGGCCGGAGCGGGCGACGCCTACTCACCGCGAGGGAGGCTGTGGCGGTGGCGGAAGAGAAAACTCCGGTGCACCCCTGCCTGGCGCGCCAAATGTCGGATTTTTGGTTCCAGCAGACCCTTGAGGTTCGAACACTAGGGTGCGCGCAGAGATTTTGCCTCCTACGTACCTGCACCCCTCCGCCTCGCTAAGATCTAAGCTATGGAAAGAACAACACAAGAGACACATGGTTTATACTGGTTCGGGCCACCGTTGTGGTGTAATACCCTACTCCAGTGTGTGGTGTGGTGGATTGCCTCTTGGGCTGATGATGATGAACAATACAAGGAAGAACAGCCTAGCAAGGGTCTGTTCTTGGCTGGGGCGATGAACTGCTGGGAGGAGTCTAGTCACCCTTCTCTCTCTCTCTCTCTTCTCGATTGTTTATCTCGATCTCCCCCCTTTTTATCCTATGGGTGGCTGGTCCTATTTATAGAGGCCCTGGTCCTCTTCCCAAATATCGAGAGGGAAGGGAGCCAACAATGGCGGGCTAATTTGAAGGGGGACAGCTAGTACTAGTTATCCTGACAAAAGTAGTCTTCGCCTGCACAAAGCTCTGGTGGTGATGCCGTTTTGGGCTCCACGATAACCTCCATCTTGTAGTCCTCCTGGTCTTGGTCTTGTTGCACCAAAATGGCAACCTTTGCCTGATGCCTCAGTACTCCGCGGCTGCGCTTGCCCCCTTTGCACCAAAGGGGAAAGGAGGACACTGCGCGGGCTGGCACCCGCTTGGCGCCCTTGGTCGTCATGGCTTGCGTCACGGGCACCTCGTGAGGTACCCTGCCTTGATCTCTTCGCCTCCTCGCGAGCCAGTCTGGGGACCCCTGTTCCCAGAACGCCGACAGGTTCCTCCCTTTTCTGATTTCTTCAATGTCGTGCTTTCCCAGTATCAGATCCACATGATGCATCTGGGTCCTAAATCCATCACCCTCCTTTCGGTCTTCGCCTTTGTTTGCGAGGCTATGATGGGCATCCTTCCTTCGGTTGCCTTGCTGCGCTACTTCTTCTCACTGCGCCTTGTCGACCCTACCCAATGCTGGGCGTGCGTGAGCTTCGTTGCCGCGTCTGAGACAGCAGCCTCTAGGATTGACTTCAAGCTCCCTCTGCCCGCGGTTGGGTTCCGCGAGCGGTGGTCGTATGTGGATGCAGGGGTGCCCTGCCCCCTGCTATCGGAGTCAACTTCGCCTGCTCTCCCCAATTCGGGCTAGGGCTAGGAGACGCTTGAGAGCCCCCGGCTCGTCTTCGTCTGGCACCCCTTCGCGTTCTTGAGGTCGCTTGGCGTGACAGCGCCCATGGTGGTGAAGGAGTTCCTACTACACCGCGTTGCTCCTCTCCAACGCCACTCCCGCCGGATGTGGGCCTTCAGCGGGCGCGATGATCGTATGAGGCTCCAGGAAGAGGACCTGACGCCTGAAGTGTTGAGGACAGCACTCTTGACCCTGACTGGGGACCCCAACCCTGGGAGCATCCAGCAGGGAGGGGCCTTGTTGTACCTCTGCCAGAGAAGGGGCGATTTTGTGAAGCAGATGCCTATCTTTGATGAATGGGGGTCGCGCCCCGCCGGCCTCCAGGGACCTCGTGAGAACCCAGTGATGGTGACTGCCCTTCCAGTCGGCCACAGCGACTCTTCCTCAAGCGGCGAAGCAGGGAGGCATGAGGCACCAGAGGCCGAGGGGGCTCCCGGCGGGGTGACAGCGCAGGGCGATGCTCATGAGGGAGCAGCTCTTGGGGCCCGTGCTGCTGAGGCTGAGGGTGGCAAGAAGCTGCCCTCAGCGCCTATGAACGAGGCCCCTGAAGCTCCAGCTGCTTCTCTTGGCAAGGCGATTGGCAGCGCGCATCAGGCGGGTGCCTCTGATGCAGATCGCCTTGACGCTCCATCTTCGTCGCAGGTTGATCCCTGCGCCCAACTCTTGGGCCGCTTCCGCATGGACTTTAGGGCCCTCCGAAAGAGAAGGGAGGCCCTGGGCGACGGTTACCCTTGTCGCCTGCTGAAGTGTAGGAAGTACTTCGCCACTGATGAGTAAGCCTTCTCCTTTCCCAGCTCCCGATCCTTCTGTTGCTTTTACTGACCCTTGCTCCGCAGGCCCCTTCTAGCCGAGCTCGCGGAGACGGCTGAGGTGTCGTCCCCCTTGGCTTCGCCCCCTCCACCGTCCTCAAGCGCTCCTAGCAGCAGAGCCCTTGTGGTGAGGGCGATCGGAGAGGCGAACCGTACCGAGGTGCATCATGGCCCTGCGCACCTCGCGATCCTCCTTCGCAGGCCTTCTCGTGGCATAGCCAGCCTGCCGTGGGCTTCTCGCCTGGTCGTGGACTGCGATTGGCTGAGGCGCTCCTTGCGCTCTTCACCTGGGGACGGGCTGGCTCCAGGCTAGGCTTCTGGTGTGGCGTGCCCGGCCGTCGCGAGGGTGCCAGCCCCTAGCCCCCTGCCTGGAGGGGGAGTGCTGATTCGTGGCCCCCGGCGCTTGCTTGGGGCAGATGATGGAGTAGAAGACGTGCTCGAGCGCGCTCGGGAGCGTCGCGCTCTCCGCCAAGGATTCCTTCGAAGGGCGGCTGACGCGGTAAGCCTGCTTGGTGAGGAGCTTGCTGATGAAGACACGCACCTTGAGGCCGAGGGCCTACGCCTGGCTGTAGAGAGGCGCGAGCTAGAGGGTTCCATCGCCCTTGTGCGCCGTCAGCGCGATCTTGATGATGCAGAGGCCAAGGCGTCGCTGGTGGCCTCTCGGGAGGCCCGATCTTGGGCCGCCGAGGAGGCCCGGGAAGCTGACCGGCGGCGAACGGCGGCGGAGGAGCCGGCTCGGGAGCTCCTGGCCTGGTGCCACTCACTGGAGGAGTAGGTGGAGCTGCGTGAGGCAGCCCTCGCGTCAATGAAGGTGGCCTCTAGCGACTCAGCAGAGCTCCAGAAGCGTGAGGAAGCGCTGACGCTGGAAGCCGCCGAACGTACCCGCGAGTACGAGCGTCTGGAGACGAGGGAGCGCTTGGTGATGCAGGTGGAGGATGATGTCGCTACACAGGAAGCCCGTGCCCTGGAGGAGGTCGGACGTTGGGTGGCGATGGCGCATTTGATCCTCGAGCACGAGTTCGAAGAGAAGCTAGAGTTGATCCGGGCCGAGGCTGAAGGCAGGACTGCTGCCTTGAGGGCCAAGCTGGAGGAGGCGATGCGGTGGGCCGATGCTTTCCAGGCCGCCCTTGAGGTGGCGCAAGGTGAGTTAACCACCTCCCAGGCCGAGGTGCTCCTTCTCCGCCAGCGGGTGGAGGAGGCTGAGGTCGTTGCGCGCCAGAATGCGGACGAGATATGTCAGCTGCGGATCCTGGAGCATGAGCACGGCCCCATGCTCACCACGCTCCGGAAGAGAGCCAACGCAGCCTTGGGAAACATCTGCGAGGCGGCTGTTTACGAGCCGCACGCAGTCAACTATGCCGGCAATCTTCAGTTCTTCACTGACGTGGTGACGCAGCTGGAGGCGCGGTCGGTCAGGGCTAGCAGGTTGGTGGAGGAGAGGAGCCGCGCCCTGCTCGGGCGCGCCTTTTCTCGCAGCTTCAGCCATCTCCGGAACATGGATCCCCACTTCGATTTCGACGCCGCCATCGCCCCAGTCCCCCAGGCCATCCGAGACGATCTGGCGCACTGGGTGGAAGACAATGTGGATGCTCTTATCAGGGCCTTCGCTTCAGGCAACGACGGCGTGATCGTGGTTGCCGACGAGGGCGGTGTGGTGAACGGCCCTAACGCTGCTGGCGGCGACGCGGACAGCGATGGCGAGTTCAGCGACGCCAGCAACGGCTCGGGTGGTGCTCCTGAGGACGCATTGGGGGATTTATCCGACTGATTTTGCATCGTTCCTACTTCCTTACCCTGCATGAATAGAACTCAGGTTTTGGCCTGATGGCGGTGAGAGCATTTTGGAGGGGGAGCCCCTGATGTAAAATTTGTGTTCATCGTATTAGTAGACGCTATATTGCCCATGCGCCCGCGCCAAGTGGTTGGCTTAAGCGACGTGCTGGTCGGCTAGTTTACCTTTGTCCCGTGCTGGCCCTGAGGTAGCCCGTGGGAGGCTGTGGTGTCCTGAGTGTTCCCAGATTGAATCCATAGGATCTGCAGTAAAACACCCTCCTGAGAGGACGCGGCGGCGGCAGTCTGGGTTGCGCGCAAGCTAGGCCTGACCCGGCTCGCGAGGGGCTCACGAGAGGAGGCAGCTGAGGCGAAGTGGTAACCAAAACGCGAGAAATTGCTCGAACGAGACTAAGCACCCGTTCCCCGAACACACGCAAATCTCAAATTCGAATCCAACTTGAATCCAGTAGGGGAAAGCGACAACCAAAGGGAAAAGCAATGAAAGCAGACAAAAGGCCGCGTCCGGCACCTAATCTAGTCTTGGACGTCTTCTCACCAGCGCGGAGCTAAGTGCTGCCACTGGGCGTGGGAGGGAGCCCCAGGGCCTGAGGCCGACACCCCTGAGACTCCGGGGCGTGTACAGCCCCACTCATTATTATGTGAGAGTGTCACGGGGCGGCGAGCTTCACAGGCACTGGGCCTTCTTCACAGGTACCGGCCTTGCTTCATATCGCCAGATGAGGGCCCCGCCTTGCGCCACACTCTAGTGCCATCAACGACGACTAGAAACTAGGACGCCGCCGATGGGGTAGAGCGGTCGCTAGCGGTTCCCCCGACGACCACGGGTCCTCCGCCAGGGGCAGGCCCTGAGGCACCTCCCTAGCGGAGGGCCTACCTCCTGAGAACACCTTGCTCCGAACGCCGCGGTGGTGATGTCGGATCTCGGCCCCTCTCCTGCAGCCCCCTGCGCCCTCCTCCCAAGGGGTAGGAGACTGTGGGAGCCGGGCAGCTGCTCGCTGTGGCGACATGCACCTCCTGCGATCCATGGTTAGCGTATGCCTGCTCCTGAAGAATTAGCGGTACCCGATAATCGTTGCCTCTAGCGTGCCCAGTGGGACCGTCCCGGGACTCCTGGAAGGGCTCAGCTTCTGGCGCCTCGTCCCCCCAGCTTGGGCTGAGGGGCGAGCCTTGTTCTCCCTCGTGAGGGTATCCTTGGTCCATCATGAGGGGCACGTATTCTTCTGGTGCCGTCATCCCAAAGGCCGTGCCATGGTGCTCCGCGAGCCACGCAGCTCTGCTTGACGCGCCCACCGTGGGGTGGTAGCGCGTCTGTCCACTAGGGCCGTGGGTCGCGTCGCGCCTTCCTTCTTCGCGGACCAGGAGCGGGGGTAGCGCCGCTGCTGGTCCGGTACTGACAGCTTCGCTGGCATTGGAGTAGCCTTGGAGCCCGCGGGCGCGCGAGGAGCCCCCACGGGCGCGCGCAGAGCCCCCGCGCGGGCCGCCCTGGGCTTGAGATGGGAGCTGGGTGCTGAACGGGTGAGCCCCCGAGGCGGCGAAGCCCAGGAGCTCTGCCACCCGCTCCAGTAGCACGTCGCGGCCGCCCTCCAGCAGCCTGCACTGCAGCAGCTCTCGGGCCACCGTGAGCGCGGCCCTCGAGTTCGCCTGCTCTCGGCGGGTGTACGGTGTCGTGGTCGCGGCGTGATTGGAGGCCCTTGCTGCCGAACGCAACTGCCGCGGTGTGAGAGCTGTCGAAGCCTGTCCGCGTCGCCCGCGGCTCGCAGTGCCCTGCGGACCGCGAGCTGCCTGGGGCACGGGGTCGCCCGAGGCGAGCGGCTCTGCGCGGGCGGGCCACGCCGCCCATGGATCTGGGTTGCCCGACTGGTCACCGGACATGGCGATGACGACGCGACGGGGCGCGAAGCGGTAGAAGGTGGATTCCGGCGCACCCCTACCTGGCGCGCCAAATGTTGGATTTCGGGTTCCGGCAGACCCTTGGGGTTCGAACACTTGGGTGTGCGCGGAGATTTCGCCTCCTACCTACCTGCACCCCTCTGCCTCGCTAAGATCTAAGCTATGGGAAGAACGACACAAGAGACACAAGGTTTATACTGGTTCGGGCCACCATTGTGGTGTAACACCATACTCCGGTGTGTGGTGTGGTGGATTGCCTCTTGGGCTGATGATGATGAACAATACAAGGAAGAACAGCCTCGCGAGGGTCTGTTCTTGGCTGGGGGGGGGGAACGAACTGCTAGGAGGAGTTCAGTTACCCCTCTCTCTCTCTGATTTCGATCTTCTCTTCTTTGTCCTCCTTCCCTACCTTGTGGGTGGCTGGTCCTATTTATAGAGGCCCTGGTCCTCTTCCCAAATATAGAGCGGGAAGGGAGCCAACAATGGCGGGCTAATTTGAAGGGGGACAGCTAGTACTAGCTATCCTGACAAAAGTAGTCTTCGCCTGCACAAAGCTCTGGTGGTGACGCCGTCTTGGGCTCCACGATGACCTCCGTCTTGCAGTCCTCCTGGTCTTGGTCTTGTTGCACCGAAATGGCAACCTTTGCCTGATGCCTCGGTACTCTGCGGTTGCGCTTGCTCCCTTTGCACCAAAGAGGAAAGGAGGACACTGCGCGGGCTGGCGCCCGCCTGGCGCCTTTGCTCGTCATGGCTTGCGTCACGGGCACCTCGTGAGGTACCCCGCCTTGATCTCTCCGCCTCCTCGCGAGCCAGCCTGATGAGGCCGTGCCTGAGGAAGCTCCGTGTCGTCCGCCTCGCAAGGCTTGGCACCTCGCGAGGGTCTAGGGTCTGTGTTGATGAAGATGGGCCGTGCTGGGCCCCCCTTTGAGCCACGCCGCAGGCCACAGGCAGGCAAGTCTGGGGACCCCCGTTCCCAGAACGCCGATAATATTAACAAAACAGGATCACAGGCACCTTACAAGCCCCCACGGGACGCGTCTTTGATTCCTCGCATGGAACAGATCCTAAAAGGACGCTAACTACACGCACCCTTGCAAAAGACGCCATCATCAACAGTGGGCCGTCAAGCACCGGCGCCAACCCCATCCAGATCAGAGTCGGCGACGGCCTGACGAGCCCGCCCTGCTCCAGGAGCGGCGCCGGCTCTGGGGCTCGTAGCTGTCGTCGCTCGTCTCCGGAGTCGTGAAGAGCTCGCCGGAGTCGCTGGAACCTCCAACGCCTCCACCGCCTGAGGAGCCACCAAGGGAGCGGTCGGCGGGCCCAGTCCTCGCCGTAGCAGGGTCCTGACCACCTCTCCCGGGGCAGCACTCCAGCCGGCGCCCATTCACATCGAAGACCTTCAAGAACATCACCGAAGCACCATCGTACTCTAAGTGGATCGCGAAGGCCTCTCTTGTCCTGCAAACCCGAGCGATTTCGCTCCAGCCTCGGGTCATGAAGACCTCGCCCGGGGCAACGACCGCGACCTCTGCCTTGGTCGCGAGGGTGCTGCAGCCGGCGTGCTGCAGCCGAAGCTCCAGGAGTTCTCCCTGCGTGATGATGGAGGCGAAGAAGGGAGGAAGCCGAATCCAAGACTGAGGAGGCATGGCGGCGTGGAGCACGAACACTCGGGAGGAGCCCTTGGTGTGGACCCCAGGGGGGACGACCCACAACTTCATGACCCGTCGGCACCGACGGCGGTGCCGCCCGTGGCGATTGGCATCGACTCCTTCAGAGTCCTCGATGTGGGCGTACAAGGGAAGTGGAAACCCCCGCGGTGGCCGCTTGCACTAGGGCCTCGACACCACCTGATGGGCCCCCTCGTCCCGGCCATGGAGGGAGAGCCGTTTCTTCGGCAGGAGCGGGTCTGGTTCCTCTCGAGGAGCATTTCCCTTCTCTGCCGTCGAGAACCGGCGGATCGGAGCCATCGCAGCAAGACGGAGCAAGGACCGGGAAGAAGGAGAAGCAAGAAGGGACGTGCGCCGTTCCGTACTTATGGCCGGCGAAGGCCAACCGCCGACCTCCACGATCGTAGGTAATCATGACCCGCTTTGCATGCAGGGACTTGTCCAATCCGTGCAGTTGCCGAGGCGCCGTGGGGAAGTGGAGACGCTCACGTCCAATCAACCGCCATGTGGCGCCCAAGGCCGCAGGCTGTTAGGGCCTGCGACACTTCGCCCTTGCCCTTTCTCCTCCCTGCACAACCAAGTCTGGGCGCGCCTTGGGCCCGGGGGCTACTGTTGGCGTTCTAGGAACGGGGGTCCCCAGACTTGCCTGCCTGCGGCCTGCGGCGTGGCTCAAAGGGGGGCGCAGCATGGCCCATCTTCATCAACACAGACCCAAGACCCTCGCGAGGGGCCAAGCCTCGCGGGGCGGACGACACGGAGCTTCCTCAGGCACGACCTCATCAGGCTGGCTCGTGAGGAGGCAGAGAGATCAAGGCGGGGTACCTCACGAGGTGCCCGTGACGCAGGCCATGACGACCAAGGGTGCCAGGCGGGCGCCAGCCCGCGCAGTGTCCTCCTTTCCTCTTTGGTGCAAAGGGAGCAAGCGCAGGCGAGAGCATCAAGCAAAGGCACCCGTTTCGGTGCAACGAGACCAAGACCAGTCCAATGGCAGGGAGGAAGTCATTGTGGAGCCCAAGCCAGCGTCACCACCAGAGCCTTTGGCAGGCGAGGACCAACTTTAGTCAGGATAAGTGTACCAGATGTTCCCCTTCAAAATGGCCAATTGTTGGGGCCCTTCCTGCTCAATATTTGGGAAGAGGCCCAGGGCCTTTGCCTATAAATAGGACTAGCCACCCCCAGGGTAGAGGGATGGAAAATCAGAGAGAGACTCGAGAAGAGAGAGAGGGAGAGAAGGGTGACTGAACTCCTCCTAGCAGTTCATCCCCTCAGCCAAGAACAGACCCTCGCGAGGCTGTTCTTCCCTGTATTGCTCATCATCATCAGCCCAAGAGGCAATCCACCACACCATACACTGGAGTAGGGTATTACACCACATCGGTGGCCCGAACCAGTATAAACCCTGTGTCTCTTGTGATGTTCTTTCCATAGCTTAGAGCATAGCGAGGCGGAGGGGTGCAGGTAGGTAGAAGGCGAAATCTCCACTTGCACCCTAGTGTTCGAACCTCAAGGGTCTGCCGGAACCCGAAATCCGACAAGCAAAGATGCCAACGGCGGACCACGTCGTAATAGACCAAAGTGCCGCAACAACGGCGATAATATCGTTGATACGGCAGTCAATGCCGGATTCAGAGGCTCTAGAACCGGTCAACGGAAAAAGACATTCAAAAGAAGTACTCCGGCTCCGTCCAGTTTGGATCGCATACTGGATCGCTCATGTCAAATCCACGGCACCCCCGACAAGCCAGCTAATCACACCAACAGAGAATGTTGGGTGTTCAAGCAGGCCGGCAAGTTAAATGATGAAAACAAGGACAAGGGGCTGCATAGTGATGATGAGGAAGAGCCCGGCCGCCGAACACGGGAGGACAGAAGAGGTCCCCCCCACAAGTGAAGACGGTGAACATGATATACGCAACCCACATTCCCAAGAGAGAGCGGAAGCATGCACTAAGGGACGTCTATGCGATGGAGCCCGTCGCCCCAAAGTTCAACCCATGGTCCGCTTGTCTGATCACCTTTGATCGCAGGGACCACCCCACTAGTATCCGTCATGGCGGATCCGCCGCACTGGTCCTAGACCCCATCATCGACGGGTTTCACCTCACTCGAGTCCTTATGGACGACAGCAGTAGCCTGAACCTGCACTATCAGGATACAGTGTGAAAAATGGGTATAGATCCCTCGAGGATCAAACCCACCAAAACCACCTTTAAGGGCGTCATCCCAGGTGTAGAGGCCCATTGCACGGGCTCAATCACACTGGAAGTGGTCTTCAGATCACCGGACAACTTCTGAAGTGAGGAGTTAATCTTTGATATCGTCCTGTTTCGCAGTGGCTAACATGCACTGCTCGAGCGAACCGCATTTGCAAAATTCAATGCGGTACCGCATTACGCATACCTCAATCTCAAGATGACAGGACCTAGGGGAGTCATAACAGTGAATGGAAACACAGAACGCTTGCTCCGCACAGAAGAGTACACTGCAGCCCTCGCAGTAGAAGCACAAAGCAGCCTTTTAAGGCAAACCACTAATTCGGCGATACAGCCCCCGGACACCTTCAAGCGAGTCCGGAGTAAACAACAACAGGATCGCCTAGCATGTTCAGAGCTCTCGTAGCAATTCGGCCCCCATCCCAGTCCCAGTCAAGCGACAAAATCCGTGCCGCGCCTACATAATTACGCACTGAAAATACCATGGACATAGGCGGGGGCATGATCAGGGCACGTCCCGCAATGCGGCTTAACCGCCCTAGGGGCTGTATACCTTTATCATTTTTTATCTTTCAGGACCTAACTCTCTGGAAGCCCTTTCCGGCAGTACGATTGCCGGACACATTACGGGAAGGAACAACCAAGGAGGCAAGAAGCTAAGATGTACACGGGAACCCTTAGGTGGTCTCTAATAATAATTGATATACCCGCTTTCTACTATCCATATGCAGCTTGCCCTTGGATAGGACATGTTAAATAGTCCTACTTTCTGCTTATTGCACTACTTGTACCAGTACGCTTCGACATATTATTTAAATAACAATGCATAGCATTAGTCTATTATTGCATTATTAATCCCCTTTTTCTTATATGTTCATTCACGACAATCTGCACCCGTACATTCGGGTACGGTCAGCACGCCAGGGGCTTTCGTTTACCCCATAATACGACACGAGAAGTCCAAACACTTTCGACAATGCGGCACCCTGAACTTATAGCATTATATGCATCAGCTCTGAATCATGTCTTGTGTCAATAGTTGGGTTTGCCCGGCTCCCATGCTTTGGTACCTTATGTTCCGCTATATCGGCTAACGTAGTGGTGGGAGAACTACTTCGTTTGTGTCCCGGTTCTTCCGGACGAGCACCTCAGTAGAGAAAGCCGAAAACTGACTGTCATGATAAGGTGAGAGTTGGTCGCTGTTCGAGAGGTCTCAAGTCCTTAAAGATTTTTTCTGCTTTGGGCGAGGAGTCGGCCTAGCCCGACTTTGGTGTGTATAGCGCCCCAAATTCGGCCTTCCGAATACTTGGGGCTTCGCCAAAATTTAAAATTGTAGGCTTCTATGGCTAAGTGAGAGTGATAAAGCCTTATAGTACGATTGCCTAGTTCGTTGCGCTGAACACCTCCCTCGAAGGACCCACCATTGGGATAAAGAGTGCTCAGGTTTATCCCAAACACCTCAGTACTAGTTACATGGGGGCAAAAGCCGACAACTGGCCAACTCTCAGATTTTATAAATGGCCGCACAGAAGGTAATATTTTAAATTAAAAAAGCATTTCATAGCGCAAATGAACTCATTTCACATCATAGGATCACATGAGCATGTTCATTAAAAAATTACATCCCTGGCACATTCATCCGCCACAAGGCGGGAACCCTTCAGGACACTCTCATAATACATTTCGGGGCAGCGATGCTCCTTGCCCTCCGGCGGCCCCTCCTTCACCAGCTTCACGGCGTCCAGCTTCGCCCAGTGCACCTTCGCCCGGGCAAAAGCCCTGCGCGCACCTTCGATGCAGACGAACCGCTTTATGACTTCAAGCCGTGGGCAGGCATCCACAAGCCGCCTCACCAGACCGAAGTAGCTGCTAGGTTGGGGCTCGCCAGGCCACATCCGTACTATAAGGCCCTTCATGGCCTATTCGTCCGCCTTGTGAAGCTCGACCAATTGCTTCAGCTGGTTGCTCACAGGCATTGGGTGTTCGGTCCCAGTATACTGAGACCAGAACAACTTTTCCGTCGAGCTCCCCTCCTCAGCTCGGTAAAACTCCGCGGCATCCAGTACACTGCGGGGAAGATCTGCGAACGCTCCTAGAGAGCTCCGAACTCGGGTAAGTAAAAGGAAAGTTTCCTCCACATGCTTGCTTTGCATAATGAATGCATTACCCGCAGCTATATTCTTCATCGCATTAATCTCCTGGAGGGCCTTGTGGTCCTCAGTCTTGGCGCTCCGGGCGCTTTCAAGCGCCTTCGCAAGCTCAGACTCTCGCGTCTTAGAGTCAAGCTCTGAGGACTCGTGTTTTTTGGTGAGAGCATCGAGCTCTTGCTGCACCTCGCCTACTCGGGCTTCTTGTTTTTCCCGCTCAATGCGCTCCTTGGCCGCTCTGTCTTCAGCCTCGAACAACGCCTTCTTCAGGGTCGCCACTTCGGTTGTGGCCCCTGGCAAATTCAAAATGATCCTATTACTTTACACCCGAACTTCTTTTTTATATATAGACAAGGTATTGCTTACCTTTTCTCTCCTCGAGCTGCCTCTTGGTAAGGCCGACCTCGTCCTCAGACCACTCCAGGTCCTGCTTCAGTGCAGAGACCTCCGCAGTACATGCGGCAGTGGCCAGTAGTGAAGCCTGCACATACACATAGACACATTCTGATTAGACTCCTGATCATTTGATCCTCTATTCGGCCTTTCTTCGCGAACGCTGAATAGAGCATCAGGGGCTATTGTCCATGCGGTAATATTTTCTTATATTTTGATTGCTTACCTCAAAGCCTGTTAGGAGGCTGGCGCAAGCTTCGGTCAGTCCGTTTTTGGCGGACTGAACTTTCTCGATCACCGCACTCATGATAGTGTGGTGCTCTTCATTGATGGAAGCGCCACGAAGCGCTTCCAGTAAGTCGTCTGGTGCCTCTGGATGGATAGAGGACACCGGCACGGGCGGCTTGCCCCCCTTAATAGGGGATTGCCTGCAGGTGTCCGGAACCACCAAAGGTTTCGGGGCAGTATTCAGTTGAGGGCCGAACTTGGAGCCCATGGGAGTCTTGCTCCCTTTGCGCCTAGGGTCCGGAAGGTCGACTCGAGGCGCCCCCAGGACTACCTCCCCTCGGCTCGGTGCCTTTTGGGACAGCACCTCGACATTGTCCGTAGGGTAATGGGTGGAGGCGGTCAGAAGTGAATCACTATTCATATCCGACTAGTCCAATGAACCGTCCGACGAATCTACGTAGAGATGAGCTCAGGACGGATTGCATAATCATATGCGGCATAATGAGAAACAGCGTAATAAGACATACCATGAATTACTATGGTGTCCGGATACTTACAACTTCGCCAGGGGCTTCTCCCTGGGTAACCACTCGTCGCCGCTATAGGCGGCCGTCGTGGAGCAGTCCGGAGGGAGGGTCCTTCCCTTCTTGGACCCTTCGGCCTCCCCAGTTGGGTCAGCCTTCCTCTTCTTGTCTCCCCCGGCTGGGGGGTGAACTTTCCTCCTCCTCCTCCTCGTTTTCGTGAGAGGAGTGCGCGTCGGAGTCATCGAATGATGAGTCCGATACAACCTTGCACTGGAGACCCTTTCGGGTCCCGAGGCCTTCTTCTTGGTCTTTTCCACCGGCACCTCATAAGGTGCCGGAGCCAGCATCTCCATTAGGAGAGCATCTACAGGATCTTCAGGCAGGGGGGCTGGGCAATCGAGCTGCTCCGCTGTCTTTATCCAGTCCTGTTAATGACATGGAAGCTTAGATCCCGCACATGATTTAACTGGGGAAAATAAATACCCTGTGAGATATAAAAACTTACCGGATTGGCACGGTGCTTTGCGCTGAGTCCATGGTCCTCGGTGAGGGAAGGAGGTACCTCGGCGCCCTTGAACAACACCCTCCAGACGTCCTCATGCGTCGTGTCGTAGAGCTCTCGCAGCGTCTGGTGCTTGGCCGGGTCGAACTCCCACAAATTGAATGCCCGTCATTGACACGGGATGGTCCGGTGGAAGAGCATGACCTGGACCACATTGATGAGCTTGATTTTCTTGCTCATCATGTTCCTGATGCAGGTCTGGAGTCCGGTCAGCTCTACCGAAGAACCCCGGGACAGGCCCTTCTCTTTCTAGGGGGTGAGCCGCGTGGGGATTCCGGATCAAAATTTGGGGGCCGCCACCCAGTTGGTGTCGCGTGGCTCGGTGATGTAGAACCACCCCAATTGCCACCCCTTTATGGTATCCACACAGGTGCCCTCGAGCCAGGTGACGTTAGGCATTTTGCCCACCATGGCGCCTCCGCACTCTGCTTGCTGTCCGACCACCACCTTCGGTTTAACATTGAAGGTTTTCAGCCATAGGCCAAAGTGGGGCCTGATGCGGAGGAAGGCCTCGCACACGACGATAAACGCCGAGATGTTGAGGATGAAATTGGGGGCCACATCAGGAAAATCCAGCCCGTAGTAAAACATGAGCCGGCGGACAAACGGGTGGAGGGGAAATCCCAGTCCGCGGACGAAATGGGTAAGAAAAACTACCCTCTCATGGGGTTCGGGCATAGGGATGATCTGCCCCGCATCTGGCAGCCGGTGCGTGATATCCGCGGCCAGATATCCGGCTACCCGTAACTTTGCGATGTGCTCCTTCGTGACGGAGGAGACCATCCACTTGCCTCCTGCTCCGGACATGCTTGGAGTGGTTTGAGAAGAAGAACACAAACTTGGGCGCTGGAGCTCGAGTGTGTGAGAATGGATAAGCAAGGAGGTACAAGGCGTGGGTAAAAGGGGTGAATCCTTGTCCCTTTATAAGGGCGGAAGAGGCGATGCGCCTCCCCACTTGCCTGGTAAAATCGCTTATTCCCCAGGCGTCGTAATTGATCGCGCGGTTGGGTTACCCATGTCCGTATTGATGAGAATCCCGTAATAAGGGGGACATGATCTCTTCTTTGACAAGACGTGTCAAGAAAACCGCCCCGCAATATATGCAGTGCTGGTTGAGAAAAACAGTTCGAATAATGACCGGGCCATGACATGATGTCATGCTGTCAAATGTGTCAGCAGATTGGATTTGTGGAAATATTATTCTCTCTACGGTGGTATGTGGAACTTGTTTTGCAGAGCCGGACACTATGCTTGTGTTCAAAATCTTCTGTGGAGTATTCGGAGGAGGAACCTGCCCTGCAATGCCAAAGACAAAACTGCGCGCCGGACTCATCGTAATTGAAGCCTAGTTCAGGGGCTACTGAGGGAGTTCTGGATTAGGGGGTCTTCGGACAACCGGACTATATCCTTTGGCCGGACTGTTGGACTATGAAGATACAAGATTGAAGCCTTCGTCCCTTATCCGGATGGGACTTTCCTTGGCGTAGAAGGCAAGCTTGGCAATACGGATATGTAGATCTCCTCCCTTGTAACTGACTCTGTGTAACCCTAGCCCCCTCCGGTGGCTATATAAACTGGAGGGTTTAGTCCGTAGGACAAGATACAATCATACCATAGGCTATCTTCTAGGGTTTAGCCTCTACGATCTCATGGTAGATCAACTCTTGTAATACTCATATCATCAAGAACAATCAAGCAGGACGTAGGGTATTACCTCCAATAAGAGGGCCCGAACCTGGGTAAACATCGTGTCCCTGGCCTCCTGTTACCATCCGCCTTAGATGCACAGTTCGGGACCCCCTACCCGAGATACGCCGGTTTTTGACACCGGCAAGTATGATCACCGACTCAGCCGTGATGATCGTCGTCGAGTTCCCACACCTCCTCCGAGGAGTGGATCATATGTGCCTCGGCAATATGATGACAGATGCCCTCACAATTGCGAACGAAGGGTACCGACTGACCCAAGGGAGCCAGGCTTTGACACACGATCTATTCTTGTTCAAGGTCTGGTTGATAGGAACAGAGCACACATGGAAGGCCTTGACAGAGATTGTCCGACTGGCAGCAGAGTTCATGTTTCAGGTCCAGAGTGTTTCAGCAGAGCCATCAGAGCCGCAATGATTCCTCCCAACTTCAGGTTGGCGAATGGAGTCAGCAAGTTCACTGGTGAGTCCAAACCTGACACTTGGCTTGAGGATTGCCGAGTGGCTGTGCAGATTGGTGGCGGCAATGATGAAGTGGCCATGAAGCATCTTCCTCTAATGTTGGAAGGATCGGCCAGAGCATGGTTGACTCAGTTAGCACCAGACAGTATATTCAGTTGGGAAGAACTTGTCCGAGTATTTGTCAGGACTTTTGAGGGTACTTACAAGCGGCCAGGAGGGTTAACAGAGTTGCAACATTGCGTTCAAAAACCGAATGAGACTCTGAGAGATTACATTCAGAGGTGGACCACTTTGCATCACATAGTGGAAAATGTATTCGAGCATTAAGCAGTTTGTGCATTCAAGGAAGGTGTTCGGTATCGAGAGCTTAACCTGAAATTCAGGTGGACTGGAGATATGTCTGTGACTCAGATGATGGAAATAGCCACTCAGTACGCTAATGGAGAAGAAGAGGATTGACTCCGCAGTGGTAAGAGCAAACCAGTCGGTCAGGACACCGGTGGGAACACTTCTAATCGGATACAGAAGCGCAAGGCCGAGCTAGCTGCTCCTGGTGAAGCTTTAGTCGTTGCTCAAGGAAAGTTTAAAGGGAAGCCCAAAGGGCCCTGGACCCCCAAGAAAGTGAAAGATCAAGCCGGAAATGATGTGTTGGATTTACCATGCCACCTTCACACCAAGAAGGATGAAGAGGGTAATCTGATTTATCCTAAACATACCACTCGACAGTGTCGAGTTTTGATTCAGCAGTTCCGAGAAAAGCAACCCAATGAGAAGGAAAAGGAGTTGGACAAAGATGAAGATAAGGAAGAAGATGATGATGGTTTTCCCAACGTCAATTCCACTCTGGTGATTTTTGCCTATGTGGAGAGCAAAAGTCGACTGAAAGTTATCAACAAAGAAGTGAACATGGTTGCTCCGGCAACACCCAGTTATTTGAAGTGGTCTCAGACTGCCATCACGTTCGACCAGTCTAATCACCCAACGCGTATAGCCACCCCTGGGAGGCAAGCGTTGGTGGTCGACCCAGTTGTGTAAGGCACTCGACTGACCAAAGTGCTAATGGATGGGGGTAGCGGCCTGAATATCCTTTATGCTGAAACCTTGAAGGGGATGGGCATTCCAATGTCCAAGCTTAGCAAAAGCAATATGAGTTTCCATGGCGTTATCCCTAGAAAGAAAGCCGAATCACTCGGCCAAATCGCCCTTGACATGGTTTTCGGTGATTCCAAGAATTACCGCAAGGAAAATTTGACATTTGAAGTAGTGGATTTCCAGAGTGCTTATCATGCTATTCTGGGTAGGCCTGCTTATGCACATTTTATAGCTCGACCATGTTACTGTACCTCAAATTGAAGATGCCCGGTCCCAGAGGAGTGATCACAATTACTGGAAATCGACAGAAGGCAGAAGAGTGCTTCCAGAAGGGCTCAAAAATTGCCGATGCACAAATGGCAGCAGTGGAAATGCAAGAATACCGGAAAGATGCAGATCTGAGTGATTTGTTGCGAGCCAAGAAGCCCGTCACAGATTCTGCATTTCAGTCGTCCAGTGAAACGAAGCCAATTCATATTCACCCGACCGATCCTAATGCTGCTCCTACTCATATCTCAACATCACTCCACAGCAAATAGGAAGAAGCGCTCATCCAGTTCCTCCATGAGAACTGGGACATCTTTGCATGGAAATGTTCTAACATGCCAGGTGTACCCAGGGGACTGGCTGAACACCGTTTGCGAGTCTATCCGAAAGTAAAACCAGTCAAGGAACATCTTCGATGGTCCGCCATACAGAAGAGAAAAGCAATTGGTGAGGAAGTGGCTCGGCTCCTGGCGGCTGAGTTCATCCGAGAGATTTACCACTCCGAGTGGCTCGCCAATGTTGTCATGGTCCCCAAGAAGGATGATTCACTTCGCATGTGCATTGATTTCAAGCATATCAATCAGTCCTGCCCCAAAGATCATTTCCCTCTCCCCGTATCGATCAAATTGTCGACTCGACTGCGGGGTGTGAGCATTTGTCTTTCCTAGACGCCTATTCCGGGTATCATCAGATCCGTCTGTATGGTCCTGATGAGATAAAAACAACTTTCATCACTCCATTCGGGTGCTTTTGTTATGTCACCATGCCATTCGGTCTCAAGAACGCCGATGCCACATTTATGAGAATGACTCAGAAGTGGCTGCTCACTCAAATCAATCGGAATGTGGAAGCATATATGGATGACATTGTGGTCAAGTCACGTAGAGGTTCTGACCTGCTGACTGACCTTGCTGAAACCTTTGCCAACCTAAGAAGGTATGATATCAAGCTTATTCCGTCAAAGTGCACATTCGCAGTTCCTGGTGGAAAGTTACTCGGTTTTCTCGTTTCTGAACAAGGGATGAAGCGCCCTATGCGTGTGCATGATGTCCAGAAGCTTGCTAGTTGTTTGGCCGCCTTCAGTCGATTCATCTCTCACCTAGGTGAAAAGGCATTGCCTCTTTACCGACTGATAAAGAAATCTAACAAGTTCGAGTGGACTCCTGAAGCTGAAGTAGCGTTTGCAGAGCTCAAAGCCCTGCTTTCCACCCAGCCGGTGCTCACTGCCCCAATCAGCAAAGAGCCTTTACTGCTTTATATTGCAGCCACTAGACAAGTTGTCAGTACAGTACTCGCGGTCGAGCGGGAAGAAGAAGGAAAAGCCTATAAAGTTCAGCGCCAGTATACTATATTTCCGAAGTTTTGACTCCATCCAAGCAAAGATATCCAAATTATCAGAAGCTTGTCTATGGAATTTACATGACCACAAAGATGTTGCACATTATTTCACTGATCACTCCACTACATCTGTCAGCGACGCACCCTTGTCAGAAATTTTGAACAATAGAGATGCAACTGGTCGAGTGGAAAAGTGGGCGATTGAACTCCTTCCCTTGGATATCAAGTTTGAGGCAGATAAAGCTATTAAGTCCCAAGCAATAGCAGATTTCCTCTCCGAGTGGGTTGAGCAACAACTGCCGACTCAGATTCACTCAGAGCATCAGACCATGTTCTTTGATGGATCCAAGATGCTGAATGGTTCCGGTGTTGAGGTGATATTGCTATCCCCCCAAGGCGACAAGCTCAGCTATGTTCTCCAGATTCATTTTGACTGCTCCAACAATGAAGCTAAATATGAAGCACTTCTATATGGATTGCGTAGGACCATTTCACTCGGCATCCGTCGCCTCATGGTTTACGACGACTCGGATTTGGTGGTTAATCAAGTAATGAAGGAGTGGGACATCAGAAGCCCGGCTATGACTGGCTATTGTAATGCAGTGAGAAAGTTAGAGAAGAAGTTTGAGGGGTTAGAGCTCCATCATATACCCCGACTGAAAAATCAAGCAACCGATGATTTCGGAAAGATAGGTTCCAAGAGGGAGGCCATTCCCAGCAATGTATTTTTGGAACATATTCATATACCTTCTGTTCAAGAAGGTCCCTTCACTAAAGAGCCCCCACAACCAAAGAGTGCCACTGACCCGACTGAAGTTGAAGTCCCAGCCGTGGCCGACTTGATCGTGGAAGTTTTGGTCATCACTCCCGGCTGGACAGTGCCATACATCCCATACATTCTTCGAAAGGAACACCCAGAGGATGAAGAAGAGGCTCGACAGATCGTATGTCGATCCAAGGCCTTTACTGTGATAAGAGGATAGCTGTTCAGAGAAAGTGTAACTGGAGTTAGCTAGAAATGCATAACGCTAGAAGAAGGTCGAGTGATCCTCAACGATATACACTCGGGGACCTGTGGTCACCATGCGTCCTCTCGGACCATTGTGGCCAAAGCATACCGAGCGGGATTTTATTGGCCACGAGCAAATGAAATGGCAAAAGACATAGTCGATATATGTGAAGGTTGCCAGTTCTACTCCAACATGTCTCACAAGCCTACATCAGCCCTAAAGACCATTCCACTCGTCTGGACATTTGCTGTTTGGGGATTAGATATGGTTGGGACTCTGAGGACTGGCAGGAGTGGCTTCACTCATATGCTCGTAGTAGTCGACAAGTTCACCAAATGGATTGAAGCAAAGCTTATCAAAAATCTTGAAGCAAGTACTGCTGTTAGCTTCATCAGAGAGTTAATATTCAGATATGGTGTGCCGCATAGCATCATCACAGATAATGGATCAAACTTCGATTCCGATGAGTTCATAGCCTTTTGTGCTTCCCAAGGCACTCGAGTAGACTATGCTTCAGTCGCCCCATCCCCAGTCGAATGGACAAGCGAAAGTGCAATCGGATTGATTCCCAAAGGACTGAAACCCCAATTAATGCGTGATCTCAAGCATGCAGCAGGCGCCTGGGTCGATGAACTTCCATCGGTACTTTGGGGATTAAGGACAACTCCTAATCGGTTGATTGGTCAAACTCCATTCTTCTTGGTCAATGGAGCTGAAGCTGTACTTTCGAGTGACTTGCTTCACATGCACCCTGAGTCGAGCTTTTCTTAGAAGGTGAAGCAGAACAGGCTCGCAAGACGCAGTTGATCTCTTGGAAGATGAAAGAGAGATGGCCCTGATCCGGTCAACCATTTATCAGCAAGACCTGCGTCGGTTCCATGCCAGAAACGTGAGGGGTCGAGCATTTCAAGAGGGAGACTTGGTTCTTCGAGTGGATCAGCAGAAACCACACAAGCTCGCTCCTGCTTGGGAAGGCCCCTTCATTGTCACCAAAGTGCTCCACAACAGAGCATACCACCTTTACAATGTCGAGCACAAGAAAGACGAGCCACGCGCTTGGAATGCGGAGCTGCTCCGCCCCTTTTACACTTAAGCATTCAGACTGTTGAGATGTAATAAGAAATACCTTCTAGTTTGATTATCAAAGACATAGTTTTACAGTCTCCTAGATGATTGTTATTCCTTTTTAAATGTTCTAAATCCCCTAGTGGGTGCCTTAGCTGCGAATCCATTTCGCCTAAGTTTTAAAAAATCCTACCGAGTGGTGAGAAACCCTCCCACTCGGGGGCTTAGCTACAACCCAGTGCTCGCCTAAGTTTAAAAAATCCTACCGAGTGGTGAGAAACCCTCCACTCGGGGGCTTAGCTGCAGCCCAGTGCTCACCTAAGTTTAAAAAAAATCCTACCGAGTGCTGAGCAACCCTCCCACTCGGGGGCTTAGCTGCAACCCAGCGCTCGCCTAAGTTCAAAAAATCCTACTGAGTGGTGAGCAACCCTCCCACTCGGGGGCTTAGCTGCAGCCCAGTGCTCAACTAAGTTTTAAAAAATCCTACCGAGTGGTGAGCAACCCTCCCACTCGGGGGCTTACCTGCAGCCCAGTGCTCGCCTAAGTTTAAAAAATCCTACCGAGTGGTGAGAAACCCTTCCTCTCGGGGGCTTAGCTACAGTGAAGTACTCGCCTGAGTTTGAAAAAAATCCTACCGAGTGGTTAGCAACCCTCCCACTCGGGGGCTTAGCTGCAGTCAAGTACTTGCCTAAGTTTAACAAATCGTACCGAATGGTGAGCGATCCTCCCACTCGGGGGCTTAGCTACAGTCTAGTACTCGCCTAAGTATAAAAACATGCTCCATCCTTGTCCGCAAGGACGACGAGGTGCAGGTCGACTGTGATCTGTCCTCGGAGCTTCGGCACAAATACAATGTCCGCTCCATCCTTGTCTATAGGGACGAAGAGGTGCAGGTCGATTGCGATCTGTCCTCCGAGCTTCGACACAAATAAAATGTCCGCTCCATCCTTATCCGCAAGGTCGACGAGGTGCAGGTCGACTAGTTACCTTCTCCTCAGAGCTGCATTGCAAAAACAAAAGACTATTTCGAGTAAAGAGACAAGTCCCACTCGAAGGCAGACACATACATATTCAGAAGATAAACCTAGTTCGGATAAATCCTAAAGGTTCCAGAACACGGATTAAAGTACTCAGGCGCCAGGCCCGAAGGAGTTTTACGAATACAAAATCACTCGGCATTCCGAGGCAAATTTAAGGCGAGGCATAAAGTTTGTTCATTCCACTGGAGGAGGGCTAGCAGGCTCGACAAACTCGTCTAGATCAATTCCGTCAGCAATCCGAGTGGCAGCGGCAATGAAGGTTACCATGAAGGATTGGAAGTCATGCCTTTTGGTATTGGCAACCTTGATTGCTGCCAGCTTCTCTTCTCAGGCTTCCTTGTAGTGGACACGAACCAGCGACAGACCCACGTCAGCACCGCATCGGGCAGAAGACCTCTTCCATTCCCACACTCGACCGGGAACCTCATTGAGTCGAGCCATCAGAGACTCAAGGTCATTTTGAAGTGTCGCCCTTGGCCAGAGTGTTGTATCAATGCGTGACACCGCAACATTCAAGCGAGCAAGATAGTCTGTAACACTGGGAACACGAGATTCAAGTCGGAGCACGTTCATAGCAGCTTCATCGCCGACAGGGGAACGGATAGGGTCCAGACCCGTCTCAACTCGTCCAATTTCCCCTTCAAAGTTTTGGCAGAATTCTACAAACGCAAAGAAATAATGAGTCGACGAATGTGTGGTGAGTCGACAGGAATTAAATAGTTGGACAAAGAAAAATACCCTCAATAATAAGGAAGAGCTTCTTGGCGAGTGCTTCTAGATAAGCTTCCAGGTAATTTCTCTTACGAGAAATGCCTTCAAGCTTATCGTTTAGAGTCACCTTATCTTTTTTTAGACGAGTCACTTCTCGGTTGGACTCGTTAAGGGACGCCTTCAGCTTGGTGATTTCTTCCTCCAGCGCACCGACCGAAGCCAGCTTCTTGTCAGCAAGTGCAGTCTTCTCCTGAGCCTCCTTTTGCGCAGCTGCAAGATTGAGGTCTTTCTTCACCAGAGCTTGCCTCATTTTCTCTGAAAGATATATGCTTGGGTCAGACAAAAAAACAAAGAAATGGCTTGTGAGTCGATCGAGATAAACAATCGACCAGTCGTTACCTTCCATACCGGTTGTTTCATCCTTGGCTTCTGCAAGTTCTGCTTAGCCAACTCCAAGTCCAAACTGAGTTGTCTCTGCTTCTCCTCGAATTCGGAAAATTTGGAGATGAGCTCACGGGATTTCTGAAATTAACAAAAGTTACATCAGTGGACAGAATCAAAAGTTATTCACTCCCGAGTGAAAAGAATTCTCAGACTATTGCGGAATCAAAAATTCAATAGTAGTATCGGGGACTACACCCAGTGGGTGTACTTAGTGTCGGTGTTCTGGGAATGGGGGTCCCCAGACTTGCCTGCCTGCGGCCTGCGGCGTGGCTTAAAAGGGGGCCCAGCACGGCCCATCTTCATCAACACAGACTCAAGACCCTCGCGAGGGGCCAAGCCTCGCGGGGCGGACGACATGGAGCTTCCTCAGGCATGGCCTCATCAGGCTGGCTCGTGAGGAGGCGGAGAGATCAAGGCGGGGTACCTCACAAGGTGCCCGTGATGCAAGCCATGACGACCAAGGGTGCTAGGCGGGCGCCAGCCCGCGCAGTATCCTCCTTTCCTCTTTGGTGCAAAGGGAGCAAGCGCGGGCGAGAGCATCAAGCAAAGGCACCTGTTTCGGTGCAATGAGACCAAGACCAGTCCAACGGCAGGGAGGAAGTCATTGTGGAGCCCAAGCCAGCGTCACCACCAGAGCCTTTGGTAGGCGAGGACCAAATTTAGTCAGGATAAGTGTACCAGATGTTCCCCTTCAAATTGGCCAATTGTTGGCGCCCTTCCCGCTCAATATTTGGGAAGAGGCCCAGGACCTTTGGCTATAAATAGGACTAGCCACCCGTAGGGTAGAGGGACCAAAATCGGATCAGAATCAAGGGAGCTAGAATCGGCCAACCCAGAAACAAGCTGAGATCAGAATCGAGAAGAGAGAGAGAGAGAGAGAGAGAGAGAGAGAGAGAGAGAGAGAGAGAGAAGGGTGACTGAAATCTTCCTAGCAGTTCATCCCCCCAGCCAATAATAGACCCTCGCGAGGCTATTCTTCCTTGTATTGTTCATCATCATCAGCCCAAGAGGCAATCCACCACACCACACACTGGAGTAGGGTATTACACCACAATGGTGGACCGAACCAGTATAAACCCTGTGTTTCTTGTGATGTTCTTTCCATAGCTTAGATCTTAGCGAGGCGGAGGGGTGCAGGTAGGTAGAAGGCGAAATCTCCGCGCACCCCAGTGTTCGAACTTCAAGGGTCTACCGGAACCCGAAATCCGACATTTGGCGCGCCAGGTAGGGGTGCACCGGAATTCGTCTTCCACCACCCCGTTCTCCTCCGACCATCGCGTCCATGTCTGACACTCGTCGGGCCCGTGTCGAGCGCCGGGCCGCTCTCGCTTCCCGTGTCGCCCAGATGGCTCCTGTCAGCGGGCATCCTCGCTATTCCCTGTCACCTGCCATCAACACCGCCACCGGCCTGGCGGGGGACGAGCAGCAAGATTCGTCTCAGCATCCGTCCGTGCGGCGAGACGGCCGCACCGCTACTCCCTCTCTCACCCCAGCTGGTTCTTCGTCCCGCGCGCTCCGCGCACCCATGGAGGCTCGATCTGCGCTCATCGCAGCAAACGAGCTCCTGCGCTACCGTCCCGTCGACTACGTCTACGAAGAATGGCTCGACCGCGTCGCCGAGCTCGTCTGCGCCACAGGGGGCTCTCCTGCGCCGTCCGTTCCGCTGCACCGCACCCCGCCCCGCGCGGGCGACGAAGCTCCGGCGGCGCCCTGGCCGCCTCCTCCTCAAGAAGCCGCCATGGCTCCAAGGCGCGTGGCCCCTAGGCGGAACCCGCTCCGTTAGGTGCCAGCGCGGCAAGAGCAGAGCTGCCAAGAAGTCCCTCACCCGCAAGAAGCTGCCCGGGCACTCCCTGCTCCAGCACGTCGCGACCATGCTCCTGCTCCCGCACGTCAAGACCCCACGCTGCTCCCAGCTGCAGCGCATGGGGACATGCAAGACCAAGCTCTCCGTCACCCAAGGCCTCCTGTGGCCACAGCAGGCTACCGTGCCTTCACCACCGAGCTACGCAGCGTCGCGTGGCCCGGCAAGTTCAAGCCAGACCTGCCTCCTTGTTACGACGGCACGACCGACCCTGCGGAGTTCCTCCAGCTCTATGAGCTGGGCATCGAAGCTGCCAACGGAGACGAGAAGGTCATGGCGAACTGGTTTCCCATGGCGCTCAAGGACGGGCCCCGCACCTAGCTCCTGAACCTGGCTCCAGGCACGATCTCCTCCTGGGACGAGATGCGCACCCGCTTCACCGCCAACTTCCAAGGTACTCGCGACCGGCCACCCGCCGTGAGCGACATGCGCCGCATCAAGCAACAACCTGGAGAGACCCTGCAGAAGTACATCCAGCGCTTCAACAACGCACGCCTCAAGATTCCCAAGGTGACCGAGGAGGCCATCATCTCAGCCTTCTCCGACGGCGTGCATGATGTCAAGATGAAGGAGGAGCTGGCGATGCATGAAGACCTGTGCACTTCCTTGGAGTTGTTCAACTTGGCAACCAAGTGCGCCAGGGCTGAGGAAGGGTGACTCTCCCACCTCGAGCTGCCTGCCGTAGACCCAGAAGAGAAGAAGCCCAAGGCCAAGGATGTGAAGCGCAAGGGGGCTGCCGTGCTCGCGGCAGAACCAGACACCAAGCGGGGCAGAGATCAGCTCGAACCTTCCAAGGGCAGTTGGTACTGTGTGTACCACGACCTCCACACCCACAACACCAACGAATGTCAAGAGCTCCAAGCTGTGCGAGAAGGAAGGATCGGCCGTCGCCCCAATCGCGGTGACCGGGGCTACGGTTGAGGAGGAGGAAGGAACGCAGGACGCTGGGAAGACCGCTGCCCGCGCCAAGGGTGGCGCGATCGACCTCGCGAGGATCGCTGGCAAGACCCACCTCGCGAGGGAGACTGGAGGGATCAGCCTCGCGAGGATCGCCCGCAAGGCAACACAGGCCTCCCTCCGCTGCCGCTGCAGCGAAGGAGAAACGAGGACCGCCATCAAGACGAGGGGGCTGGGGGCCTCCAGGAGCCGCGCACGATCGCCTGCATCCTGGGCGGGGCTCAAGCCCCAGCCTCTCAACGCATCTTCAAGCAGTTCGCCTGTGAAGTGAATGCAGTCCTCCCCAAGTTCGAAGCCACGCGCCCTCTTAGGTGGTCGGCGTGGGCCATCACGTTCAGCTCAGCAGATCAGCTCAAGTGTGCGGCCACAGCCGGAGTCCTCCCGATGCTTTGTTCCCCAATCATCAGCAACGTGGTGGTCACCAGGACCCTCATCGATGGCGGGGCAGGGCTCAACGTCCTGTCCGTGGAAACATTCAACAATCTCCAAGTGCCCTACAGCCAGCTTCAGCCAACCAAGCCTTTCTCCGGAGTCACCGACGGCTCCACGGTCCCGATTGGGCAGGTACGCCTCCCTGTCACCTTCGGGGCACGCGACAACTACCGCGCCGAGCTCATCGACTTCGACGTCGCTCACATTCGCCTGCCGTACAACGCCATCCTTGGGTACCCAGCGCTGGCCAAGTTCATGGCCGTAACTCATCACGGCTACAATGTCCTCAAGATGCCAGGAAGTGGCGGAGTCATCATGGTGCCCTGTGAAGAGAAGGACGCGGTGTGTTCCCTGGAACGAGCCTTTCAGGCCGCGTCACTGGAAGACCCGGATCGCAGAAGCAGGAGGCTTCCCAAGACCGCCCCCAAGAAGAAGAAGACATCGTCAAGCACGACCCCTCAGGAGGCAGGCCCCTCAGGGCCCGCGCCTGCCCAGGGGGAACCTCCTTCCATCGCATAGGAAAGCGCGCCCGGTGCCCTCCTTAGGCAGGGCTTGGGGGCTCTCCCCTGGAGGGCCACCGACCTGGCTAAGGTCACGAGGGAGGCGCTTGGGCACCACATGGAGGCGTGTTTCGAAGCACGTTTCCCTCAAGAAGGAGTAAGGCAAGGAGAGCTAGACCCTCAGGAGTTCGTCAGCAAGGCCATTCAGGAGCTATAGGAGTCAAGAGTCATGAAAGGCGGCCGCCGCCTACCAGCTGTGGCTCCCCATCCAGGCGAGGATGGTGGGCTGCGCGTCTGCATCGACGTACCAGGGCTCAATCGAGTCGCCTCTCTGGAGCGCCTCTGGCCCTCGCGAGTGGGGCGCTGCGGAGGTCCACCCCACAGCTACGTTCGCATGCCTTACGGCTTGCCAAA
Organism: Triticum dicoccoides; assembly: GCF_002162155.2. Classification (NCBI taxonomy): domain Eukaryota; kingdom Viridiplantae; phylum Streptophyta; class Magnoliopsida; order Poales; family Poaceae; genus Triticum; species Triticum dicoccoides. Next base: position 522,968,804 of record NC_041382.1, read on the forward strand.
CGCGGCTGCCACGTACCCGCGCCTCATGAGGGGTATCATGGAGGCTCAAGAGGCCAGGTGTTCCGCAGCCCTGGCAGAGATGGAGATGGTCCGCGAGGAGCCACCAGCGCCTCCGGAGCCTCCCGAGGCCCCTGGGCCTGGGGGCTCGTGAGGATCGGCTTCCGCAGCCCACCGAGTCTGCTACACCAACACTCCTTCATCCTCATCATCATCAGGTGACATCTTTCAAGTTTCACTTCCAGCTGGGAGCGCCCCCCAGGGCTGCATTATTCCCAGGCCGCGTGGGTCCGTCCCTGCGGCATGTATCCCTTTTATTTCATGTTGTTAGATTACCTTGTTAGGGGCGCCCCACGGGCTGCATCATCCCCAAGTCGCTCGGGCCTGACCCAGTGATGTCCGCCTTCTCAGCATCTATTTGAATGAATCCACTCCTTCGCTGCTAATGTGTTTGACCTAGTTGCCCGCTCAACTGACGCCAACTGACGGAACTGCTCCCAAATGGCACGACGCTTGCGCATGGGTCCGTCACTGCAACGCCGACAAACCTGAATGGCTGAGCTCTGGCCGCGGCAGCCCCGCATGGCGCCACCTCGTCAAGCCTTCAGTGCCTCATCGCCCCTCGGAAGCAACCAACGGCTTACTGTTAATTGTCATGGCAACCCCTCGTTCTTTCAATGATGGGTCTACTGGATCTCCTAAAGGAGCTGCGTCAGGCGAGGCCCTTGCGGTGTCTCCTTCACTCTCATCCGCGCGAACCGCTTGCACGTTAAAGGGGGGTGCCTGAGCATCGCGACTCAGGGCTCCTACTGGCTCTCCAGCCCTCACCCTCTGGCCTTGTCCACGACATCGCGACCTAGCATACCAGCGACGGCTGAGACTTGCTCGAGGGCCGGGACCCGAGGACGTGGAGCAGAAAGGGGAGAAAAGGCGAGAGGGGAGGGACACGCGAGGACCTCGCCGAGCAACCTCACGCCTGCCGATGCATGGACCCGGCGACACACCAGAGAGCGGCCCCTGATTCTCGAGATAAGTCACCACCCGGAAGCGCCAGCTGCCGTGGCACCTTCCCCGCACCTAATGCAATCCCATGTTAGCGACGCCGCTCTCCTTTCTCACCGAAGACGGCTGCTTGAGCGCCAAAGGGGACCTCCTGAGCATCGCGACTCAGGGGCTCTTACCAGACCCCGGGTTGCTCACCTCCTGGCCTTGACCACGGCATCGCGACCTGGCATACCAGCGACGGCTGAAGCCGCCTTGGGACTGGGACCTGTCGGCGCAGAGCACCAAGCCCTTGTGAGGTTCGAAAGGGAGAACTGAGCTAAGACGGAATGAGCAACTCCCACAGTTCTACGACAAGGGTTATATTAACAAAACAGGATCACAGGCACCTTACAAGTCCCCACGGGACGCGTCTTTGATTCCTCCCAGGCAGCAGATCCTAAAAGGACGCTAACTACGCGCGCCCCTGCAAAAGACGCCATCATCAACAGTGGGCCGTCTAGCACCGGCGCCAACCCCGTCCAGATCAGAGTCGGCGACGGCCTGACGAGCCCGCCCTGCTCCAGGAGCGGTGCCAGCTCGGGGGCTCGTAGTTGTCGTCGCTCGTCTCCGGAGTCGCGAAGAGCTCGCCGGAGTCGCTGGAACCTCCGACGCCTCTGCCGCCTGAGGAGCCGCCAAGGGAGCGGTCGGCGGGCCCAGTCCTCACCATAGCAGGGTCCCGACCACCTCTCCCGGGGCAGCACTCCAACCGGCGCCCGTTCACATCGAAGACCTTGAAGAACATCACCGAAGCACCGTCGTACTCCAAGTGGATCACGAAGGCGCCTCTTGTCCTGCAAACCCGGGCGATTTCTCTCCAGCCTCGAGTCATGAAGACCTCTCCCGGTTCAACGACCGCGACCTCTGCCTCGGTCGCGAGGGTGCTGCAGCCAGCGTGCTACAGCCAAAGCTCCAGGAGTTCTCCCTGCGGGATGATGGAGGCGAAGAAGGGAGGAAGGGGAATCCAAGACTGAGGAGGCATGGCGGCATGGAGCACGAACTCTCGGGAGGAGCCCTTGGTGTGAACCCCAGGGGGGACAACCCACACCTTCGTGACCCGTCGGCGCCGACGGCGGCGCCACCCGTGGCGATCAGCATCGGCTCCTTCAGGGCCCTCGATGTGGGCGTACAAGGGAAGCGGGAACCCCGGCGGTGGCCGCTCGCACCAGGGCCTCAACACCACCTGATGGGCCCCCTCGTCCCGGCCGCGGAGGACGAGCCATTTCTTCGGCGAGAGCGGGTCTGGTTCCTCTCGAGGAGCCTTTTCCTTCTCTGCCGCTGAGAACCGGCGGATCGGAGCCATCGCAGCAAGATGGAGCAAGGACCGGGAACAAGGAGAAGCAAGAAGGGATGGACTAGAAGGGCGCGCGTCGTTCCGTACTTATGGCCGGCGAAGGCCAACCGCCGACCTCCACGATCGCAGGTAATCATGACCTGCTTTGCATGCAGGGACTTGTCCAATCCGTGCAGTTGCCGAGGCGCCATGGGGAAGTGGGGACGCCCACATCCAATCAACCGCCACGCGGCGCCCAAGGCCGCAGGCTGTTAGGGCTCGCGGCACTTCGCTCTTGCCCTTTTGCCTCCCTGCACGGCCAAGTTCGGGCGCGCCTTGGGCCCAGGGGCTACTGTCGGCGTTCTGGGAACGGGGGTCCCCAGACTTGCCTGCCTGTCTCGTGGGGCGGACGACACGGCCCATCTTCATCAACACAGACTCAAGACCCTCGCGAGGGGCCAAGCCTCGTGGGGCGGACGACACGGAGCTTCCTCAGGCTGGCTCGCGAGGAGGCGAAGAGATCAAGGCGGGGTACCTCACGAGGTGCCCGTGACGCAAGCCATGAAGACCAAGGGTGCCAGGCGGGCGCCAGCCTGCGCAGTGTCCTCCTTTCCTCTTTGGTGCAAAGGGAGGAAGCGCAGGCGAGAGCATCAAGCAAAGGCACCCGTTTCGGTGCAACGAGACCAAGACTAGTCCAACGGTAGGGAGGAAGTCATTGTGGAGCCCAAGCCAACGTCACCACCAGTGCCTTTGGCAGGCGAGGACCAACTTTAGTCAGGATAAGTGTACCAGATGTTCCCCTGCAAAATGGCCAATTGTTGGCGCCCTTCCCGCTCAATATTTGGGAAGAGGCCCAGGGCCTTTGCCTATAAATAGGACTAGCCACCCGTAGGGTAGAGGGACCGAAATCGGATCGGAATCAAGGGAGCTAGAATCGGCCAACCTAGAAACAAGCTGAGATCGGAATCGAGAGGAGAGAGAGAGAGAGAGAGAGAGAGAGAGAGAGAGAGAGAGAAGGGTGACTGAACTCCTCCTAGCAGTTCATCCCCCTAGCCAAGAACAGACCCTCGCGAGGCTGTTCTTCCTTGTATTGTTCATCATCATCAGCCCAAGAGGCAATCCACCACACCACACACTGGAGTAGGGTATTACACCACAACGGTGGCCCGAACCAGTATAAACCCTTTGTCTCTTGTGCTGTTCTTTCCATAGCTTAGATCTTAGCGAGGCGGAGGGGTGCAGGTAGGTAGAAGGCGAAATCTCCGCGCGTACCCCAGTGTTCGAACCTCAAGGGTCTGCCGGAACCCGAAATCCGACACTTAGCATGCCCCCACTGGTTCTAGATACACTTGACATGATCCGGTCATACCGACTGAAGAAGTTATTTTTCACAGACCGAAGCCGACTGCCAGCAGGTCAACTTCGGTCTCGGGGACTACACCTAGTGGGTGCAGTCAGCGTGCCCCCACTGGTTCAAAGACACAATTTAGTCGACTCAATCGACACAATCTAGTCGACTCAAGAAACAAAACTATTCAGCAATAAAACACCCAGTGGGGGTACAAGCACATAAAGCAGACTGACGAATAGATGCACAAGGAAAGAAAATTTTAGATAGCATATCCCAACAGAACAAGCGACGAAGTGAAGAGTTTAGTCGGGAATCAACCAACCTGGACGTTTTTACGAAGAGCTCCACTGGCATCATAAGCAGCTTTACTGGCTCCCCGAACCACTTTCATCTGCTCCATCATAATGCCCGCCTGGCGTATAACTTCCTTGGCAGATGTTGCTTGGTCCTCAGGGACAGGATGCACAATGAAGAGTGGAGAGGGTGTATCAGCTGGGGTTTGCACAGTTGACGCTGAAGGCTGAGCACTCGTCAGTGATACGGCGAAGGTGACAGAAGTCCGATTGGCATCACCGGCTTCTGGGATTACCGGTTCCTTCACCGGTGTCGACTGAGGCGTCTTATCAGTTGACGTCTTCCTGTTTCCCCTTCCCAAGGGCCACAGCGGCACATCCTCGTCGTCATCTAGAAGATCAATGACATTGGGAGGAGCTGCAAAAAAGATCAGTTGCCAGGATTCAGTCGACGATAGTTCAATCGATAAAACAAAGATAAGATTAAGAAGGTCATACCTAGGTTAGAAGTAACCGCATCTTCCATATCATCATCCTCGTTTTTGTAAACGGAAGTCCCAGAGGTAGCGACACTGTTGGTTTCAAGATTCATTCAAGCAAACCAAGAAAAGGGTAGACATCACAGAACCTTGGGTAAAAAATGAAGGCAAAGCACTCATGTAGAAGCAATGGGGATATCAATTTTGATTTTGGGCAGGGTCTTCCGAGACTTCGATGCTAGGACTTTGGACTGCTTCGGGGCCTTCTTAGTCGGCGCTGAAGAGGACGTCCGAGGGCGCTTTGAGGTCTGTCCATTCGACGCAGTCGCTTTGCTGCGGACACTCGCCGGGTCATGGGAGTGCTTGGACCGCCTTTCGGTGCAAGGAGGCGAGTCGACTTCTTCGCTGTCACTAGAGTCGTCGCTTTTGTCGTCTTCTCCTCCGTCAGAATGCCACTCGCCACTCTCGCCTCCGCTCGCCTCCCCTTCCGGGTCCTTCTCCTGCCCTCCGTTGGGCATCGAGTACATTTCAGTGAGGGCCTGAAAGACAACAGGTGGAACAAATGTCAGTTGATTGGCAAAAAGCAATTACATGGTAGATCAAGAAAACACTCAGAAGTTTAGAGTTGGACCTTGTCTGGTTCATATGAGTTGTCGAGTGGAGGGATTCTCCTGGACCCCCTGGGGTTATCCTTGTTGCCAGTGATGCCTCTCAACCACTGCTCCACCGTATCCTTGTCGACTTCTTCTGGGTGAATCCGAGTGGTATCTTCGAGGCCCAAATACATCCACATCAGATGGTCGCGAGCTTGAAGCGGCTGAATGCGTCGTCTCAGGAAGACCTCCAGCAAATCCATGCCAGTCACGCCAACGCGAACGAGCTGGACTACTCGCTCGACCAGCACCATCACCTCCGCTTTCTCCGCCGGAGTCACTTTCAAGGCAGAGGGCTTTTTGACTCGAGCCATGGAAAAGGGGGAAGCCCAGTCGACTGTCCTGGAGTCGGCTGGTCTTTACGGTAGAACCAGGTCGACTACCACCCTCTGACTGACTCGGGAAGAATCATGGCTGGGAAAGTACTTTTACCTCTCAATTGGATTCCAAGAGCCCCGCACATCTGGATTACATGTGTCCTCTCATCAGTCGGATTGGCCTTTTTGACCGACTGAGAATGACAGGTGAATATGTGTTTGAAGAGACCCCAGTGTGGTCGACAACCCAGGAAATTCTAGCACATAGACACATATGCAGCAAGGTACACGATGGAATTGGGAGAAAAGTGGTGTGGATGTGCTCTGAAGAAGTTCAAGAAACCTTGGAAGAAGGGGTGGGGAGGCAATGAAAAACCACGATCGACGTGGGTGGCGAGGAGGACACACTCACCCTCCTGCGGCCGCAGCTTAGTCTCGCCCTCCAGGAGCCACGCTCATTCATGGGGAATCAGTCCCCCCTCAACCAGATCATCGATGTCATCTTGCTGAATCATCGACCGAATCCAGTCGCGCGACAAGCCGGATCTTGACGAAGATCCGTCCTAGTTGGTCTTCTTCCCCTTCGCCTTCACCGTCGCCTTCTTCATGCGCTCCAAGGCCGCCGTCTTCTCTTTCCCCATTGCAGCAGATGGAGCTCGGATGGGCCAGTGGCGTCGAGAGCGGAAGCAAATACGGTGGAGAAACAGAGGAGAAAGGGGGAGAATATGAGACGCACTATGCAAAATCTCCCAGCTCGGCGTCTTATATGGAGTCATTTCCAAGTGACTGACGACTGGGCCCGGGCAATCGTGTCAAATCCCGCAACTGTCGCTCGCTCGGTACGTGGCGAAAAAGGTGGCGCGGTGATCGAGGCGCCCCCGCCTAATCCGTCCCGGTTACTGTGGTATCCCCCGTCCCGGGCATTTCCCAAAATTTTGAATCCCGTGAGATCTAGGAACTGCAGAACAACCTGTCAGACTAAAGTTTTCCTTCCTATCGGCACTCGAAGCTTTTCAGCAAAAGTTCATTCGACAAATTGAAGAATGGATCAAGGCAATTGGAAAACAAGTTGAAGCCATCAAGTTGTTCATTGATCCAATCAAGACATTTCCAGAGCGCAAAAATTGAGTCAGAGGTATTTTCAACTCCTTCTCCATTCGAACCCTGAACCATTCGGGGGCTAATGATGAAGTTATGTACCTAGGGTAGGGTCATAGGCCTGACCTAGACACCCTCCCCTAGGACATCACCCTAAAAGAAAAAACATTCAAGGGATACCATCATCCACTCGACCGGAAGCATTCCACTCGGAAGACCCAATGTCACTCAACCATGGCAATAACCACTCGACAGGCAGAAGATCAAAGGCCATTCGGAACTGCAACGGTCGGACATTTACTTTGTAGAATTAATGATCGTTTATGTCACTTTATGACTAGCGTTACCAGTAACGCCCACATCTTTATGTACCTTATACCCTGTGTAACTGAGGGCGGGAGGGGTCTGGCGAACTCTATATTAGCCACCCCCTCCTTAGAGACAAGGGTTCACACCCTCTATAACACACACATACAATCCAATCGACCGTCTCTGGGAACCGAGATGTAGGGCTGTTACTTCCACCGTGAAGGGCCTGAACTCGTAAATCTCGTGTGTACAACTTCATCAAAGCTAAGATCTTTCCTCTTCATACCTACCCCCATTCTACTATTAGTGTTAGAACCACGACAGCAGGCTCATGAATGACAAGATGGCGCTCACGGTTGGTGGAAGCTGGTAATGCAACAGAAATGGGTCGAGGGGGTGGATTTGGTCAATCTGAGGTGGGGTAGGGCTGTTAGGTCTGACATGGCGGACGTGCCTGGGGGCGCCCGGGTGCCCCCATATCCGCCCCATATTTGGGCTTATGAGGGGTGCTGGTCAGCCCGGGCGTTTGGTGCCTGTTTGGGTCGAATTTTGGTGACCGATCAGTGACCGGGCCGTTCACCCGGGAATTTGAGGTGGGTTTGGGCGCTCGGCTATAGATGCTCTTACCAAGCATGAAACCCATGAACCACACGATTTACCGAACGAACATCTCCAATGAGCAACATATCACCACACTTCTATAACATAGAGAAACCCTCAATGAGAACACCTCAGCTAAAGACAACAAACACCATCAAATTCATGCTTGGACATGAGCCAAAAATGACATGAGGATGGCCTAAAAGACCGGGCATCACTGCCAAGCAGTTGTGGACGCCTTTCCTATGGCATCACACTTATTGCCATTTCTCCTAACAGTGTGTTTGTTTCGGGGGAAGTAGTATTAGGTAATGGAAATTATGAGGGTAGTACTTAAAGTCCCTTTTGACTGCAGGGCAGGGGAATTAAAGAGGGAAGGGGAAATGGAATTATGGGTCCAACCCACCTCATCTCTTCTCTCGGGGCATGATAATTGAGTGAGGGGAAGGGAAACGAGAGAAAAAAGCTATTGCCATGTTCGTTGCTCCTGCCCCACAAGCTGTAGAAACAAGAAGACATGCAAAAAATCTTCCTGATGCGCAGGAAATCGCAGCTAAATAAGCCCCATTATGACATCTATTTCCCCGCAAAATAATGAGCGCTAGCCACCTCTCTCGATCTAGAGAGGCAACGACAGAGGCTCAGGTAGTCTCGTTCATCTTTTGCAATCCCGGTTTCTTGTCTAAATTTCATTCAAATCATTCCATCTAATGGGAGGCTTATTTCTTTTGCACACATTAGCTTCAACTCATTGGATTACACCAAAATAAGTCTGATTCTTGTAGTTTTTTTCCTATAGATCAATCTAGATCTATTCCCTTTCTAATTTCGTTTTCTCCCATGGTAGGATTCTCCACGTTCATGAGTTTTCCCATGGTAGTGTTCCGCGTCAACAAGTAATGAATCACCTTGCCAGATCCAAGGTTGGCTGCCTCCAAACTAGTTGGCAAGTCACAAAGCTCTTTCGCTAAGGCAGTGTTAGAATTAGGTGCCAACACACCTAATTTATCAACTTCGTCACCCACAAACATCACATATCCAATGGCCACAAGGAGTAGCATCCAAACCAGCACGGTCCACAAAGGCGAGAGGTTTGCTCGGCCTAAACAATGGTGATGGGGGTGTCATGGGCATCATCAAAGCCCCAAGAGGTCCCACCTCCTTCGAAAGAACCATCAAAAGTGGTAAAGTGGGCCCCCACATAGATCTTGCAAACCAGACATAATCTACAGTAATGGAATCATGACCTCGGCAATATATTTACTCCCATAGGTTGTCGGCACGATAGTCAAGAGTGATAGGCGGAGTCTAGAACGAGGTAGAAGGCTCCATAAAGGCATTTTACTTCCCCCAATGTGCAAAACCAACCAGGAGCTCGGTCATCGAAGCCGCAGCCGGCACAACCTGGAGTTTGTTAATAATGGCCTCCTCTGTCACCAAAACACTCCAAACACGCACAAGCCAGTCGCAAAGCTCAGCACATAGAACCTCAGTCTACTCCATGTGGACAAGCTGCAATGGCATTTAACGAGGGCTGCATTGCCTATCGGTGTAGGTGGCGGGATAGGCGGAGGAGTAGCACATCAACCATGTGCACTTAATCTCTGGCTCGAGAGGTGATTGCTTTGTATGGACATCGGGAACTATGTCTTGGAACATGTATGATCAATAATATATCAGCCAAAGGGGGGTGAATGGGAGTCTTTCAAAACATGAAATCTCTCAGTATAGCACAATGGAAAAACAAACTTAGCGGGAACAAGGAGTAAGATAGAAATGCACATTGAAAGATAAACTAGATGAGCCACAAAGATTGGCAAAAACTTTCGAAAAGTGATATTAATCTTATGGGTGTAATAGCACAGAACTTTGAGGATAAATATGGTAACAATAGCTAGTAACAAAACTATCAGCATGGATGAGTAGCACACACTAAACAATAAAGACAATTGCTTTTTTACCATTGAAAAGCTCGGCTATTGCTCATTTGCCACCATAAATAAAACAACGTTGCTTATATACCACTTACAAACTCATTATGTTGCCTATTTGCCATTAACCGTCAAGTTGGTTTGAACCACTTCTTTTAAAGTAAGCAAAATGATGATTTTGCCCTCAATGGGAAATAAGCAACCTTGCCGACTGCTACTTGTAAGCATGATGAATCACTTCTGTTCAAACTATCATAACATATTGAGATTACATATTTCTATAAAAAAAATTGGCTGCACCTTGCTTGTAATTTCAGGATCAAACAATTTCATGACAACGATATAAAATTTTCATCATAACACATGACAAGGATAATAGATAGCACCTTGGTGGAGCTAGCTTGCATGACAATAACATATTTCTCTAAAAAATGACATCACATTGCTTGTAATTTTAGGATCAAACAATTATAATCATGACAACAATATATTTTCATCATAACACATAATGACGATAGCAAACAAATCTCCAAATAGACATAGTACTCGTAGTCTAGTACAGGAAATTGAAGTGCACAAAAGGGAGAACAATGTCCTGCACAAGAAAACAAGTCCACAAATGTGATAGACAGAAACAAGTTCACACTTTCAGTTCCTTCTTGCTACGAGTAGTCATAGGGGGGCTGTTTGGTTGCCTTCTCTTGCTTCGAGTGGCCATTGCGGGGTTGTCCGTTGTAGCTCGGATCACCCTGTCTTCGACTTGTCGTTGCCTCACCTTGGTGTTGACACAATTTCCATTGAGGTACCCTCAATTTGGTTCGAAGAGGGTTTTGACCTAAATTAACAATTCATGTTTAAGTAGATGATACCATTTCAAAAGTTAAGTACAATATAACCTTGAAAACTAAAGTTGCATTTACCTCACAAATTTAGATTATGTAGTCTTAGATGATGTTGACTTCACCACATCTAGTTCACTTGGGTTGCTAGCTAAAAATGGAAGAGCTAGTGTTAGTTGAGTACCTTTGATTTCTTGAATATTCGAGGGTACGTGGACACAATCTCCCCCTCTCATTGCTATGCATCTCCTAGATAGATCTTGCATGAGCGTAGATTTTTTTTTGAAATTTCATTCTATGTTCCCCAATAGCTATGGGGTGGCGAGCTTGAGGCTTGAGCTGGTTGAGATCTCCGCACATGCCCCTGAGTTTGAACCTTCTTGGGTCTACGGAGCCCTGAATCTGACATTTGGCGCGCCAGGTAGGGGCCTGTCGAAGTCCTCCTTCTAGTTCTGCTTTGTCTCTCCTCCGTCGCTTCCATGGCCGATGCATACCGAGTCCGCGCCGAGCGCTGGGCTGCTTGAGTCACCCAGACGGCGCATGTGGGCTGCGGCATCCCGCGTCGCTCTGCCTCTCCCGTGACTAACACTGCCACCGACCCTGCTGCTCACGAGCAATAGGATTCATCACGTCCACCTTCTGTGCGGCGTGATGGCCGCACCTCCACTACATCGCTCACTCCCTCCACGGCCTCGCCCTCCCATGCTCGCCGCAAGCCGGCGAACGCGCAGGCTGCGCTGCTCATGGTGTGCAAGCTACTGCGCTACTGTTCCGCTGGCGAGGGCTATGATGCCTAGCTCAGCTGCATCACCGAGCTCATCAACGCCACCGGGGAGGCCCCGACGCCCTCCCACTTGCTCCATCCCGCGCCGTCTCGGGCGGGCGACGTGGCCCATGGCGCACCTCCTCCTCCTCTGCTTGGAGCTGACCCCGAGCTCAGGCGTGATGCCCACCCGCACGACCCGTCTGCAAGGGATGAGGCAAGCTGCCAGGTGGTGCAGCAGCCACAAGGTGACATGCATGCGCTCCCAATGCCACTGCGCCAGCATCAAGACCATGGCCGCCGAAGGCTGTAGCGCATGGACGTCAAGACCGAGCTTCCGCTGCGCGCGCTACAGCCGTGAGTGCAGGGGGCTGTTGTGCCTTCACCCCGGAGTTGCGTGGCGTCATCTGGCCCGACAAGTTCAGGCCAGATCTGCCTCCACACTACGACGGCATCCCCGACCCCGTGGAGTTCCTCCAGCTCTACTCGTTGAGCATCGAGGCGACAAATGGTCACGAGGTCATGGCAAACTGGTTCTGCATGGCCCTCAAGGATAACACGTGCTCCTGGCTTTTGCACCTCCAAGAGGGGTTGATCTACTCTTGGGATGAGCTTCGCGAGCGCTTGATCGCCAACTTCTAGGGCAACCATGATCGTGCCCCTGTGGTGAACGACCTGCGGCGCGTGAAGCAGCAGCCAGGCGAGACTCTTCACAAGTACATACAACGCTTCATGAATGTTCGCCTCAAGATCCCGAAGGCATCAGATGAGGCCATCATCTCAGCGTTCACCAATGGCGTCAGGGACGAACTTGCCATCCACGAGGACTTGTGCTTGGCCCTGGAGATGTTCAACCTGGCGAACAAGTGTGCAAGGGCCGAAGAAGGCTGCCTCTCCCTCCTCGAGCTTCTAGAGGACGACCCTAAAGAAAAGAACGCCAAGGCTAAGGAGGCGAAGTGCAAGGGCCCCGCCGTGCTGGCGGCGGAGCCCGAGATGAAGTGCGGCCATGAGCATGATGAGCCTCCCAGGAGCAACTCCCCGTTCTGCATCTTCCACAACATACACATCCACAAGACAAAACGACTACCAGGTGCTCAGGGCACTCTGTGATGGGTGCGCCGGCCACCGCCCTGAGCGTGGTGACCATGGCTACGTCCATGGAGGAGGCCGTGATGGGGAACGCTAGGACAACCACGACCCTCGTTAAAACTACGCGACCAGCCTCGTGAGGACCGCTGGTGTGACCAGCCTCGCGACGGCCCCTGGCACGACCAGCCTCGTGAGGACTGCCCTCAGGGCAATGCTGGCCTCTCCCCGCTGTTGCCGCCGCCAAGGAATAATGACGACAACTGCCAGGACGATGGGGCTGGGAGCTTGCAGGAACCCCGTGCGATCGCCTGCATCCTAGGTGGAGCCCAGGCCCCTGCCTCGAACCTCCTCTTCAAGCAGTTCTCTCATGAGGTGAACGCGGCCCTCCCGAAGCTTGAGGCTGCGCGTCCCCTCAGGTGGTCATAGTACACCATCACCTTCGATTCCAAGGACCACCTCAAGTGCTCAGCCGCCGCAAGCGCGCTCCCCGTGCTCTACACGCCCACCATCAGCAACGTCCTCGTCACCAAGACCCTCATCGATGGTGGTGTGGGGCTCAATGTTCTCCCTGTCGAGACGTTCGAGACACTTCAGGTACCCTATGACCAGCTCCTGCGAACCAAGATGTTCTCTGGAGTGAACGATGGATCCATTGTCCCCCTAGGGCAGATACGCCTCTCGGTCACCTTCGGCAAGCGCGACAACTACCACACCGAGCTCATTGACTTTGATGTCGCCTACATCTGCCTCCCGTACAATGCCATCCTCAGGTACCCAGCCCTCGCCAAGTTCATGGCGGCAACCCACCATGGCTACAACGTCCTCGAGATGCCAAGGTGTAGCGGCATCATCATGGTCGCCTACGATGAGAAGGATGCGCTCCGCTCTCTTGAGCGGGCCTACCAAGCTGCGGCAGCTGAAAACTCTGAAGGCGAGGGTGGCATCCTGCCTCCCGGGGCCACCCCAAGAAGAAGAAGCAACTCCTCCCCAAGAGCCATCAAGAGGTTGGGGCACTCACAAGCAGTGCCTCAGGCTCCGCGCCCTCTACTGGGGCGCCTCTTCCTCCCGCATAGGAAGGCGCGCCCGACGCTTCCCTTGGGAATGGCTTAGGGGCTTCTATCTGTAGAGCCTCTGACCTGACCAGTGCAACGAGGAAGGTGCTCGGGAACCACTTGGAGGCGTTCTTCGATGCGCGCCCCCACAATCAAGGAGCATGGCACGGGGCACTAGGTGCGCGAGAATTCAACACCAAGCCGATCGTGGGGCTCCAGAAGGCACGGGCCAGGTGCGCCTCCCAATGTAGTTGTCGCCCCCGAAGTGTGTGGCGAGCTACATGTCTGCGTCAACTCCCGGGCCTTAACAGGGCCGCTTCGCAGGACCTCTTCTGGCCATCATGCATTGGCTAGAGAGGTCGCTACCCCTGCAACTACATCTGCATGCCATTTGGCCTGCTGGACGTGGGCGCCTCATACCAGTGCCTCGCACAGCGTGCTATGGCTTCTCACGAGGACAGGCGCTTGGCGGTCATGTCTTAGGAGGTCCCAGACCCTCGCGAGCCCCCTAGGCCTCATGATCTCCCCAAGCCTTCGGAGCCACCAAACTCATGAGGGGAAATCTCCGTGGCACGTGTTTGTTCAGTTACCCTGATGCTTCTACAACACTTGTGCCAGGTGACCTTTTGGTTTGTTCAGTTGAGGGCGCCCCTCGGGCTGCACTACCCTCAGGCTGTCAGGGCCCGCCCTGCAGTCGTGCCACTTCATTTGTGTACCTTGGACTTGTTATGCCTCCGCAAGCTACTGAGATCATTTACCCTGCGCATGCTGGTGTATCACTTCTGGCATAGCCTCCACGTGCACCGTTCGTTGCCCACTCTCCTCCTGAGCGTCCCATGAGAGGGGGCTACCGACACGACACATGTGCTCAAGTCCGTCCCTGCAGCACCGATAGACCTAAGAGACTGAGCTCTGACCCTTGGGCCAGCTCCGTGCACGTCACCTCACCAGGTCCTTAGTGCCTCTGTCTTCTCACGGAACAATCATGAGCGGATCGGCAAAAGCGCACGTCACTTATCGTATCTTGTAGTCATCTAATTTGCAGGGACCTCAGGAGCCAAGCGTTCGAGTGACATTCCGCCCCCTCATGATGGATGGCTTCGACCGAGCGGATGCCAGGTCCGCAAAGGCTAAGCATATCGATCCGCTCGCCCCAGCCACTGGCCAAGGCCCTCTCCAAGCAACCCCTGTGAGGCAAAGCCACTCCTCTTCCACGCAAACCACTTACACGTTAAAAGGGGGGCTCTTGAGCATGGCGCCTCAGGAGCTTCTACTGGCTCCCGAGCCCTCATCCCTGGCCTTGCACACGGCATCTTGACCTGGCATACCAGCAGCGGTTGAGCTCCGCTCAAGAGCCGGGTCCTGAGGCTTTGAGAGTCAAGGTGGGCGAAGAAGGGGGTGGTGCGCCTCGCGGGGGGACATGGTGAAAGGGGCTCGTTCTGGCGGCATAGGCAATTCTTTCAAAACATGATGGGTGTAAAATTTTCTTACGCACCCCTAGCGGGACTTGTGCTGGTTCATTTCAGAACAGGAGACACACACATGATCAGAAGGCTTCGGAGACGCACGCCCCCACAAACCAAAGGTCCACCACGGGCTATGAATGCACTAAGCTAAGTTATCCAGCTCACCTCGGGCACGAGCCCTCCTTCTAATGCCTTATTTTCTAGCAGTCTCGCTCATGCAAGGAACCCCCCCTCTTTAATCTTTCGGCGGCTGCTTGCATGCCAAAGGGGACCTCTAAGCATCGCGCCTCAGGAGCTCTTACCGGACCTCGGGTCGCTCACCTCCTAGCCTTGCACACGGCATCACAACCTCGCATACCAGCGGCGACTCAAGCTCACCTGGGGACTGGGTCCGGTCGACGCAGAGCAACACGCTATTGTAAGACCAAAAAGGGGACCCGTGCCCAAGCGAGAGACGCAAGCATAAGCAACAACATAAGCCAGAAACACTACGGATAAAGGAAAAGGCGCCAAGATTCTTACACACCCCACAGGGCCTTTAATGACTTTGATGCGGGAAAAAGAGACAAAAGAGGCGGCCTCCCGAGGGTCGCGGCTCAGGAGGCTCTAACGTCACGACACTAGGTCAGTGTCCTCCTCCTCCTTGACCCGGGCAGGGCGGTGCCACGGCTTGTCGTAGTCGTCGTCGATAGAGCTTTTCTTGGAGGAGGTGTCGTTCCCGCTGGAGATGTCGCGGGCATGGCCAAGGGCAAGTTCACCGCCAAGGGCCTCGCCGCCCCATTGGTCACTGAGGGAGTCTTGGATTAAGGGGTCCTCGGGCGTCCGGCCTGTGTGACGTGGGCCGGACTACTAGGCCATGAAGATACAAGATAGAAGACTTCCTCCCGTGTCCGGATGGGACTCTCCTTTGCTTGGAAGGCAAGCTAGGCGGCCGGATGTATTATTTCCTTTCTATGTAACTGACTTCGTAAAACCCTAGGCCCCCTCCGGTGTCTATATAAACCGGAGGTTTACTCCGTAGAGGCAATCATCATCATACAGGCTAGACTTCCAGGGTTTTTGCCATTAGGATCTCGTGGTAGATCAACTCTTGTAACCCCCATACTCATCAATATCAATCAAGGAGGACATAGGGTATTACCTCCATCAAGAGGGCCTGAACCTAGGTAAACATCGTGTCCCCTGTCTCCTATTACCATCGATCCTAGATGCACAGTTCGGGACCCCATACCCGAGATCCGCCGGTTTTGACACCGACATTGTGCTTTCATTGAGAGTTCCTCTGTGACATCAAAGACAGGATTGATGGATCGCCTTCTTATCAAGTAAAGTATCACCTCCGAAGGATCCCTGGCTCCAGGCCAAACCCTCCGGCTGGGCGGCCTTACCATGACCGCCCGTCCGGCCGTTAAGCCGATGATGACTTCTCGGGTCATCGAAAATCACCTTTGTGTTAACCCCGGATACTCCAAATGGATGGATCCAACAGAGTTGTCGTATTTAAACGAGCTCCTGGATTGCATCGCAGCCTTGGGGGTCGCTACAGACTGCGATCAGATTGGGCTTAAACCCGATCAGAGAGAAATCAAATCTTCGCCGATCACCCATCAGATAGCGGTAGTAGAGGAGAAAATCAACAACTCTTCCTCTATATTGAGGACGAACTATGTTCGGATTTCCAAGCTCGAAGAGCCATATACCTGTCCGTGAAACAACACGCCCTATCCTCCGAACCTAGAATCGGATGGTGTACCTGAAAAATCGATTGATATCTCGGAGCCTGAACTATTATGCTCGGAAGTTCCTCAAACTCCGGATCCCAAATTGGGTCAGGGTTCGGATCTAAAGCCACCCACCCACCCTGATATGCGCGATCTCATGTGCATACAACAGTAGTCTCAGAAAACAGTCCATCACTTTTGGGCCAGATTCCTCCTTGTCAAAGACAAGATTAAATATTGTCGCGACGAATGACGCGAACTCAGTATTCTGCAATAATTGCACGGACGAAGGAATCCTCAACGCCATCAACCGCTATCACGTATTACACTTCGCCGACTTGGCAACCATAGTACAGAAGTACTGCGCAATGGAAAGCGCGTGGAAAGCTCAGGCAGGTCGCTGGGAACCACCGGTTTCCACTCAACACCTTGTCCGGGCAAAAAGATGCACCCTCGTGGGGCGCCCGACCCAATATTAAAGAAATCTAAGCCCATCACGGGGCGCGGAACCGTTCTGGAGGGATGGCTCAATATGCCATGCAAAATACACACAACACCGGATACCATATATACCAACCCACAGCCTTAGAGCATGTTGGATATTTCGGCAAGTGGCCAAGAGCGGTGAGGATATCCTCACCACTAACACCGCGGAGCAACTCCCCCCGGAACACGACGAACACAGAGTATTGACAGTCTTCGAGACTTTTGCTTCAAACAATCGGCGCAAGAGGGCACTCCACGACCTCGCCGAAGTCTGCCAAGTTGCAACAGTAAATCCCTAGAACGACACGGCCATAACTTTCAACGCGAGTGACGAACCAAAAATCCGGTCAGTCCGGGCACTAGCCGCCATGGTCCTCAACCCAATTGTGGATGGCTTTCGGTTCATTAAAGTGCTCATGGACAGCGGCAGCGGACTAAACCTCATCTATGAGGACACACTGAATAAAATGGAAATAGACAGGAGCCGCATCGAGCATAGTAATACGACCTTCCGAGGGATCATCCCCAGTCGGGAGGCGCGATGCGTGGGGGAAATTACACTTGACGTGGTATTAGGCACGCCAGAGAATTATCGGTCCGAAGAGATAACATTCCAAGTGGCCCCTTTCAACAGTGGATATCACACCCTGTTGGGGCGAGATGCATCCACACGCTTTCAAGCGATACCTCATTACGGGTATATGAAGCTCAAGATGCCCGGGCCCAATGGTATTATCACTCTTGATAGTGATCCGGACATAGCCCTCCACGCCGAAAACAAAACAACATCCCTAGCCCTCGAGGCACTATCTGAGGCCCTCGCGGCCGAAGAGTTAACCGCACTACGCTCTACGGTGGATAAGGACGACGTAATCCTGGACAAGCGACCCAAATCCACCTCCTTTAAACCAGCAGACGAGATAGTCAAATTTAAAGTCCACCCGACGGACCCCAAGAAAACAACATCCATCGGGGCACAGCTGGACCCAATAGTTAACGCCACGCTACAAGAATTTCTGCGCGTGAACTGGGACATATTCGCCTGGCACCCTTCTGATATACCAGGAATGCACGCAGGTTGGCCAAACACAGCCTCAACATATTGAAGGGATATAAACCGGTCAAGCAAACACTACAACACTTTTCCGAACCCAAACGACAAGCTATGGGGGAGGAGCTAGCCAAGTTAATCGAGGTCGGATTCGTCAGAGAAATAAAAGACCCGGACTAGCTAGCAAACCTGGTGATGGTGCCAAAGAAGGACAAATCCTGGCGCCTGTGTGTCGATTTCAAAGACCTCAATAAGGCTTTCCCTAAGGATCCCTCACCCCTCCCCCGCATCGATCAGATTATTGATGCAACGGCAGGACACGACTCACTGTGTTTCCTCGACGCATACTCTGGATACCATCAAATTAAAATGAAGGAGTCCGATCAAGCCACAACGACATTCATCACCCCATATGGACCTTTCTGCTTCAACACTATGCCCTTTGGGCTTAAAAATGCCGGCGCCACCTACCAACGCATGAATCAAACATGCTTGGAGAAAAAAATCGGCAAGACAATTGAAGCGTATGTGGATGACGTCGTCATCAAGAGTAAGCACGTCGAGTCATTAATAGATGACTTGTGTCTCACATTCGACAACCTCCGGATATACGACATCAAGCTCAATCCGAAAAAATGTGTTTTCGGTGTTCCCGCCAGAAAACTACTGGGCTTCATCGTTTCCAATAGAGGAATTGAGGCAAACCCAGCCAAAATCCGAGCTTTGTCACAATTGGCTACACCACCAGACCATAAACAGGTCCAAAAACTAGCCGGATGCATGGCAGCTTTAAGCCGCTTTATCTCTAGCCTAGGAGAAAAAGCATTGCCACTTTATCGCCTTCTCCGACGTACCGAGCACTTCGAGTGGATGGAAGCAGCAACAGCCGAACTGGAGGAAATAAAGTCTCTTTTAGCGAGCAACCCAATCCTGGCCGCACCAAACGTCGGCGAACGAATGTTATTATACATCTCTGCAACACACCAGGTGGTGAGCGCAGTTCTCGTCGTTGAGCTAGAGGAGGACGGTAACAAGTTCCCACTCTAGAAACCGGTATACTACGTATCCACTGTCCTCAAACCATGCAAATCCCGATACCCTCATTACCAAAAGATAGCATATGTGGTATTCATGGCATCCTCGAAGCTACGACACTACTTCCAAGAGTGTTCGATTATGGTAGCTTCCAAAGTACCACTCAATGATATAATAAATAACCGGGACGCTACGGGTCGGATTGCCAAGTGGGCGATTGAGCTCCTACCATTTGATATAACATACAAACCACGCCAGGCCATTAAATCCCAGGTATTGGCCAAGTTCGTCGCCGAATGGACAGAGGCCAAACTCCCTAAAGTGTACGACACATACCAACTGGGTCATGTACTTTGATGGCTCTAAAATGCTGGCTGGTTTAGGAGCAGGCGTCGTTTTAACGTCCCCCACTGGAGACACAGTCCAGTATGTACTCCAAATATTATACACAGACTCCAACAATGCAGCCGAATACGAGGCCTTATTGCACGGTCTTCGGATGGCTATCTCCATGGGCATACAACGCCTGGATGTGCGCGGGGATTCAAATCTCGCAATACCCCAAATAAATGGAGACTTAGATGCCAAGGATCTGAAGATGGCGGCCTATCGTAATGATGTACTCAAGATATCAGCTCGGTTCAAGGGACTCGAGTTTCATCATGTGGCTCGACAAAGTAATCAAGCGGCGGACGTCCTTGCTCGCATGGGCGCCAAGCACGACCCCGTCCCTCCTAACATCTATTTTGGTAAGGCTCTTCAAGCCATTCGTGGTGCGGCAGGATGAGAGTGGCAACACCAGCCCAGATCAGACTATATCCCCAGATTCCAAACAAAATATCGATATCATCGGGGGCTCATCCACCGAAATAACTCCATCGGCCCATCTAATAATGGTCGTAATTGCCCCATGGACCGAACCATTCTTGGCCTACCTTAATAGGAGAGAGCTCCCTAAGGACCAGAATGAGGCTTCTGCATTGTTCGGCGCTCGAAAGCCTACAAGGTCCATGACGGAGAACTCTACAAGAAAAGCGCTACCAGAGTACTTCAAAGATGTATCTCCGAAGAAGAGGGACGATAGCTCTTGGCCGAAATTCACGCCGGTCTCAGTGGTCACCATGCCGCGGCTCGGGCCCTTTTAAGTAAGGCCTTTCGTACAGGTTCCTATTGGCCGACGGCCCGAGAAGACGCACAGGACCTTGTCCAACATTGTGTCGGATGCCATCTTTTGGCCAACCAAAGCCATATGCCTCCCACCGCTCTATAAACAATCCCCATTACTTGGCATTTTGCGGTCTAGGGGCTTGATATGGTCGGACCCCTTAAAGGAGGAAGCTATAAGAAAAAATATCTGCTGGTCATGGTAGATAAATTCACCAAATGGATAGAGGCTAAACAAGTTAAAACGGCCGAAGCCAGACCAGTGATAGACTTTATATCCAGTGTTGTTCACCGTTATGGCATCCCACATAGCATCATCACCGATAACGGCTCCAATTTTACAGTCGATGAGGTGAAAGCCTGGTGTGCTAACCTGGGCATTAAGCTCGATTACGCCTCCGTCTATCATCCACAAACAAAATGGTCAAGTCAAACGAGCTAATGGTCTTATTATGAGAGGCATTAAGCCTAGACTAGTGCGGTCTTTGAAAGAATCAGACAAGCACTGGGTTGAGGAGCTCGACTCCATACTCTGGGGGCTGCGGACCACGCCCAATCGCACTACCGGATATACAGCCTTCTTCACGGTTTACAATGCAGAGGCTGTGTTGCCCTGTGACATTATTCATGACTCACCTCGAGTGTGCATTATGAAGAGAGAGAGGCCAAGCTTGATCGACAGGACAGTCTGGATGCCCTGGAGGAGGAGCGCCACGTTGCAAAACCCGTTCTGCATTTTATCAACAGCAAGCTCGCAAATATCAAAGCAGAGAAGTTCGGGCCAAGACTTATAACCTTGGCGAACTTGTTCTACGCTTGATAGAGAAGAAAAAGGACAAACTTAAACCTAAGTGGGAGGGTCCCTTCATGATAGATGAGGTTCTCACTGGAGGAGCGTACCACCTGCGTGATGCATCTAACAATCGCCTCGAGCCGAACCCATGGAATGCCGCAAGACTCCGAAGATTCTACACCTAGAGCTGTACTCTTTGTTCCTCTTCTTCTCCCTTTGTTTTCATTTTTTACCCTCTTTTATTTTTCTCTAGCTCTTTAGCTCTTGTGCGGCCAAACTGCACACCTATGATGTGCACATCCTTAAATGTATACACTCATAATACCTGAGGCTTCTTTTAGAGAAGCTTATTATTATTTTCCGAGCATCAAGCTCAACACATATTTGTCCTCTTCCGCATATGTACCCTTTCTTCGCCATTATATGCATCGTCATGACTTAAGTTTTGGCCAAGCTGGGTTGCCTGGCTCCTGTGCATATGCCCTATGTTCCCGTTAATTCGGCTAGGGCATAAAGGGAGCACCTCTGCGATTGTTACTGCTGGGTCATCCGTACATGTACCTCAGGCTGGGTGAAGCCGAAAGCTAGAGTTCTTAAGGGAATATTCGGTTGGCGGACTAAAGATGTTTTACCTTCATCACACCATGAACCCCTAGATGTTACGTATACTGCAATTTTTCAATCACAGGTCGGACATGCATACTAACGGATATCCGCCCAGGGAAAGGAACCCTTAACAAAATTATTCTCCCTAGAAGATGTTTCTTACAATCAACATGTAATATAACATAGCTAGCCATATACAACTTGTCTGTTCATGCAACTATGACCCCTACACCTGGTTTCCACGCATGCCCCGGTTTATATTACTGAGCGGGTATTCGGAAACACTCAGAGGCTTCGGGTCTAGAGGTCGAAGCGAAAAGGTCTGCCATGACAATCATTTTACAATCCAGCCAGGGACAAATTTGTCAATTGAAGTTCAGGGAGTCCTGGATTAGGGGGTGTCCGGACAGCCGGACTATATCCTTTGACCGGACTGTTGGACTATGAAGATACAAGATTGAAGACTCCGTCCCGTGTCCGGAAGGGACTTTCCTTGGCGTGGAAGGCAAGCTTGGCGATACGGATATGCAGATCTCCTACCATTGTAACCGACTTTGTGTAACCCTAACCCTCTCCGGTGTCTATATAAACCAGAGGGTTTTAGTCCGTAGGACAACATACATAACAACAATCATACCATAGGCTAGCTTCTAGGGTTTAGCCTCTCCGATCTTGTGGTAGATTTATTCCTGTACTACCTATATCATCAATATTAATCAAGAAGGACGTAGGGTTTTACCTCCATCGAGAGGGCCCGAACCTGGGTAAAACTTCGTGTCCCTTGCCTCCTGTTACCATCCGGCCTAGACGCACAGTTCGGGACCCCCTACCCGAGAAGCATCGGTTTGACACCGACATTGGTGCTTTCATTGAGAGTTTCTCTGTGTCGTCGCGATCAGGAAGGATGCCTCGCCCCGTTTATAAATACGGCACCGTTGCTAAGGGAGCTTTGGTTGTCGGCCAAACCCTCAGGCTAGGTGGTTTTCTTATGACCGCCTGTTCGTCTTCTGCGCCGATGATGACCTCTCGAGCCATCGAAAACAATCTTCATGTCAGCTCGGAACTCGCCAAGCAGTTAGATCCAATGGAGCTTTCCTCCATAAACGAGCTCTTGGATCGCTTCGCCGCCTTGGGAGTCACTACGGATTACGACCAGATTGGGCCTAAAACTGATCTGAGAGAAATTAACTCTCCCCAAGTCACCCATCACATTGCCGTGGTAGAGGGACAATGCGGCGACCCTTCATCTATCTTAAGGACTCGCTACATCCGGATTCCTGATCCCTCCAAGCCGGATACCCGCGGAGGGGAGGATATCACTCAAGACCTGAACTTAGAGTCAGGCGACGGGCTGGATTCATTAGACAACATCCAGGAATCCAAATTTTCAAGTTCGGAAATTCCTCGGCCTCTGAGCCTTAGATGGGGTGAGGCTTCGGATTTAATTCCACCCACCCACCCCAACATAAGCGATCTATCCAAAATCAGGCAAGAACCCAATGAAACAGTACATCATTAATGGCCCAGATTCCTCTTGGTTAAGAACAAGCTAAGGGACTGCCGCGAGGAAGACGCAATCTCAATCTTCTGCAATAATTGCACGGACAAGGGAATACTCAACGCCATAAGTCGTCGTGATATTACACGCTTCGCTGACTTGGCGTCCATTGTACGAAAGTACTGTGCGATGGAAAGCGCCTTGAAAACCGAAATAAAATTTTGGGACAATCCGGCCCTGAATACAAACCCAGTCTGAAATAAAAGGGTGCATCATCACTAGTCACTCGGGTCAAGCACTAAAAAGCAAAAACCCTCTACAGGGCATGGAACGTACTGGAAGGATGGCTTAATGGACCCTGTAAAAATTCACAGTACAGAGGACGCCACACCAACTCACAGCCTCAGAGCATGTTGGATACTCCGGCAGGTGGCCAAAATTGGCGAAAATCTCCTAATTCCGGAGGCCACAGAAAGCCACCCCAGAGACACCAATACGGTATTAACAGTCTTCGAGACTTTTGCATCAAATAATATGCGAAAAAGGACACTCGCAGCCTTGCTAAAGTCTACCAAGTAGCAACAATAAACCCATGGAGTGACACGGCTATTACCTTTAACGCTAGTGATGAACCTAAATTCTGAACAGCCCGAGCACCAGCCGCATTGGTCCTCAGTCCAATAGTGGACAACTTTCGTCTTACCAAGGTACTCATGGACGGCGGCAGCGGATTGAACCTCATTTATGAGGAGACCCTTCAAAAAATGGAAATAGACTGGAACCGCATTGAGCAAAGCAGCACAACCTTTAGAGGAATAATCCCCAGTCGGGAAGCGCGCTGTACAGGAAAAATCACACTAAATGTGGTGTTCGGCATGCCGGATAATTACAGGTCCGAAGAGGTCACGTTGCAGGTGGCTCCGTTCAGCAGCGGTTATCACGCTCTGCTAGGGCGGGAAGCGTTTACAATCTTCCAAGCAATACCCCATTACAGGTACATGAAGCTCAAGATGCCCGGGCCTAACGGGATCATCACTCTCGCTAGTGATCCGGACATAGCACTCTGCACCGAAAACAAGACAGCCGCACTGGCCCTCGAGGCACTATCCGAAGCTCTAGCGACTGAGGAGCTAAATGCGCTGCGCTCTATGGTGAATAGGGATGATGTGGTACTCGACAAAAGATCCAAGTCCACCTCCTTTAAATCGGCGGACGAAATAGTCAAATTCCAAGTCCATCCAACGGACCCTAATAAAACAGCTTCCATCGAGGCACAGTTAAACCCTGATGTCGACGCCACATTGCGAGAGTTCCTACGAGAGAACTGGGACATTCTTGCCTGGCACCCTTCAGACATGCCAGGAATCCCACGCAGGCTGGCCGAGCACAGCTTAAATATCCAAACAGGATTCAAACCTGTCAAACAGGCTCTTCGGCATTTTTCCGAACCTAAGAGACAGGCCATGGGAGAGGAGCTAGCAAAGCTATTGGAGGCCGGATTCATCAGAGATATAAAACATCCGGGCTAGCTAGCAAACCTGGTGATGGTACCAAAGAAGGACAAATCCTGGCGCCTGTGTGTTGATTTTAAAGACCTTAACAAGGCTTGCCCAATGGATCCCTTCCCCCTCCCCGCATCGATCAAATTATCGATGCTACCACAGGACACAATTCGTTGTGTTTCCTTGACGCATATTCTGGCTACCATCAAATCAAGATGGCAGAACCAGACCAAGCCGCAATGGCATTTATCACACCATACGGGCCATTCTACCTCGGGCTCAAAAACGCCGGCGCAACATATCAGCGCATGATTCAGACATGTCTGGCAAGCCAGATCGGCAAAACAGTGGAGGCATATGTAGATGATGTGGTCGTCAAAACAAGACATGTTGAATCTCTAGTAGGCGACTTGAGGCTCACATTTGATAACCTCCGAACATACGACATCAAGCTCATCCCGGAAAAATGCGTTTTCGGCTTTCCAGCCGGAAAGCTCTTGGGCTTCATTCTATTCGGTAGAGGAATTGAAGCAAATCCAGCCAAGATCCAAACTCTGTCACAACTGGATATCCCAAAGGACCACAAACAAATACAAAAGTTAACCGGATGCGTGGCGGCTCTAAGCCGCTTTATCTCTCACTTGGGTGAAAAGGCCCTACCCCTTTACCGCCTCCTTCGGCGCACCGAACACTTCAAATGGACGAATGTAGCCATGGCCGGAATCGATGGAATAAAAGCCATACTGGCAACAAACCCAGTCCTGGCCGCGCCAAACATTGGCCAACTAATGCTACTATACATTGCAGCAACACATTAGGTTGTAAGCGCAGTGCTCGTCATCGAACGAGAAGCGGACGAACACAAATTCCCCCTTCAAAAGCTGGTCCATTATGTGTCCACTGTCCTCACTCCCTGCAAATCACGGTACCAACATTATCAAAAGATTGCGTACACGGTATTCATGGCATCTCGGAAGCTACGACACTACTTTCAAGAGTGTTCAATAACAGTAGCCTCAGAAGTACCACTTAACGATATTATAAACAACCGTGACGCAACGGGCCGGATTGCAAAATGGGCGATTGAGCTCCTCCCGTTCGACATAACTTATAATCCACAACAAGCCATCAAGTCGCAAGTCTTGGCCGACTTCGTCGCAGAATGGACGGAGGCCGAACTCCCTAAAGAGTATGGCACATATTCAAATTGGATCATGCATTTCGACGGCTCCAAGATGTTGGCCGGACTGGGGGCTGGCGTCGTTTTGACGCCCCCCACAGGAGACACAGTTCAATACGTACTACAGATTATGTACACGGACTCCAACAATGCAGCCGAATATGAGGCCCTTTTACATGGTCTCCGGATGGCAGTATCCATGGGCATCCAATGCCTAGAGGTGTGCGGGGACTCGAACCTCGCAATATCCCAAATAAATGGAGACTTTGATGCCAAGGATCCAAAAATGGCAGCTTACCGCAATGCCGTCCTAAAAATGTCAGCTCGGTTCGAGGGGCTTGAATTTCACCATATAGCCCGGGAAAATAATCAGGCGGCAGACGTCCTGGCATGCATCGGCGCAAAACGCGATGTAGTCCCCCCAACATCTTCTTGGAAAGGCTGTTCAAGCCATCCGTAGTATGGGAAGGGGAGCCAAACAATAACAGCCCGGACCCAACCGCACTGCCCGACAACGAACATTCTGACACAATCGGAGGCTCTGCCAATGAAATAACACCTTCAGCCCACATAATAATGGGCGTCATCGCCCCGCGGACAGAACCATTCCTCGCCTACCTTACTAGGCAGGAACTCCCTAAGGACCAAAATGAGGCATGCTGCATAGTGCGGCGATCCAAAGCCTACAGAGTCCACGAGGGAGAGCTTTATAAGAAAAGCACTACCGGAGTCCTTCAAAGGTGCATCTCCGAAGAGGAGGGGCGGAACCTCCTAGCTGAAATTCATGCCGGACTCGGCAGTCATCATGCTGCAGCCCGGTCCTTTGTAAGCAAGGCCTTCCGTACAGGCTTTTATTGGCCGACGGCCCGGGCAGACGCTCAGGACTTAGTCCAACGATGCATCGGTTGCCAGCACTTTGCAAACCAAAGCCATATGCCACCCACCTCCCTCCAAACTATCCCCATTACTTGGCCCTTCGCGGTCTGGGGGCTTGACATGGTTGTACCCCTTAAAGGCGGAACCCACAAGCAAAAATACTTACTGGTCATGGTGGATAAGTTCACCAAATGGATAGAAGCCAAGCCTGTTAAGACGACCGAATCCGGACCGGTGATAGACTTTATATCTGGGGTTGTAAACCGTTACGACATCCCCCACAGCATCATCACTGATAATGGCACGAACTTCACGGCCGACGAGGTAAAACTCTGATGCAAAAACATGGGCATCAAGCTCGATTATGCTTCCGTCCATCACCCACAAACTAACGGCCAGGTCGAACGTGCAAATGGTCTTATCATGAGCGGCATCAAACCCAGATTAGTGCGGTCCCTCAAGGAATCTAACACGCACTAGGTAGAGGAGCTCAACTCCGTACTCTGGGGGCTGCGGACCACGCTGAATCACACCACCGGATACACACCATTCTTTATGGTGTACGGCGCAGAGGTAGTTTTGCCTTGCGACATAATTCATGACTCACCTCGAGTGCACATGTACGAAGAAAGAGAAGCCGAGCACGATCGGCAGGACAGCTTGGGCGCATTGGAGGAGGAGCGTGACATGGCAAAAGCCCGTTCTGCATTCTATCAACAGCAGGCTCGAAGATACCAAAGCAGAGAAGTACGGGCCAAAAATTACAACGTTGGCGAATTAGTTCTACGACTACCGCACAAGAAAAAGGACAAACTCAAGCCCAAGTGGGAAGGTACCTTCATAATTGACCAAGTCCTGACTGGTGGAGCGTACCGCCTACAGGATGCATCGGATAACCGACTCGAGCCAAACCCATGGAACGCAGCCCGTCTCCAAAGATTCTATGCCTAGCGCCAGACTCTGTGTTCGTCTCCTTCCTCTGTCCATTTTTTATATATTTTCTGTCTTACATTTCTCTTCTTCTCTCTCTCTTATAGCCTCTAAAGGCTCATAAAGTGACGTGCTATCCGCGCTCATTAAACCTGGGGGCTTCTTTAAACAAAAGATTATTCATACGGGCTTCATGCCCAACACATGTGTCACACTTCCGCATGTACCTTTTATTCACCATTATATGCATCGATATGATTTAAGTTTTGGCCAAGCTGGGTTGCCTGGCTCCTGTGCTTACCCCTACGTTCCCGATTGTTCGGCTAGGTGGTAAAGGGAGCACCTCTGCGATTGTTACTGCCGGGTCAGCCGGACGTGTACCTCAGACTGGGTGAAGCCGAAAGCTAGAGTTCTTAAGGGAATATTCGGTCGGTGAACTAAAGATGATCTTTTTTTTTTATCTATACGCCCCCAGATGTTTTTCCTGCGTTTCTTTTCGCAGCATGGACATGCACCTTAGGGCATGCCTCCCAGGGAAAGGAACCCCTAACGGAACTATTCTCCCTGGAAGATGTTTCTTACTTACCATGTAATATAACATAACTAGTCGGGCACTTGTCTGTTCAAGCCCTAATGACCCCTACGCCTGGTCTCCATGCATTCCCCGGTTCCTATATAACCGCATGGGAATTCGGACACACTCCGGACCGTCAGGTCCCGAGGATGAAGCGAAAAGGTCGGCCATGACAAATGATCTACAATCCGGCTAGAAGGCATTATAAATGTCAATTGATTTACATAGTCATTTTGACTGATTGTATTCCTCTTCAATACCATCTAACAGGCTGTCTAATTTATAGTCCTGCTGGGAATACTTTGCGGCCAACTCTACTTGGCCATATACTAAGCTTACAGGGATCTCCTTCCCATCGGGCCCTACAGGACCGACCTCGGCCATGTGGTTGGAGTCAGCCTTTGCGTACCACGTCTTCACCATGGCCTAGGCCTCCCTAGCGCCTTGACGGCAGGCTGATATCTTCCACAATCGGAAGCGCCGTCGTGCTCCCTTTAGCTTCTCCGCAAGCTCTCGAAGACCTTCGGGCATGGAGACAGATGGCCACAGGGCCTGGGCGATGCCTTGCATCGCCCGCCGAACTCGATCGAGCAGTTGCGAGAGCTCGAGAAGAAGGTCACCCGTAGAATCGGGCATCTCCTCTGCAGGACGACCTGTTAGCACACCTACAGACATTGCTCTGTTAGTCGACTTCCCCGCTGAACTTTCTTTCAAAGGTTCGTTCAAGCACTTACTAAATATGCCGCGCCGAAGCCGCTGATTCTCCTTCACGGAGTCTAACAGCTGGGCACGAACATCTTTTAGCTCGACGCCCAGCTTGGTGTTGGCATCTTGGAGATCGTTCTTCTCCCGCCTCACCTTAGTCAGCAGCTTCTCACTAGCCTTTAGCTGGCGTAGGAGGTGTTGCCTTTCCGGATTCAATCCGGCGCCATCTGCAATTTCATTTGTCAGATTCGCACCCATGCCGTGCTTCGCAAAATACTTATCTTTCGAAGTGTATATTACTAGAGGGGGTCTCCTTGGGCTCCCCTGCCGCGGCTAGTGCGGCCTCAAGTTGGGCTTTGCACTCTTCCAGCTCCTTGGACAGTAGGGAATTATTTTCTGTAAGAACTTGCATAACAAATGATCCTTAAATCAGTTATTCTAACTGTTTCAAGTCTCGGGGGCTACTGGTATATATATATAATTACCAGAATTTTCTTACCCGTATGTCTTTTACATACTGCTCCGTGGCTCTGGCTAGACCATTTTGAGCGGCATGGAGGTACGCATCTCCCGAGTTGAAGGCATCTAACGCCCCTTGGGAGAAACAAGCGTCGCAAAGAATTGTCCCGCGACGCCTGTGGTTCATGGCACTCTCCACCTCAGAGTTGGTGGCAGCCAACCCGTCCACATCCTCCGTCGGAGGAGCGTCTGGCGCGCACCTTGCGTTCGCCTCCACCTCCGAACCAGGCTTTGGAGCCTGGCTGGTGGAGGCGCGATTGGCAGCCTCTCCGGATATAGTCTGGCGAGGTCTCTTTGTCCTGAAGAGAGCGCAAGTGTCAATGTGCCTTGAAGGTATAACACCTCCGAACCAGGCTTTGACGCCTCGGTCCGGACTGCACTTCTTTTCTGCCCGTGGGGCCCTACGGCCCCTCGTTGGCTTGTCGCCGCAGGTTCAGCCTTCCGCCTTAAAAACCTCCCCTGCAAAGTTTGGTTGTAATCAGGAAACTGAAAACATGAGTGGGCGGACACCTATTCGGGGTACTGGGACTTCGATCTCAGTTACATGGGGGGGGGGGTCAGGATTAGCCCTGGGTGATCGGCCGTAATGGCCACCAAGACGTTGTCGTTGCTCAATTGATGGAACACTCCATCAATCAGCTCCATAGATATGTCCGGATCCTCTTGAGAGGCCGGGTCGAGGGACCATCCTGGGTCCTCGGGTTGTGGAGGACGGCTGCTTATTTCCTGAACAGCCCGGCGCAGTTCCTGCGTTGAAGTCGTCAGACTAAATATTTAACAATGGGAATACAAAACGGATGGGCAAGTAAATGCGACCGCTTACCCAGCTTGGGGGATTGTGCATAGAGAATCCACCCTGTGGGTTGACGCGAAGAAATTCCTCCTCTTCTCCCTTATACAAAGTGGACAAGATCTTTAGTAGAGCGGCAGCTGAATCCGGCCCCTTACGGCCGTAGCGGGTGGCGTCGTCCTCCCCGTTGAAGTCCCACATGGGGTGGCTTCTATACTGAAGCGACTGCACCCCCCGCATAATGCATTCGGCCATAACCCCGATCATGGTTAGTCCGGAATGGGCTAACAATCTTATTCGGCCCATCGGGTAAATGATGTCCCTGTCACTTTCCCTCTGAGGGCTCCGCGGGCGCTAGCTTAGGCGCTTCTTTAAGGGAGCACTGTTGAATTCAGGGAGGCCGATATGGACAGGATCCGGCAGCGGGACGTCTTCTATATAAAACCATTCCGAGGGCCAGTCTTCGAACGCCTTCTTTGGGGTTCCGGACAGATATCCGGTCCCGGCGATGCGCCACACTTCGGCTCCGCCCACTTGATACATTGACCCCTTCTTGGAACAGGGCACGAGGCAGAATAGCTCCTTCCATAGTCCGAAATGAGCCTCAACACCCAAGAATAGCTCGCAGAGGGCTACAAAGCCCGCGATATGCAATACGGAGGCAGGCGTGAGATTATGTAGCTGGAGGCCGTAGAACTCCAGCAGCCCCCAGAGAAATGGATGGATCGGAAATCCGAGCACCCTTATTAAATAAGGGACGAGGCACACCCGCTCTCCTTTGGAGGGATTAGGGGCACTCTCTGCTTGCTCTCCGCCGTTGTAGACGGCAAGACCGGCTTGAACCGGGACCATATAGGCCGGGGGGAGAAATCCCTTGGTCTGGAGCGTCACTAGCTCGCTATGCGGGATGGAGCATCTCTCCCAATATCCAGGCTTAGGGCTAGAAGGGCGAGGGGAGGAGTTGCGGCGGCTGGCCATGGTGGAATGGACCTTTGTCGGATGCGCTCTGATGAACACTCGCGAAGGGGAGAAGTTGTGGTTTGGATCTAAATCCTCATCCCTTAAATAGGGCAGCTCATTTACGTGGCTAGGGGTGTTAATGTAAAAACACTCAGGCTTTTCATATTCGTTTAACACGTGGGAAGCGGCCATTATTGGGCGTAGAAGCCAAGGAGCGCAACATCTACAAGAAACTGGACTTTATTCAACAGGTACACGGAATTTGGAGGAGAACCCGCCTTGCAATGCCGAAGAAAATCTGCGCGTCGGACTCATCGTCATTGAAGCCTGGTTCGGGGGCTACTGAGGTAGTCCTGGATTAGGGGGTGTCCGGACAGCCGGACTATATCCTTTGGCCAGACTGTTGGACTATGAAGATAAAAGATTGAAGACTCCGTCCCGTGTCCGGAAGGGACTTTCCTTGGCGTGGAAGGCAAGCTTGGCGATACGGATATGCAGATCTCCTACCATTGTAACCGACTTTGTGTAACCCTAACCCTCTCCGGTGTCTATATAAACTGGAGGGTTTTAGTCCGTAGGACAACATACATAACAACAATCATACCATAGGCTAGCTTCTAGGGTTTAGCCTCTCCGATCTCGTGGTAGATCTACTACTGTACTACCTATATCATCAATATTAATCAAGCAGGACGTAGGGTTTTACCTCCATCGAGAGGGCCCGAACCTGGGTAAAACTTTGTGTCCCTTGCCTCCTGTTACCATCCGGCCTAGACGCACAGTTCGGGACCCCCTACCCGAGATCCGCCGGTTTTGACACCGACAGAAGTACATAGTCATTTGGACTAAAAAAATTCTTCCTCTATGCCATCCAACAGGCTGTCTAGCTTACAATCCTGTTGGGAATATTTGGAGGCTACCTTTACTTGGTCATATACCAAACTAACTGAAATTTCTTTTCCATCTGACCCCATAGGTCCGATCTGGGCCATATGATTCGGATCGAGATTTGTGTACCGTGTTTTTACCATGGCCTAGGCCTCTTGCGCACCTTCTCGGTAAGCCGATATCTTCCATAATCGGAAGCACCGCCGAGCTCCCTGGAATAGCTTCACAAGCTCCTCCATACTTCCTAGAGGAGAGGCGGATGGCCACAAAGCTTTGGTAATGCTCCGCATTGCTAGCCGAGCTCGCTCGTGCAATTGGGACAGCTCTTGCAGAAGGTCGCCTTGAGATCCGGACATTTCCTCTTCTGGACGGCTAGTCAGCATACCTGCAGACATAAATCTATCAGATCATTTCTTTGCTGAAATGCATAAAGCCGAGGTCAAAAACATACTGAATATGCCACCTTGTAGCCTCCTATTCTCCTTGACGGCGTCAGCTAGCTGGGCTCACACATCTTTTAGTTCTTCGCCTAGCAGGGTGTTGGAATCCGGTAGCTTGTTATTTTCATCCCTGACCCGTGTCAGCACACGTTCGCCTGGCACATGTTGCCTTTTGGCCTCCTGTTCACCAGCCTGGGCGATTTTCAGTTTTTCCCTCAGTTGATCTAGTGATCCTGTCAGCGGAAACACAACAGTATTAATATTACTAGTATATGATTATACTTTTTTCTAATGAGGGGAAACATTACTAGGCGGTCCACCCTTGGATTTCTCCAAATCGGCGGTAGCCACAGCAAGCTGGGTCTGCCACTTTTCCAGCTCTTGAGACAGCAGGCTATTCTTCTCCGCGAGTACCTGATTATACAACGATCCTTAAATCAGTTGTATCAACTACTTCAAGTCTCGGGGGCTACTGGCATATGATTATCAATTCTACACTTACCTGCATATCTTTAAAATGCCGGTCCGTGGCTCTGGCAAGTCCATACCGAGCAGCTTGGATGTATGCATTGGCCGAGTTGAAGGCATCGAATGCCTCTTTTGAAAAGCCAGGGTCACAGAGAGCGGCCCTTTGGCGCCGATGATTCATGGCGCTCTCCACATTAGAGTTTGTGACAGACATATCATCTGAATCCTCTCCGGAAGGACAGTCCGGTGCCACTCCCATCTCAGCCCCCATCCATAGGGCAGGATCTGGAATCTGACTAGTGGAGGCGTGACCGGCAGGATACCCGGACATAGTTCGGTAGACGCTCTTCCTGATAAAATGCAGCGAATAATGTCACAGTTTGATGTGACGACCAGGAGGCATATTTAAAAAGAAAGCCATACCTCTTTGATGAAGGTTCTGCCGTATTGTCATTCGCCTTTCTCTTTGAACATTTGCTCGACACGGGCACCGCTCTCCTAGGAGATGCCTCTGGTGAACGTTGTGGCATCGAGCGCCTCCCCTTTGGAGCACGAAATAGTGTGGTGGGTGAGGCGTCATGAGGAAACTCTTTCGAAGAAGGTGTCTCTTGATTACTTACATGTGAGGCAGGAAGGAGTCCGGGATAGTCGGCCGCGATTGGCACTACTATGCCATCATATCTCACCTAGTAGAATATTCCCTCCTTGAGCTCCACAAATATGTCCGGATCCTCTTCGAATCCGGGGTCAAGGTCTTGGTTGTGATCCCCTAGCTTTGGGGATGGGTTATGGATCCGCTCGGTAACCTTCTGCCATTCCTGTTACAAATAGCTGGTTTAATGTCCATTAAAAGTGATTCAGGGAGAGGATTAAGTAAAGTGGTGGGATTAGAGCTCACCCAGCCCAGAGGATTGTACATGGAAAATCCATCCCAACGTTTAAGACGAGTGAACTCCTCTTTCTCCCCTTTGTACAGTTCGGCCAATATTTTGACCAAAGCGGCGAGGGTGTTCGGACCCTTCCGACCACAGCGTGAGGCATCAACCTCCACATTATAGTGCCACTTGGGAAGCCCACCGTATTGGAGTGGCTGGACCCCCCGCACTATGGAAGTCACCATCACCTCGATTATCAATAATCCGGATTGGGCAAGTGTCTTTATCTTGCCCATCAATTGACGTTCTTTCGCGCTATCTTTCTTCTCGAGGCTCCGAGGGCGCCAGCTGTGACGTTTCTTCAATGAAGCATTTGAAAATTTGGGAAGACCCATTCGAACAAGGTCGGGGACAACAACGTCTTCAATATAAACCATTCTGAGGGCCAATCTTGGGGCGCCTTCTTCGGCGTACTGGACAGGTATCCGGTCCCGGCTATGCGCCATACTTCAGCGCCGCCCACCTCAAATATCGATCCCTCTCGGTTGCGAGGGACAAGGCAGAATAGCTTCCTCCAGAAATTAAAGTTGGCTTCATAGCCCAGGAAAAGCTCGGACAGGGCAACAAATCCTGCGATGTGCAAGATAGAGGCTGGCGTGAGGTTGTGCAGTTGGAGGCCATAATACTCCAGGAGTCCATGGAGGAAAGGGTGGATTGGAAATCCGACGCCTCTCAACAAGTAAGATACGAAGCACACCTGTTCCCCCTGGTTGGATTGGGGAAATTTTCCGCTAGAACTTCGCCTGTGAAGGAGGTCAATCCTGCTCGAACAAGGACCAGATCTGCGGGGGGGAGCTTAACCAACTGCTCATGGGATACATAACATCTCTACCAATTGCCTTCTTCGGAGTCGTGAGGGCGGGAGGAGGAACTAGGTACGCTAGCCATGTTGAATGGTTTCCCCTGGCAAGGCTCTGAGGATTTTTCCACTGGGTGTGGAATGGATCTGAGATCCAATCCCTTTAAATAGAGGCCTTTCTTACATGGCTGGGGGAGTTATGTGCAAAAAATACCCTGACCTCTCGTATTCGCTCGACACGTGGAAGCAGAAGGTGTGGAGGCACAGAAGCCGATGGGTGTGACATTAAGTGGAAGGCTGAATACAGCTCTTTAAGTCAGGTACTTTGAAGTCATCAGAGGAGGAACCTGCCTTGCAATGCCGAAGGCAACCTGCGCGCCGGACACCTCGTCATTGAAGCCTGGTTCGGGGGCTAATGAGGGAGTCCTGGATTAAGGGGTCCTCGGGCGTCCGGCCTGTGTGACGTGGGCGGACTATTGAGCCATGAAGATACAAGACAGAAGTCTTCCTCCCGTGTTCGGATGGGACTCTCCTTTGCGTGGAAGGCAAGCTAGGTGGCCAGATGTATTATGTCCTTTCTATGTAACCAACTTTGTACAAACCTAGGCCCCTCCGGTGTCTATATAAACCGGAGGGTTTAGTCCGTAGAGGCAATCATCATCATACATGCTAGACTTCCAGGGTTTTAGCCATTACGATCTCTTAGTAGATCAGCTCTTGTAACCCCCATACTCATCAATATCAATCAAGTAGGACGTAGGGTAGTACCTCCATCAAGAGGGACCGAACCTGGGAAAACATCGTGTCCCCTATCTCCTATTACCATCTATCCTAGACGCACAGTTCGGGACCCCCTACCCGAGATCCACCGGTTTTGACACCGACAGTCACCGTTGTCAGAAGGGCGTTCATCGCCGCTGTTGCTGCCCCCGGGCAGCATTCCAGGCGTCTGCCATCTTCTCCGAAGACCTTGAAGAAGAGCGTTGTCGCCCCATCGTACTTGAAGTGGATGGCATGCCTCCCCTTCGAGCCGCGGGCGCGGGTGATCGCTCCCCATCCCCGGGTCATGAAAATGTAGCCGAAGAGGGTGGCCTCAATCTCCGCCTGTAAGTACTGGTTGCAGCAGCCGTCATGTTGCAGACACAGCTCGGTAGCCCCCTCGCTGGCAGATCTTCCGCCAGCAAATGTGGGAGTGAGATCCAGGTGCTTGGCAGCCTCGCCACCCACACCATGAACTCGCGTGTCGTGGGCTCCGCGTGAATCATGGGCAGCGAGGTCGGGCCGCCATCGTGTTCCTCCGTCCTCGGCCTCGACCTCCGGGACTCACGTAGCCACTCTCTTGGGAAGGGCCCCTTCCACAAATGCCGGAACCGGCGTTCAGGAAGAGCCGGATACTCACCTGCGAAAGGATGCGACCAGCCCTCCGAACATAGCATTAGACGGCGGTCCTAAACAATCAGAAGATATTCCGGAACCCGGACTGTTAAGCCCGGAAGGTCGTCAGACTCTGGATAATTGGTCAGGTCGGGGTTCGGATTTAATTCCACCCACCCACCCGGACATAGACGCTCTCATGAGCATAAAACAGCAGTCTCAGGAAACGGTCCACCACTTTTGGGCTATATTCCTCCTTGTCAAGGAAAAGGTAAAAGATTGATGTGACGAGGATGCAATATCAGTGTTCTGCAACAATTGCACAGACGAAGGAATCCTCAATGCCATCAATCGCCACCGCATACTGAAATTCGCTGACTTAGCAACCATCGTACAAAAGTACAACGCGATGTAGAGCGCCTGGAAAACTCAAGCAGCTCACTGGGAACCGTTGGTCCCAACTCAACTCCCCCTACAGGCGAAAAGGGCGCACCCTCATGGCACGCCCAGTCCAACAGTCAAGAAACACAAAACCCTATGTGGCACGGCACCGTCCTGGAGGGGTGGCTCGATGGCCCATGCAAAATACATACAACACCAGATACCATGGCAACCCACAGCCTTAGAGCATGCTAGATACTACGACAGGTAGCCAAGAGCGGCGAGGACATCCTTATCAAGGACGACCCAGAACGGCATCCCCCAGAAGACGATAACTCAAGAGTATTGACGGTCTTTGAGACATTCGCTTCAAACAACAAGCGCAAAAGGGCACTTCGCGAGCTCGCCGAAGTCTTCCAAATTGCTACAATAAACCCCTGGAATGACACGGCTATCACATTCAATGCCGGTGATGAACCAAAGTACAGAACCGTACGAGCGCCAGCCGCATTAGTCCTCGGTCCCATTCTGGACGGGTTTCGACTTACCATGGTCCTCATGGACGGTGGCAACGGACTAGACCTCATTTATGAGGACAAACTCGATAAAATGGAAATAAGCAGGAGCCGCATCAAGCAAAGTAACACAACCTTCCGAGGAATTATTCCCAGTCGGGAGGCGCGGTGCACGGGCAAAATCACACTTGACGTAGTATTCGGCATGCCAGAGAACTATCGGTCTGAAGAAATAACTTTCCAAGTGGCCCCTTTCAGCAGCGGATATCACGCCCTGTTGGGGCGGGATGCTTTTACACACTTCCAGGCCATACCCCATTACGGGTATATGAAGCTCAAAATGCCCGGACCAAACGGTATAATCACTCTTGTCAATTATCCGGACATAGCACTCCGCGCTGAAAACAAAACCGCATCCCTGGCCCTGGAGGCGCTATCCTAAGCCCTCGCGGCCGAAGAATTAACCGCACTACGCTCCACGGTGGACAGGGACGACGTGATCCTCGACAATGCCCTAAATCCACCTCCTTCAAACCAGCAGAAGAAATAGTCAAATTCCATCTCCACCCAACGGACCCCAAGAAGACAGAATCTATTGGAGCTCAACTGAACCCAACAGTTGACACTGCACTACGAGAATTCCTGCATGAAAACTGGGACATATTCGCCTGGCACCCTTCAGATATGCCAGGGATCCCACACAAGCTGGCCGAACATAGTCCCAATATATTAAAGGGGGTTTAAAGGTAAGCAAACACAGCGGCGCTTTTCCGAACCAAAGCGACAAGCCATGGGGGAGGAGCTGGCCAAACTCATCGAGGCCGGATTCATTAGAGAAATCAAACATCCGAACTGGCTGGCAAACCTGGTGATGGTACCAAAGAAGGACAAATCCTGGCGCCTGTGCACCGATTTCAAGGACCTCAACAAGGCTTGCCCTAAGGACCCCTTCCCCCTCCCCCACATTGATCAAATCATCGACGCCACCGCAGGACACGACTCACTGTGTTTCCTCGATGCATATTCCGAATACCATGAAATCGAAATGAAGGAGTCTGATCAAGCCGCAACAGCATTTATCACCCTATATGGGCCATTCTGCTTCAACACCATGCCCTTTGGGCTCAAGAACGCCGGCACCACATACCAACGCATGATTCAAACATGCCTGGAGAAACAGATCGGCAAAACAGTAGAAGCTTACGTCGATGACATCGTCATCAAAACTAGGCATGTCGAAACACTAATAGACGCCTTACGTCTTACATTCGACAACCTCCGGGCATATGACATTAAGCTCAACCCGGAAAAGTGTGTCTTCGGCGTCCCCGCTGGAAACTTGCTGGGCTTCATCGTTTCCAATAGAGGAATCGAAGCAAATCTAGCTAAAATCCGAGCTCTGTCATAGTTGGCTACACCAACAGACCTCAAACAGGTCCAAAAACTAGCTGGATGCGTGGCAGCGCTAAGCCGCTTTATCTCCAAATTAGGAGAAAAGGCACTACCAGTCTAATGCCTCTTACGACAAGCTGATAACTTCGAATGGACAGACACAGCGACTACCGGACTGGAGGAAATAAATGCCCTCCTAGCCAGCAACCCAATCCTGGCCGCACCAAACACTGGTGAGCCCATGTTGTTATACATATCGGCAACACATCAGGTGGTGAGCGCCGTGCTTGTCGCCGAACGAGAACGGGACAGACACAAATTCTTGCTCCAAAAAACAGTATACTACGTATCAACTGTCCTCACACCGTGCAAATCCCGGTACCCCCACCACCAAAAGATAGCATACGCGGTCTTCATGGCATCCCGAAAACTACGACACTACTTCCAGGAGTGTTCAATCATGGTGGCTTCTGAGGTCCCACTCAATGACATAATAAACAACTGTGATGCCACGGGACGGATCGCCAAATGGTCCATAGAGCTACTTCCATTCTACATAACATACAAGCCACGACGAGCCATCAAATCCCATGTATTGGCCGACTTCATCGCCGAATGGACAGAGGCCGAACTCCCTAAATAGTACGGTGCATACTCCAATTGGGTTATGTATTTTGATGGCTCCAAAATGTTGGCAGGTCTGGGAGCGGGAGTCGTGTTAACATCCCCCACTGGAGACGTCGTCCAGTAAGTACTCCAGATATTATACACAGACTCTAACAACGCAGCCGAATACGAGGCCCTACTGCATGGTCTTCGGATGGCCGTATCCATGGGCACACAATGCCTGGAGGTGCGCGGGGACTCAAACCTCGCCATATCTCGAATAAATGGCGACTTTGATGCCAAAGATCCAAAGATGGCAGCTTATCGTAATGTCGTATTAAAAATGTCGGCTAGGTTTGAAGGGCCTGAATTTCATCACATCGCCCGAGAAAGTAACCAAGCGGGGGACATCCTTGCTCGCATCGGTGCTAAGGCGACCCCATCCCACCCAACATCTTCCTGGAAAGGCTTTTCAAGCCATCTATGGTGTGGCAAGGGGAGGGCGGCAACAATAGTCCAGATCTGAATACAACTCCAAATCCCGAACACACCGATAGTATCGGGGGCTCAGCCACCAAAGTAACACTGTCAGCCCATCTCATTATGGCAGTAATTGCTCCATGGACCGAGCCTTTCTTGGCCTACATTAATAGGAAGGAGCTCCCCGAAGACTAGAATGAGGCTCGCCGCATATTCCGGTGCTCGAAGGCCTACAAGGTTCACGACGAAGAGCTCTACAAGAAAAGAACCACCGGAGTACTTCAAAGATGTATCTCCGAAGAAGAGGGGTGGCAGCTTCTAGCGGAAATTCACGCCGGTCTCGTTGGACACCACGCCGCAGCTCGGGCTCTTGTTAGCAAGGCTTTCCGTACTGGGTTTTATTGGCCAATAGCCCGAGCAGACGCACATGACCTCGTCCAATGCTGCGTCGGATGCCAACTCTTCGCCAACCAAAGCCACATGCCCCCAACTGCCTTACAGACTACCCCCATCACTTGGCCTTTCGCGGTTTGGGGACTGGATATGGTTGGACCCCTTAAAGGGGGAAGCCATAAGAAAAAAATATCTGCTGGTGATGGTGGGCAAATTCACTAAGTGGGTAGAGGCTAAACCGGTCAAAACGGCTGAGTCCGGCCCGGTGATAGACTTCATATCCGGTGTTCTGCACCGTTATGGTGTCCTACACAGCATCATCACTGACAACGGCTCTAATTTCACAACCGACAAGGTAAAAACCTGGTGTACTAATCTAGGTATTAAACTCGATTACGCCTCCGTCTACCACCCACAAACCAACGGTCAAGTCGAACGAGCTAACAGTCTTATTATGAGCGGCATCAAGCCCAGACTAGTGCGGTCCTTGAAAGAATCAGACAAGCACTGGGTTGAGGAGCTCGACTCCGTACTCTGGGGGCTGCGGACCACGCCCAACCATACTACCGGATACACACCTTTCTTCATGGTGTATGGCGCAGAGGCTGTATTGCCCTGCGATATTATTCATGACTCACCTGGAGTGCGAATGTACGAAGAGAGAGAAGCCGAGCTTGATCGACAGGACAGCCTAGATGCCCTGGAGGAGGAACGCGATGTCGCAAAAGCCCGTTCAGCATTTTACCAAGAGCAGGCTCAAAGATATCAAAGCAGAGAAGTACAGGCCAAGACTTACAATGTTGGCGAACTCGTTCTATGCCTGCTAGAGAAGAAAAGGACAAACTCAAGCCTAAATGGGAGGGTCCCTTCATAATTGATGAATTTCTCACCGGAGGAGCATACCGTCTTCGCGATGCATTAGACAATCGCCTCGAGCCGAACCGCTGGAACGCGGCCAGACTCCAAAGATTCTATGCCTAGCACCAAACCCCTTGTTCGTCTCCTCCTGCCCTATAGTTTCCATTATTTTTTCTCTCTTTTCCGATTACTTTCTTCTTTCTCGCTTTAAAGCTTTGGTACGGCTAGACCGCACACCATTCACACATACATCTTTAAATATGTATGCCACTTGTACCTGGGGGCTTCTTGGACAGAGGTTCTTGTCATTCCTTGAGCATCAAGCTCCTCACATATGAGTTTTCCCATATGTACCTTTTATTTGCCACTATATACATTGATATGACTTAAGTTTTGGCCAAGCTAGGTTACCTGGCTCCTGTGCTTATGCCCTACGTTCCCATTAGTTTGGCTAGGGCATAAAGGGAGCACCTCTACGATTGTTACTGCCGGGTCATCCGGATGTGTACCTCAGACTGGGTGAAGCCGAAAGCTAGCGTTCTTAAGGGAATATTTGGTCGGTAAATTAAAGATGTTTTTTAAACTCACTCCATTGTGCACCCCCAGAAGTTATGCAAACTGTGGTGCTCACATCACAATTCGTACATGCGCATTAAATGCATGCACACCAAGGGAAAGGAACCCTTAACGGAACTATTCTCTCTGGAAGATGTTTCTTACAATATCAATGTAATATAACATAGCTAGCCAGATACAACTTGTCTGTTCAAGCAACTATGACCCCTATGCCTAGTTTTCCACGCATACCCCGGCCTATTCGGCCGCGACGGTATGCGGAAACACTACGCACCTTCGGGTCTAGAGGTTGAAGCG
This sequence comes from Triticum dicoccoides, assembly GCF_002162155.2. Lineage (NCBI taxonomy): Eukaryota > Viridiplantae > Streptophyta > Magnoliopsida > Poales > Poaceae > Triticum > Triticum dicoccoides. The sequence goes on from NC_041382.1 coordinate 523,010,147, forward strand.
AAAAGGTCTGCCATGATAAATCATATACAATTTAGCTAGATGAGGAAAAGTACACAGTCACTTGGACTCGAACACCTCCTCCTCTACATCTTCCAACAGGCAGTCTAACTTACAATCCTGTTGGGAATATTTGGCGGCCACCTCTACTTGGTCATATACTAAACTAACGGGAATTTCTTCCTCATTTGACCCTAACGGTCCAACCCGGGCCATGTGATTTGGATCCAACTTGGTATATCGTGTTTTCACCATGGCCCAGGCATCTCGCACGCCCTCTCGGCAGGCCGATATCTTCCATAGTCGGATACGTCGCCGCGCTCCCTTGAACAGCTCTACAAGCTCCTCCATACTTCCTGGAGGGGAGGCGGATGGCCATAAAGCCTTGGTGAGGCTCCGCATGGCCAGCCGGCCATGCTCGTGCACTTGCGACAGTCTTTGCAGCATATCACTCAATGATGCGGACACCTCCTCTTCAGGACAGCATGTCAATATACCTACAAACATGACTATATCAGTTCGATTTATCTCTGAACTACTTTAACAGTAGTTCAGACACATGCTGAATATGCCGCCCCGCAGCTTCTTGTTCTCCTTCACAGAATCTGCTAGCTGGGCTCGAACATCTTTCAATTCTTCACCCAATGTAGTGTTGGAATCCTGTAGCTTGACTTTCTTGTCGCTGACGTGGGTCAGCACATGCTCGCCTGCGGCGTGTTGCCTTTTCGCCTCTTTTTCTCCCTCTTGGGCGATCTTCAACTTCTCTTCAAGTTGATCAGACGACCCTATTATGCGATCAGCAGCAGAATTAGCATAGTTGGTATACAATTATTGTTCCTCGGTGGAGGGGAACATTACCAAAAGTCAACTTCTTGACTATTCCAGTTCGGTAGTAGCAGCATTTAGCTGCGCCCGACACTGCTCCAGCTCTTGGGATAGCAAGCAATTCTTCTCTGTAAGGACCTGGTCATACAATGATCCTTAAATCAGTTGTGCCAACTGCTTTCAGTCTCGGGGGCTATGGGCATATGGTTATCCTTTTTAGACAAAGAAAACTTACCTGCACATCTGTCAGATATTGCTTCGTGGCTCTTCTATGCCCATCTCGAGCAGCTCGGATGTATGCATCGCCCGAGCTAAAGGCATTAAAAGCCTCCTCCGAGAACTTGGGGTCGCACAAGATAGCCCTGCAGCGCCGATGGTTCATGGCACTCTCTACCTCCAAGTTGGTGATGGACATATTTTCCGAACCCTTGGCCGAAGGGCAGTCCGACACTGTTCCTACACCGGCCCAGTCTTCCCGATTGGATCTAAATCACGGTTGTCGGGAACACCACCGACTGGGTCGCCGGACACAGTTCGGCAAACCCCCTTCCTGTAACCAAATAAACACATGAGTCACAGTCGGATGCGGCCGCTGAAAAGCATGTTTATCCATACCTCCTCGATGAAGGCCTGGCTGTGTCTTCACCTGCCTTCCTCTTCGAAGGCCTGCCCGACGCGGGAGACGATCTCTTTGAAATTGCCGAGCGTCTCCCCTGTGAAGCACGATATAGTGCGGTGGGTGAGGCAAAATGAGAACACTCTTTTAGAGAGGGTGTTTCTTAATTGTTTACATGTGAAGCAGGAAGAAGGCCATGGTAGTTGGCGGTGATGGCCACTTCTGTGCCGCCATATCTTGTCTGGTAAAACACTCCCCGCGCAAGCACCACGAATATATTCGGATCCTCTTCAAAGCCAGGGTCTAACTCCAGGTAGTGGATCTCCGGCTGAGGGGCATAATGCGAAGAAAGTCCTCTTCCTCCCATTTAAACAGCTCGGCCAATATTTTGGCCAGAACGACATGGGTATCCGGAGCCTTCCGGCCATAGCGGGAGGCGTCATCCTCTCCATTATAATGCCACATGGGCAGCCCTCCGTATTCTAGCGGCTGAACCCCTCACACTATGGAGGTCGCCATTACCTCGATTATTGTGAGTCCGGACTGAGCGAGCATCTTAATCTTGCTCATGAGCTGGCAAACTTCAGCATTGTGATCCTCTTCAAGACTCCAGGGACGCCAACGGTGGCGTTTCTTCAGCGGAACGCTCGCAAATTCAGGAAGACCCTTTCGAACTGGGTCAAGAAGTGCGATGTCCTCGATATAAAACCATCCGTAGGGCCATTCTTCGGATGACTTCCTTGGTGTGCCGGACAGATATCCAGTATTGGCGATACGCCATACTTCGGCTCCGCCCACTTCAAATATTGACCCCTAGTGATTACGTGGGACAAGACAGAACAACTTCCTCCACAGCTCGAAATGAGCCTCGAGAGCCAGGAATAATTCGCATAAAGCGACGTAACCCGCGATGTGCAGAATGGAAGCAGGGGTGAAGTAATGCAGCTAGAGGCCATAGTATTCCAGAAGCCCTCGGAGGAACAGATGAATGGGAAATCCAATGCCCCTTAGTAGGTAAGGGATGAAACATACTCGCTCTCCCTCGGATGGATTGGGAAAGTCTTATTCCTGAATCTCACTGTTGAAGGAATCTAGCCCCGTTCGAACAGGAACTAGATCTGCGGGGGAAGAAATCCCTGTGTCTGCAACTTCGTCAATTGACTATGGGACACTGAACACCTCTCCCACTTGCCTTTCTCTGGGCCGAAACGGGTGGAGGATCTCGGGGCGCTAGCCATGCTGGAATGGTTTCTCCTAAGCAGTTTCCGGAGATTTCCTCTGCGTGGTGCCGAATGGATCTAGGATCCAATCTCTTTAATAGGCACTCTTCCTTGCATGGACGGGGAGTTATCTGCAAAAATACCCTAACCTTCCACCTTCGCTCAACACATGGAAGGCGAAGTTATTTAACACGTAGAAGCTGAGGGAAGCAACATTGAACCGATGGCCGAATACATCACTTGGAGATCATTAAAGGAGGAACCGCCTTGCAATGCCGAAGGCAATTTGTGTGCCGAACACCGCGCTGTTGAAGACTGGTTCGGGGCCTACTGAGGGAGTCCTAGACTAAGGGGTCCTCGGGTGTCCGTCCTGTTATCCATGAGTCGGACTGATGGGATATGAAGACATGAAGGCCAAAGATTGTACCCATGTCTGGATTGGACTCTACTTGGCGTGGGAGGCATGCTTGGCGAACGACTATGAAGATTCCTTCTTATGTAAACGACTCTATGTAAACGCTAGATTCCCCCGGGTTCTATATAAACCGGAGAGGTTAGTCCGGAAATGATAACTCATTACCATAGTCATGCAGGTTAGACTTCTAGGGTTTAGCCATTACGATCTCGTGGTAGATCAATTCTTGTAATATTCATATTCATTAAGATCAATCAAGCAGGAAGTAGGGTATTATCTCCATAGAGAGGGCCCGAACCTAGGTAAACATCGTGTCCTCAGTCTCCTGTTACCATCAATCCTAGACGCACAGTTCGGGACCCCCTACCCGAGATCTACCGGTTTTGACACCGATAGTGCGTGCCAGTATTTTGTTAGCTTGGGTTGTTGCCAAGGCGGTGTGGGGAAGTGGAGGTTTCCACGTCCCATTGTGCGCCACACGTTAATCCTGGTCCACAAGAGATTGGGGCCTGCGGCACTTCGGCCTTCTCTCCTTGGCTTCGCCTCAAATCCAGCCCGAGTGCGCCTTGGGCCCGGTGGAAACTGTAGGCATCCGGGCATCGGAGGTACCCAGATATGCCTGCCTGTAGCCCATGGCGTGGCTCCTTTGACGTCTTGGTATAGCCCAACTGCAGCCCCCCCCCCCCAAGTCAAGACCCTCATGAGGGCCCCAGCCTCGCGAGGAGAGCGACGCCAAGACCTCCTGAGGGGCAGCTATCGTGGAATTGTCATGGCAGATGTCCTAGCAGAAGGACTTAGTCGCGGAGCCATCGTAGCTAGGTTAGCTTAAAGGGGTTAAACGGGACAAAGGACACAAAGAGTTTATACTGGTTCGGCCCCTTGAGGTGAAGGTAAAGGCCTAATCCAGTTTATGGTGGTATTGCTAGGGTTTCGATTACCATGGAGCGAATACGCTTGACCTAGTTCTCAACTTGTTGTTTCTTGTCCTAAACCGCCATCGGGTCGTCCCTTTATATACATAGGTTGACGCCCAGCGGCCCACGGAGTCCCGGCCGGCTCATAAACAACGTGTCCGGCTCAGTGACTAACTATACATGCCTTATAATACAAGCCATACACATATGGCGATTTATACTTGTCGGTCCTTAAGTCACCTTTGGGCTTTGGGCCTTCCATAGGCTCATATAACTCGCCGCTTTCAGTAGTAAGCCGCTAGTGGTATAACCCGGCCCCTCCTGGGCGGCTTATGACGAATAGCTATATCTAGAACATTAGGCCCCATGATGACTTGAATTTGTTCATGTCAATCTTCAACACTTAGTAAAAATCCTTCCTCATTTGTTCTTGCGAGATATTGTAACCTGCCATGACATCATCTTCTTGGATAACGGAAACCCGCCATGACATCACCTGTCATTAAGTTCACATGATGTCCAACACATCTTAATAGATCCTTATCTTTAATAACCATCCCGAAAATCGAGGCGGCCGACCCGCTATGTAATCATTCTTTGGCTTCCTTGATTATCGTGCCTTCCTGTTACCCATTTCCTTCTAAATAGGGTCAGGAAGCCTTTTCATTCTCCCCCTTTCCTTCTCGTCTTCAACCTCTCTCTTCTAGCGACACATCTGCGCACCTGCGCACCGTCGCCGCGGACCTCGTCAACTTCTCCAACCCCGGCCGCTGCATCAACCCGAACAAAACCAGAGAACTGCATCGCCTCTCTGTTGCTCAGCAAACCCAGTAAGCACCTAAATTTTCCCCACTATAGATCTCCATTAGGGTTTTCTAAAGTTCTTAGAAGTTCGTCGTCGTTCTTTATCATACCTCTATTTAATCCAAAGATAGTGCTTAAAATATTCAGAATCTGTTTATGTGCTTTCTCTTAATCATTGAATATACTTCTCAGATGCAGAAGTCTTGCCAATATGCTAGTTCCTTAGCTATTGCAGTACTAGATTTAGATTTTACTTTCTTTTCTGAACAACGTCAGATCCAAAATCAACTACACTACTCTGTAAAACTTGTTACTCCAATACTTGGTAGAGTTCGCCTTTGATAGATCTGAAACACCAGCTCCGTCACGGCGGCTTATATCGCCAGTTATAACTAGTCATATGGCATGGTATGAGCCAGCCCTCGACGCACCTAATGTCTCAGAGAAGAACCTCGCCTCCATGCGCTTGCTGACGGCAGGGGAGAGCAACGAGAAGGGGAAGACCGCGCTCCAGGCCGGCTCCAACGTGCCGGAGCCCGAGGGAAGCACCTTCTTCCCCTTCTTTACGAGCAGCATCATTACAGGGCTGGTTCCCCCTTTTCTGACTTCTTCTTCAAGGTCCTGGACCACTACGGACTGCAGGCGCTACATCTACATCCCAACTCTATCCTTCTCTTGTCGATCTTCACCTACTACTGCGAGGCATACCTCGGTGTGATGTCGTTCGTGGCTCTGTTGCACCACTTCTTCTTCCTCCGCATCAACGAGGGCCATACCTCCGGGTGTGCCAATTTCATTGCGGCCAGCAAGGCCAACTCAATCTTGAAGACTAGGAAGAAGGTCGACGGCTCCTGGAGCAAGTGGGCCATGATGGATGCCAAGAGCGTCAGCCCACGCTTGACGCTGCCGACGGAGATGCCCCAGTCTAATAAGGGGTGGTCTCGCACGAAGCTCACTGACGAGCGGGCGATGTCGGTGCTCGAGCAGATGAACACCGACCTGAAGCCGGGCAACACGAAGGCGACGAAGGTGACAGGGGCCATGCTCCTGAGGGAATTCCTGACGCTGCACATAGCCCCACTCCAGGTGCGTACGCTCCCCTTGTGGGAGCTTGGGAACGAAGAGGACATGGTTCGCCTGAGCCTGAAAGCCTTGTTCGATGATGAGCTGGCTGTGGCTCTCCGCATCCTGGTCGGGGACGACCAGGAGTACCCGCCGAACGTCCTCACTCCCTTATTCCGCTGCAAGGACGGGGTGCTGGTCGTGGCCTCCAGGCCGACCTTTGACGGGCGCGGACTGGTGCCGCCGGCGCCCACCGGGGCCCCTGCTGCGCTGACGCCGGTGGAGCTGTCTTCTGGTCAGTCTTGCGGGGAGGAAGAGGAGGAGGAGGAAGACTCGGAGGATACCCCTGAAGGGATGGGGGAGACCTCCCCCTTGAGAAAAGCTGACATCATCCGCACCCTTCCCGACGACAACGAGGCTAACGCCCTCCCGGAGAAGGGAGAGCCGCCCATCATCCCGACGAGGGACCGATCGACGTTGATCTCCCGGGACGCTGCTTCTGCTCCGACGCTGTCTGGTGCCGCTTCTGGCCTAGTCGCCGCTCCTGCGTCTACTTCTGGAGCTGGCGCGCCCGTGCCTTAGGCTGTGAAGCTTTCCGGCTTCAAGCTCCCGAAGCAGAGGAACTATGTCACAGTGGTTCAGTAAGTGTCCCTGTGTCGCCTTGTTCTTGCTGTTGATGCTTGTTTCTGACTCTTTTTCCTTGCTGTGTAACCAGGCTGACGCCTGTGGCGAAGAGGAGAAGGGAGAGCGAGGTGGTGCTGCTTGAGTCCGGATCGCCTCCTGCGACCGCGCCCCTCTCCAAGAGCAAAGGTGGGGACGGTGCTCGTGCTTCTCCAGCCCGATCATCCTCGCGAGGTTGGGTGGAGCATCCTCGGGAGGAGTCAGCCCCTAAAGCGCCGCTGACTCAGGAGGCGCCAGTGCCCGGCTCGGGTGCTGAGGTCCAAGAGGCTTAGGAGCTTCCTGCCTCCCAGGCCATGGTGACGACGACGACTCTTCCTCCTACTACGCCATTACTCCCAGGTTCTTCTGCCTCCTCTGCTGTCTTGGAGCGTGCCCTTTCAGAGATGACTCAGCTGCGGGAAGATCTCCTGGGCATGGATCCGCCCCTTGTAGCCGGGCGCCTGAAGCTGGCCTCCGGATGGCTTCAGTCTGACGCAGCAGTCCGAGTAGCGCTGAGCCAGGCCGCAACGACCTCCGAGAAGGAGAAGCGGGCTGTTGCACAAGCTACGGCCGGTCGCGAGGCAGCGCTGAAGGATGCCGAAGCCACCCACGACCGCTGCCAGGCGCTGGAGGACGAGCTGAAGAGTCTGCGTGATGAGCACGCAGAAGAAGCTCGCGGCCGCTAGGCGAAGGAGGAGGAGTTGTGGCCCCGGGAGGACGCCATCAAGAACCACGATGCCGAGCTGGGGGAGTTGGCGAAGGCACAGGCCACTGAATGTAGCCGGCTGGAGGAGCTAGAGCGGAAGGTGGAGGCGAAGGGGGTCAATCTTGACACCAAGGCGAAGGTCCTAGCCGAGGACCGCGCGGCCTTCGCGCTTCTGGAGAAGAGGTCTCGCGAGGCCCTGAAGTTACTCTATGAGAAGGGCTTGCAGAAGCCGTTGGCCACCAATGAGGACGGCCCCGCCCAGTTGCTTCCCTACTTGGTCGAGGCGCTTGAGGAAGTCGTGCGCGGCATCGGCCCCATGGCAGAGGCAGAGGCTCGCGTCCTTTCTTCAGCCGCGCTGACGCGCGTCTTTAGCCACCTCCATCTTTGCGATCTTGCAGCCCGCCTTGACGAGCTGCTGGAGCCCGTGGCTGATGAACACTGCTCAGCCGCCGCCGCCGCAGCCGTGAAAGGTCAGGTGGAAGCCCTGCTGGAGAAGTTCGACGCCTTCGCCCCCGCGGCTTCGACCGGTGGTGCAGGTGAAGGCGATGCCACCCAGGAGGGGGCACCTCTTGCGGGTGCCGACGGTGTCGAGGGATGACTGGCTTGAGGCTCCTTTCCTGTTGAAACTCCTACAGCATGTAGCATGCCTCGTGGAGGCACTTAAAATTGTGCTTGACGTTTGAGAGAACTATATGTCTTGAAATATTTGTTTTGAGATTTTGCGATTTTCTTCCTATTTTCTTTATGTTCTACGTCGGCAGAGCCCGGCCCCGCGCATATCTCAACCGCCATTGGACCGACTAGAGACCAGGACGGACCCAAGGAGTGAGGGCTACGTGACCAGTTAGGCTCCTGAATTGCGATGCTCAGGAGTCCCCCTTGATGCGCAAACAACTTATAGGAGGGAAACGCGAGGATAGGATTAGTGTTCTACGTTGGCAGGCCCTGACCCCGCGCATACCTCAACCGCCGTTGGACCAACCGGAGACCATGATGGACCCAAGAAGTGAGGGGCTACATGACCAGTTAGGCTCCTGAGTCACAATGCTCAGGAGTCTCCCTTGATGTGCAAACACCCTTCATACCTTCGCCCTCACTGAGGCTCGGGAGGGGTGCGTGATGACCGGGTCCGAGGGACCTGGCGGGGTTGCGTACTCTTGGGCATGACCCAAGCACAGCCCCCGTGCCCAGCCCCCTCGCGCGGCTCTCCCGAGGGGAGGCATTGCATTGAGGCCAGACACCAAGCCCGGAGGCTCCTTGAGGTTGATACGACCGTGAGGCCGCCCTCAGTTGTTTATCACCAGGATGGACCATGGCGCTTCCGCACTTACACGGGCATAGCCACTCCTCGGTAGTGTCGATTGCCAGCGCGGAGCATGGTGCTTCCACTGGTACGTGGGAGGGGACTCCCTACTGCGAAGAGCCCCTGAGGCGTGTATAGCCCTGCCCTGACACATGGCTTGCACGGTAGGGCTAGACGAGGTGTGTCTGGGCACTCGTGAGCTAGCGCGGGACTCACGAGGCCCTACCTCAAGGCGGGTTGCGCCTGGTCTTGATTCTTGTTTGCTGTGTTGGTCCTGCAAGGTGGTCAGACAACCTGCGCCGAATGAATCTCCTAAGGTTATCACGTGAGAAAGACAAGCACCAACGGCCCCAGGAGGTGACGTGAATGGGGCCGGCCCGCTAGACAGAGCTCAGCTGTTGGATTTATCAACGCTGCAGGGACGGGCCCGAGCACAAACGCCGTGCCTAACCCTCTCACGTGAAGGGTCCTGAAGAAAGACGACCGGCGCGCGGCTCCCACGGTGGGCGACAATCAAGTAGGTGATAATAATAGATAGATTAAGCATGGAAGGCAAACTAGCTCAGGTAAATGCATGAACAATACGCGCCACTAGGTCCGGCCCGAGTGGCTTGGGGATGATGCAGCCCGAGGGGCGCCCCCATCAAGGTAAGCTAAAGACATAAAAAAGAAGGGATACATGCCACAGGGACGAACCCACGTGGCCTGGGAATAATGCAGACCCTAGGCGCTCCCAGCTAAATGAACTTGGAAAATGTCACCTAGTTTCGTTAATGAAGGGGTGTTGAGGTAGCTGAAGGTACGCGGTGAAGGGGTTGCTCCTCATGAGCCACCAGGGCCCTGAGCCTCGGGAGGCCCTAGGGTACAGGCGGTTCCTTGAGGACTGTCGCCATCTCTGCCAGGACTGCATGGTGCCTGGCATCCTGACCCGCCATGATGCTCCGCAGGTTGCCCTGGAAGGCAACAGCCACGCTCGGCAGGCCGAACAGCATATGAACGTAGCTGTGAGGTGGACCTTCACAGCGCCCAACACGCGAAGGCCAGAAACTCTCCTGAGATGCGGCTCGGTTGAGCCCTAGTATGTCGATGCAGACGCGCTGCTAACCACCCTTGCCTTGGTAGGGAGCAGCGCCAGGTGGGCAGCGGCCGCCGCGTATTGCTCTTGCTTCCTGAAGCTCCTGAGATACCTTGGCGATGAACTCCTGAGCGCCGGGCGCTTCTTGCCCAGTGTCCTCCTGAGGGAGACGTGCCGCGAAACACGCCTCCAAGTGGTGCCTGAGCGCCTCCCTTGTGACGTTGGCAAGGTCTGAGGCCCTCCAGAAGAGAGCTCCCGAGCTCTGCCCGAGGAGGGTACCGGGCGCGCCTTCCTATGCGACAGAGGGAGGCGCCCCAGGTGCGGGCGCTGGTCCTGATGAGGTGCCACTTGCGGTGCTGCCCTCCTAAGGTACGGCACGGAGTAGCTGCTTCTTCTTGGGGATGACCTCGGGAAGGTACCGAGCTGCATTGTTGCCGGGGTCTTCGATTGATGCTGCTTGGAAAGCGCGCTCGAGGGAGCACACCGCATCTCTTTCTTCGCAAGGGACTGTGGTGATCCCGCCGCTTCCTGGCATCTTGAGGACGTTGTAGCCGTGGTGCGTCACAGCCATGAACTTGGCCAGGGCTGGATACCCGAGGATGGCATTGTATGGCAGACGGATGTGGGCAACGTCGAAGTCGATGAGCTCGGTGCGGTAGTTGTCGCAGTGTCCGAAGGTGATGGGGAGGCAGACCTACGCGATCGGGGTGGTGGAGCCGTCGGTCACTCCTGAGAAAGGCTTGGTGGGCTGAAGCTGATCATACGACACTTGGAGGTTGTCAACCATGTCGACGGACAGGATGTTGAGCCCTGCGCCGCCATCGATAAGAGTCTTGGTAGCTTGCACGTTTCTAATGACTGGTGAATAGAGCATCGGGAGGACGCCGACGGTAGCCGCACACTTGAGCTGATCTGCCGAGCTGAACGTGATGGCGCACTTGGACCATCTGAGCGGACGCGTGGCCTCGATCTTGGGGAGGACTGCATTCATTTCATGAGCGAACTGTTTGAAGATACGCTGTGAGGCTGGGGCTTGAGCTCTGCCCAAGATGCAGGCGATGGCAGGCGGTTCCTAGAAGCCCCCAGCCCCCTCGTCCTGATGGTGGTCATCATTCCTTCTTGGTGGTGGCGGTAGTGGAGGGAGACCGGCGTTGCCCTGAGGACGTTCCTCACGAGGCTGATCCCTCCAGGCGCCCTCGCGAGACTGATCCTGCCAGCGGTCCTCGCAAGGACGGTCGCGCCACTCCTGGCGCGGGCCACGGTCATCCCAGCGTCCACCACCACGTCCTCCTCCTCGGCCGTAGCCCCGGTCATTGCGCTCGGGGCGTCGACCGAAGCGTCCTTCTCGAATGGCTCGGAGCTCTTGACAGTCGCTAGTGTTGTGGCTATTCAGGTTATGGAAGGCGCAGAACGGCCGGCTGCTCTTGGATGACTCGGGCTGGTCCATGCCGCGCTTTGTGTCCGGCTCTGCCGCGAGCACGGCTGCTCCCTTGCGCTTCACGTCCTTGGCCTTGGCTTTCTTCTCCTCCGGGTCCGCAACCGGGAGCTCGAGGAGGGAGAGGCGCCCCTCCTCCGCTCTTGCGCACTTGGTCACCAGGTTGAACAACTCCAGAGATGTGCACATCTCCTCGTGGATGGTGAGCTCCTCCTTCATCTTGATGTCATGGACGCCATTGGAGAATGCAAAGATGATGGCCTCATCCATCACCTTGGGGATTGTGAGGCGAACATTGTTGAAGCGCTGGATGTACTTCTGGAGGGTCTCTCCTGGTTGTTGCTTGATGCGACGTAGGTCACCCGCAGCCGGTGGGCAGTCGCGAGTGCCCTGGAAGTTGGCAACGAAACGGTCACGCATCTCGTTCCAGGAAGAGATCGAGCCTGGAGGCAGGTTCAGGAGCCAGGAGCAGGCACCATCCTTGAGAGCCATGGGGAACCAGTTCGCCATGACTTTCTTGTCGCTGCTGGCCGCCTCGATGCTCAGCTCATAGAGCTGCAGGAACTCCGCGGGGTCGGGGGTGCCGTCATAGCGAGGAGGCAGATCCGGCTTGAACTTGCCCAGCCAAGCAACGCTACACAGCTCAGGGGTGAAGGTGCGCGAGCCTGCCGTGGTCACCGGGACTCTGCGCTTGGTGAGAACTTGTCCTTGATGGGGCCCGCGCACCGCCACCGCAGGCGGCACGGGGTCTTGCCCTGGTGGCGCAGGGAGCGCGGGGGCGTTTTCTCGCGGCCGGGGGACTTCTTGGCAGCTTCTTTCTTCTTGCGTGGATGCCGAACGCGGCAGGTCGTGCCATGGGGCTGCATGCCTAGGCGCCAAGCCTTCGTCTTGGGGTAGAGGTGGTGGAGGCGCTCCATGGGCCACGCCACCCGCGGCTGGTGAAGGTCGAGGTAGCGAGAGGGACGGCGCAGGGGAGCCCCCTGCGGCGCTGACATGCTCGGCGATGCGGTCGAGCCAGTCCTCGTAGAGGTCATCGACGGGGCGATAGCGCAGGACCTCGTGCTCCATGCACAGAGCGGCCTGCGCGTCCACGGGAGCCCGATGAGCTTGGGATAATGAACCGGCCGGGGTCAGCGAAGGAGTGGCGGTGTGGCCATCCCGCCGCACCGAGGGGTGCAACGAGGATGCTTGTTGCTCGTTCCCCGCCGGGCTGGTGGCGGCGTTGGCGGCAGGCGACGGAGAACGACGGGGTGGCCCGCCGACGGGAGCCGCCTGAGCAACGCAGGTGGTGAGGGTAGGCCGGCGCTCAGCGCGAGCGCGGCGAGCGTCTGCCATGGAGACGATGAAGCAACGGGACACGGAGAGACAGAAGGGAAGCTTTGGCACACCCCTACCTGGCGCACCAAATGTCGGATCTCGGGTTCCGGCAAAACCCTCAAGGCTCGAACACTAGGGTGCGCGCGAAGATCTCCCCTTACCGATCCACGTCCTAGCTTCGCTAAGATCTCAAGGGCTAACTCGACGAACTCGCAACAAAAAGGACTCAAGATTTATACTGGTTCGGGTCACCGTTGTGGTGTAATACCCTACTCAAGTGTAGTGGTGGTGGATTGCCTCTTGGGCTAAGGATGAACAGTACAAGGGGAAGAACAGCCTCCTGAGGCGAGGTGTTCTTGTGCTTGGTGGGTGTGAGGATGAGCTGAATGAGTTCTAGACCAGCTGCCTTATACTATGGTGGCTAATCCTATTTATAGAGGCCCTGGTCCTCTCCCCAAATATTGAGCGGGAAGGGAGCCAACAACGGACAATTTGGAAGGGGACAGCTAGTACTGCTTGTCCTGACAAAAGCAGTCTTCGCCTGCCAAAGGCTCTGGTGGTGACGTCGTCTTGGGCTCCACGGTGACCTTCGTCCTGCCGTCCTGCTGGTCTTGGTCTCATTGCAATGATATGGAAACCTTTGCTCGACGCCTTGGTATTCCGAACTTGCGCTTGCTTCCTTAACACCAAAGTGGAAACAAGGACACTGTGCACGCTGGCGCCTGCCTGGCCTTGGACGTCATGGCTCACGTCATTGGAACCTCGCGAGGTTTGCCTTGCCTTGAACTCTCCGCCCCTCGTGAGCCAGCCTGGTGAGGGCGCTCCCGAGGAGGTCTCGTGTCGTCCGCCTCATGAGGCTTGGCCCCTCACGAGGGTCTTGAGTGCTTGTTGGTGAAGATGGGCCGTACGGGCCCGCTCACAGAGCCACGTCGTGGGCCGCAGGCAGGCAAGTCTGGGGACCCCCGTTCCCAGAACGCCGACAGCGGGGTCTCAATCAAACGTAGAAGAGATGCTATCTTCCCCTATGCTCTCCTTCCAACTCACCCAAAGATTGGAACCAAACATGGTTCTAGTGTAAAGACAGTTCTCTGGCTGATGAGAACACACTGCCGGGTTACCGCATCTAGCGGCTCAACCCGAAACATCATCTTCCTGAGTGGCTTACCACTGCTGAACGCGCAAAACTTGCACCTACATTTTCAAAGGTCAGGGCCCTGCTGGGAAATGGTTTAACCGGTATTGACTTCGTTCGGTGCTGGGTAGCCTGGCGGATCATACCCTTGAGCCGCCGGTCCGGCTTAATGTGTGCTTATACGGGTGATACAAAAGATCCCCTGCACTACTGTTCCACGCGTTTAACTGATAACGCAATCAATGAGATGACAAGAACCCTTCTCAACAAGAGCCTGGAAAGTTGCAACAAAATGGGATCAAACACTTTCTACGCACTTAACCCGCCACCAGCCGTGAGTCTCCAAATCATTCATTTTACTTTATTATTTGCATGTTCTATTAACCTAGCCTTGATAATCTTCACAGGCTGGATCCGATTTTTGGAATAAAAAGTATGATCACGAAGCTGCCAAGAAAGCCAGGGCCAAAGCAGAAGCCGCCAAGAAGAATAAAAGGAAATCAAGTACTTTCTAACTGTTTGACCTGGACGACAACACTGAGTTGGAGGTAGCCCTTGACTCCCTTGGCTCCTTTTTCACTTATCTTATTGACACTGATTATCATCAGGATGAGATGGGGGCCAGTCAAGCGGGCGATGAAGAGGTAACTATTATGTCCTCTGACTCAAAGCCTTTGCCAAGGCAGAAATTTTGTCGAGTAACCCAGAAAGTAAGCTTTTCTCACTCGTTAGCTTATTTGGATCCCCACTTTCTTTTGAAGAAACAACAGCATGAGAACCGGCGACAAGCCCAGACCAGTGGAGGTGGAGAATTATCCTCCGGTTTACGAAATACTCCAGCACCGCGGAAGCGTCGAAACGAGGTCCCTCCAAACTTAAACTCTTGTTATCCTGTGGCAGGTCTTATTCGTCAGCTGCTTAATTCTTCCAATTCAAACTATCAGGGGACTTCTCGTTCCTCTTCTAGTGACTCATCACAGACCAATCTTTCGGCTTTCAAGATTGCCCCTGAGTAACTATTTTATTTCCTCCTGGTTTGTACTTTTATATCTGTACTAACCTCCCACAATCCTTGCAGTGGAAAGGCAAAGTCTAGTAAGAAGCCCAAGGTGGTTAAGCCGGCTGAAGCCCCCAAAACTCCTGAACCGGGGTAGCAGAATCCGTTATCTGAGGCTTCTGTGCAACACCCAGACGAACCTGTCAATGACCTATCACCAGAAACCCCCAACCTCTAAACTGATCATATAACTGTCGACCCTTTGAACACTGAGCCGACAAGCCCATTTAAACCGCTAGAAACACATGCTGATGACGTTGTGATTACCAGCGCCGGCTTCCAAGAGCCGGGAAGACCTACTATTTTGGCCAAGCACTCCGCCAAAGAGGAATTTATTGAAAGGCGAAAAGTAGGATTTGATATCTCCAACTATGCTCAACTGAGCATCAGTGAAATACTGTCGGGTTATCTTAAGCAAGTGCATACCATCCACGACCTTGAAGTTGACATGGTGAAACAAATGCATCAAAAATATGAGGTATGAACTCCTGTTTTAATAAATTATGCATATCCTGTCAGCTCCCAAGTCTACCATATATAACAGAGTTGAATATGTTGTAGACTTTAGAATAGTCAGAAATATCATGAGCATCCTTCGTAGAATCCCTCAACTGTCGGATTTCATTGTCAAGTTTAAACTGGGTCTTCAAATCACTAGTGATCAAACATTGCAGCCGTAGCCCCCAAGTGTCGGTTCAGTCATCATGAATGAACCGGAACTGCTTCATCAGTATTCAGATAACAGAATTAACTTGTGTAGCCCCCATGAGCCGACTGTGTCATTTTTGACATAACTGGGTCATCATAGAATTTGTAGTGAAACACGAGCAATATGCATTAGCCCCCAAGTGCCAAGTGTTATTGCTTGCAAAGGACTTGGGACTTTATTTATATGCACCGTCGTATGAAGAATTTCATCTACATCCATTAGCCCCCAAGTACCAAGCGTTGTTGCTTGCAAAAGGCTTGGGACTTTTATTCTTGGAACCCGAATATGAATATGGTTTAAAATCTATAAATATGCAGGAGACCAGTCCTCAATTACAATCGCAATTGACTGATGTGTAATCCCAGCTGGAACATCAAGAATCTGAGACTCGGAAGGCCGATTCAAAATTCAACTTTAGCCTAGAAGAAACAAAAAATTGAAGACCAGTTTCAACAGTGAAAAAGCTGCCTGGGCTGAGGAGAAAACTGCTCTGACACAGCGGGCTGAAAAAGATGAAGCTTCTCTTCAAGAGGTGACCACTGAGCTTACCGGCTTAAAGCACCATATATCTCATATGACCTCTGCTATCTTTGGTAAGTAACATTGCCAGCATCATAACTGAATCTTATTTTCCATGTTTGCAAATCGTCTCTGATCAACCCTGCATTATCACGCAGGCCCTAGGAGCAGTAACCTTGGTTAAGAAATGCTTGTGAAGCTCAAAGCCGCATATACACTTATTGAGCAGCTATACACTGGCACTCAGCGCACTCTGGCTACTATCTCCCCAACCAATCAAGCGCCTACTCTTCTCAGTGATGTTATGAAAAAACTCTCTGTTTTATCTGCCAGGATTAAAGAAATAAAGCGGTCGGCTGCAAGAGCCGATGACGTGACGGCTTTAAGCCGGGCCAAAGCATGGTAGACGGAGCTAGACCCGGTCGAGCTAGCCACTGGGTGTCCAAGCTTTAAAGAAGATGACACCCCATTTGATAAAAAAGACTTTGCTGCCTGTGTGAAGGAAATACGTCCACTGGCCAGTCTGATGGTCGAACGGATCTTTCAAAATACCAGGCAGCTTATGATATGGAGAATTAGAAGATGCCCACGCCGGCTTACAAAGTGATGGACCTGATCCCTCCAATCCGTAAGCATACTTTCGCCCCGGAAGTTGATCCGTCTGAACTTATAGATAACGAAGTTGAATTCCACGCCTTGTGTGGCATTGACTGGTCATCACTAAACTTCCAGACGACGGAGGAGGACGAAGAATTAGCAAGGGATGATCCAGAAGCTTAAATCCATCAAAGCTAAGAAAATTGATCCGCTATTCGGCTCACATTTCATAATTGCTCTACTGAACCACTTAAACATTTGGCCTTGCTAAGTCATGTAATAGTTTAGCGAAAAAACTTGATCTGCCGTGCCATCATGCATGTTCTATTTTGCATGATACTGCTAATCCACTAATTGTTTATCCCTTTTTCCTGCACACAAACAAATCACAAGTGCCCCAGCGGTTTACCATGGGCTGGGTCATGATGCCCAGTATAAATCCACTAGTGACCATTAAAAGTCCATAACCAAGGCAGGGGATAACATCCCAAATATGAGACATAGTCAGGGCTGCTTGGCCCAACTTGTGAAAACTATATGGTAAGAAAAAAGGGGTGATATAAATCTAAGACGAAAGAAAAAAATCCAAAAAACACAAGGCTTTCATAGGCCGCCGAGCCAAAATCTTTACTTCAATAAAACTAGTATGATAGCCAGTATCGGTGCTTTTCGTGAGCTGCCTCACACATGACCCAATCGACATTTTAACCTAGATAAGTCCAGGGTCTTGTTAAAATATTAACTTATCAATAGTATGCGGTGTTGGAGTAGCATCGTGCAAACAGGCCGGTTTAACCAAGTTTCAGGGAAGGCCGCTTAATAGCCTGAGTTTATCCTTACTTTCCGTAAGCCGGCTCTCTCATGACCCAATCAATATTCTAACCTTGACAAGTTCAGGGTCTCATTTAAGAGATTGACTTGTTAAGAACAGGGCGGGTCATCCAGGATTACCGGGTCGAGAAGCATCTTGCATTTAGGCCGGATAACCCGTATTTTTGGTGAATACACTTGGCGTCCATGCCAATCAAAAGGGTGAATATAGCTATGATCATTGAGCAGGAAGCCCCCAAGTGATATGTTTCTGAGCTATGCTCAACGAGTACCTATGTTTGAGTTGTGCTATGCATCAAACTCTCTTTGGTCCCTGTAACTTGGGCATCAAGCCTCTTAAGTGATCATGTGAAATGACAATAAAGACTCAGTTTCGAAGAAGTGAAAATGATAGAGGCCCTGAATTATCAGGGATGCCGGCTTTATTATACTCATTATAATATATACATCGTCAAAATATGTACATCACAAGAGCCGGTGGCTCAAGTATAGTAAGGCCGAAGATGAGCGATATTCCATGGCCGACGAGTCTCCTCCTTTGATGTGCGTGAGTCCTTGTGATCTCGAACATCGATAAGATAGTACAATCCATTATTCAGATTCTTGCTGACCACAAAAGGCCCTTCCCAAGGTAGGGATAGTTTATGCATATCAGTATGATCCTGGATAAGCCGGAGCACCAAGTCGCCTTCTTCAAAGGTTCTGGATTTAACCCGGCGGCTATGACAACGGCGCAAATCTTGCTGGTAAATCGCCGAACGAGCCGCCGCAAGATCACGCTCCTCATCCAATAGGTTAAGTGCATCCTGACGCGCTCTTTCATTATCAGCTTCAACATAGGCTGCCACACAGGGCGAATCGTGATGGATGTCACTAGGGAGAACAACCTCTGCTCCGTAAACCATGAAGAAAGGTGTGTAACCCATAGATCTGTTGGGGGTAGTATTGATACTCAATAACACTGAGGGTAACTCCTCCACCCAACAACCCAGTGTCCTTTACAAGGGGACCATAAACTGGGGCTTGATGCCTCGCAGAATCTCTTGACTGGCTCTTTCAGCTTGACCATTGGACTGGGGGTGAGCCACTGATGATACATCAAGTCAAATATGCTCTCGTTGACAAAACTCTTCCATAGAACCCTTGTAAAGATTGGTGCCATTATTAGTTATGATGCTATGGGGAAAGCCAAACCGGAAGATCACCTTTTTGATGAATTGAACCGTCGTCGCTGCGTCACACTTACTAACCGGCCCTGCTTCAACCCACTTTGTAAATTTGTCAACCGCCACCAAAAGGTGGGTCTTTTTATCCTTGGACCTTTTGAAAGGCCCAACCATATCAAGCCCCTAGGTTGCAAATGGCCAAGCAATTGGAATCATCTTCTTGAGCCGACACATGAGCTCGTCGTGAGAACTTCTGGCAACCATCACATTTACTGACTAAATCCTCGGCATCAGCATGAGCCGTCAGCCAATAAAATCCATGACGGAAAGCCTTGGATACAAGAGACTTAGAACCGGCATGATGACCACAATATCCTTCATGAATCTCTCATATAATCTCACAACCTTCTTCTGAAGAAACACAACATTGAAACGCCCCTGTGACACTGTGATGATGCAACTCTCCATTGACAATAGTCATTGACTTAGACTGCCGGGTTATTTGCCTGGCCAAAGTTTCATCCTCAGGTAACTCGCCCCGGGTCATATAAGCCAAATATGGAACTGTCCAATCAGGAATAACATGAAGAGCTGCCACTAATTGTGCTTCTAGGTCAGGAACAGCTAAATCTTCCTCTGTAGGTAATTTGACTAAAGGGTTATGCAGAATATCCAGGAAAGTGTTAGGTGGCACCGGCTTATGAGGGTACCCTAACCGGCACAAAGCATCAGCCGCTTCATTTTTCCTGCGATCAACATGTTCCACTTGATAACCTTTGAAATGGCCGGCGATAGCATCAACCTCTTGGTGATAAGCCGCCATGAGTGGATCCTTGGAATCCCAAGTACCAAAACTTGCTGAGCCACCAGATCTGAGTCGCAAAAACACCTCACCCGGCTTAAGTTCATCTCCTTAGCCATTCGAAGACCATGGAGCAAGGCCTCATACCCAGGTGCATTGTTAGTACAAGGGAACATCAATCGGAGAATGTAAGAAAATTTATCACCTCGTGGGGAAGTTAATACAACTCCAGCCCCCGAGCACTCCAACTGCCTGGATCCATCAAAGTGAATAGTCCAATATGTGTTATCCGGCTTCTCCCCAGGCATCTGTAGTTCTATCCAATCATTTATGAAATCCACAAGTGCTTGAGACTTAATGGCTACTCGAGGCATATACTTCAAACCATGAGGTCCAAGCTCAATGGCCCACTTGGCTACCCGGCCTGTGGCTTCTCTGTTCTGAATAATATCCCCTAAAGGAGCAGAACTAACCACGGTGATGGGATGACCCAGAAAGTACTGCTTGAGCTTCCAGCTAGCCACGAACACCCCATATACAAGCTTCTGCCAATGTGGATACCTCCGTTTGGACTCAATAAGCACCTCACTGATGTAGTAAACCGGCCGCTGAACCGGATGCTCCTTGCCCAATTCCTTCCTTTACACCACAATGGCTACACTTATGGCTCGGCTATTGGCAGCCACATATAACAACAAAGGCTCCTTATCAATGGGAGCAGCAAGAACCGGCGGCTCAGCCAACTGTTTCTTCAAGTCCTCAAATGCCTGATTAGCAGCATCACTCCTAACAAAGTGATCTGTCTTCTTCATCATCTGGTAAAGAGGGATGGCCTTCTCACCTAACCGGCTTATGAACCTCCTTAAGGCTGCAATACGACCCACCAAATGCTGAACATCATTCATAGACGCCGGTTTAGCCAAAGAGGTGATAGCCTTTATCTTCTCTGGGTTAGCTTCAATACCTCGTTCTGAAACCTAAAAACCCAAGAGCTTGCCTGCTGGCACACCAAAGACACACTTGGCCAGGTTATGCATCATCTTGTAGATCCAGAGATTATCAAAGGTCTCTTTTAAATCATCTATCAAGGTTTCCTTCTCCATGGACTTCACCATAATATCATCCACGTAGGCATGAACATTGCGCCCAATTTGATCATGAAGACAATTCTGCACACACCGCTGGTAAGTCGCCTGGGCACTCTTGAGCCCAAAAGGCATGGACACATAACAGAAGGCTCGAAAGGGAGTGATGAAGGCTATTTTCTCCTGGTCCTTAACTGCCATCTTGATATGATGATAAGCAGAATAAGCTGTAACACCCTTGATGTGGCTATATCTCCCACGTGTCGAGGCATGACTTAGAGGCATAACCGCATGGTGGTTTAGTCGCAAGTGGGGTAATCTTCACACAATCCCATGTAATGAATAAGAAAGGGATAAAGGGTTGGCTTACAATCACCACTTCACACAAATAAGAAGTTAAATATACATCATACAGAGTACAATCAAGGTCCGACTATGGAACCAAAATAAAAGAAGATAACCCCAAATGCAAGATCCCCAATCATCCCAACTGGGCTCCACTACTAATCATCCGGAAAAGACACAAAACAATGACCAAGATCTTCATCGAGCTCCCACTTGAGCTCCGTTGCGCCACCTGCACTGGTATCATCGGCACCTGCAACTGTTTGGAAGTATATGTGAGTCACGAGGACTCAGTAATCTCACACCCGCGAGATCATGACTATTTAAGCTTATGGGTAGGATAAGGTAGTGAGGTGGAGCTGCAGCAAGCACTAAGAAAATATGGTGGCTAACATACGCAAATAAGAGCGAGAAGGGAAGCAACGCAACAGTCGTGAGGCTAGAAGTGATCAAGAAGTGATCCTGAAACTACTTACGCACAACCATAACACAAGAGCCGTGTTCACTTCCCGGACTCCGCCGAAAAGAGACCATCACGGCTACACACGCGGTTGATGCATTTTAATTAAGTCAAGTGTCAAGTTCTCTACAACCGGACATTAACAAATTCCCATTTGCCACATAACTGCGGGCACTGCTCTCGTAAGTTTATACCCTGCAGGTGTGTCCCAACTTAGCCCATCACAAGCTCTCACGGTCAACAAAGGATATTCCTTCTCCCGGAAAGACCCGATCAGTCTCGGAATCCCGGTTGCAAGACATTTCGACAATGGTAAAACAAGACCAGCAAAGCCGCCCGATGTGTCGACAATCTCGATAGGAGTCGCACGTATCTTGTTCTCAGGGCAGCACCAGATGAGACAGGCTACGAGTAAAACCAGCCCTCGAGTTTCCCCGAGGTGGCACCGTAGGCAGCTCGGTTCGGACCAACACTTAGAGAAGCACTGGCCCGGGGGGTTAAAATAAAGATGACCCTCGGGTTGGCCGACCCAAGGGAAGGGTAATAGGTTGTTAGGCAAATGTAAAACCAAGGTTGGGCCTTGCTGGAGGAGTTTTATTCAAGGCGAACTGTCAAGGGGTTCCCATAACACCCAACCATGTAAGGAACGCAAAATCAAGGAACATAACACCGGTATGACGGAAACTAAGGCGGCAAGAGTGGAACAAAACACCAGGCATAAGGTCGAGCCTTCCACCCTTTACCAAGTATATAGATGCATTAATTAAAATAAGAGGTATTGTGATATCCCAACATATCCATGTTCCAACATGGAACAAACTTCAGCTTCACCTGCAACTAAGAACGCTATAAGAGGGGCTAAGCAAAAGCGGTAACATAGCCAAACAACGGTTTGCTAGGAAGGAGGGTTAGAGGTTTGACATGGCAATATGGGAGGAATGATATAACAAGCGGTAGGTACCGCGACATAGCGGTAGAGTGAACAACTAGCAAGCGAAGATAGAAGTGATATCGAGGGTATGGTCATCTTGCTTGAGATCCGACGAGGAATAAGAATGAGTCCATGAAGAAGACAAACAGACGTAGTCGAACGAATCCTCACAAATGCAACGTAACCAGAACTATCAAGGAGAAGCGCAACCAGAAAGAAGCAAACATCATGGTAAACAACCTTCACTTAAACATGGCATGATGCACAACCAAGTATGATGCATGTCCGATTTAATGAAACATGTCATGGCAAAGTGCACAAACAAAACTACAAGTTAAGTGGAGCTCAATATGCAACGAGTTGCATATTGACGAAACACAACATGACTTATTTAGTTCTCTCCCATTTATGTACTCAACAATATTCAGTGTTATTAAACATGGCAAGAGGTGAAGCATAAGAAAACTAACTATCTAGTCAAGTTTAAACGACGCCGAAAATAACAAACAACAATTCCGGAAAATCCCCATATGCATATTTTATGGATTCGGTACTGTTCTGCCCTAAACCATATTTTAGAGTTGTTAAACATGCAAAATACTGCCACCGTTTTAATCCATGCATTTTTCTACCCCATTCACATATAAAGATTATTTAAATCCGAGCTATAGTTAATTAGTTGTGAATCAAATCATTTTAGCATGTTATTTAAGCAAATTAATACCAACAACAATTTAAACATTTTTAACATGGATGAAAGTTGCATATTATGAAACTAGACAAAATTCTAAGCATTTTACATATATAATGTTTTTACAAGTGATGCATAGTTCATGAGTTATTATATGCACGAAGTAAAGGGTTTTTCTGCAAAACTGCAGATCCTGGATAAATACTAAAATCGTAGCATAGGAAAAAATACTACAGGCTGAAACTGAATGGCCCAACAGTGCAAAGGGGTCTGGGCGGCTGCTCACCAGGGTGGCCAGTGGGCCGGCGCGAGCTGGGCCTGGCCCTGTTGGTGGGGGAGGTAGCCTGGACTAGACTGGTCCTGCGGCTAGCCTGAGGGAAGGTGCTGGCCCACGCAGGCGGGGGGGCGCGGTCAACGGGGTGGTGGAGGCGTTTGTCTCCTCGTTCCCGAGTGGGACGAGGCCATGGTGGCGCCGGGGGCTAACGGCCACGGGGCGGCAAGACGGCAGCGGGGACAGATAGATCCGGCGTCAGAGAGGCTGGATCCGGCTGCGGGAGTGCCGGACGGCGGCTCCCGGGACCGGAAAAGCTCCAGCGAGCTCGGGGACATGGTGAGCGGAGCACCTGCGAAGGGGAAGAGAGAGGTCAGGGACGGGCGAGAGAAGAAGAAGCACGGGAAGGAGAGGGGCGATGAGGCCTGGCCTGGGTTGGGGTCGCCGGCGAACAGCGTGACGTGCTCCGGCAAGGACGGTTGAAGGCGGCGGCGAGGAGGCAGCGGGGCGAAGTCGCGGGATTGAGCTTGGGCGTGCGGATGGCTCGCGGGTCCCTGCAGGCAAGGATGGCGGACGGCTCGGGCCAGCACGGGCCCGCGATGGGCTTCACGGGCCGCGGCGGCTAGTGGTGGAGGAGGAGAAGGCGCCAAGTGGCAGCGGTGGAGAGGATGGCTATGGAAAACGAGGAGGAGGGGCTAGATTTCGAAAATGGAAGGGGTAGGGTGTCCATTTATAGGCAGGGATCTAGGGTTGGGGGGTTTTGCTCCGTTTCGGAGCCGTTTGATCGCTATCGGATGGTCCGAAGAGGAGGGGGTTAGGTAGATGGGCTAGGAGGGTTGTGTAGAGGGTTGGGCTGAGACGAGATGGAAGAAATGCCGCCCGGCATGGTTTTCGGAGACCGAAAACGTCCGATGCATAGACAGACTATAGTGCGGCTATGGTTATCCGTTGGGGCATCAAACGAACTCCGAATGCGATGAAACTTGGCAGGCGACCTACCGAGAACATAACAACACCGCATGCCAACTTTCAACCCAATCTGAGAATATTTTCCGGCCACTTATAAAATACTATTTCGGACATGTCGCGGGTGTGTGCAAGTGTGTCTGGGCTCAGAACGGACAACGGAAAGAACTGGGAGACCCGGACAAATGCAAGTGTTGAAAACATGATGATGCAATGCACATGATGACATGGCAAGATGCAACACGCAAACAAATGACATGGCAACGACGGCGAAGAACTGGAAGACTCCTGGCGCAACGGTATCGGGGGGTCACAACACTCCACCACTACAAGAGGATCTCGTCCCGAGATCTAGGATGGCACCGGAGAGAAACGGAAGAGAAAGAGGAGAGGTAAAACTAAGTTGCTTTTGTGTAACACCCCGGATGTGATTTACCCAATATGTATTCCAACTCTTGCCGTTTCCGGCCTTAAGTTATTTTATTTTCTCGGGTTCGGGTTTTTGTCTCCGTGTGTTGTTCTTGTTGTCATGCATCTTATATCATGTCATCATGTGCATTGCATTTGCATACGTGTTCATCTCATGCATTCGAGCATTTTCCCCGTTGTCCGTTTTGCATTCCGGCGCTTCGTTCTCCTCCGGTGGTCATTTCTACCTTTCTTTCGTGTGTGGGGATTAAACATTTCTGGATTGGACCGAGACTTGCCAAGCGGCCTTGGTTTACTACCAGTAGACCGCCTGTCAAGTTTCGTACCATTTGGACTTCGTTTGATGCTCCAACAGTTAACCGAGGGACCGAAAAGGCCTCGTGTGTGTTGCAGCCCAACACCCTTACAATTTGGCCCAAAACCCACCAAAACCCTCTCCATCATCTAGAGCGTTCGATCACGATCGCGTGGCCGAAAACCGCACCTCATTTGGACTCTCCTAGCTCCCTCTATGCCTATATATAGATCCCCACATTTCAAATCCCAGGGGAAACCCTAAAATCCCAGATCCGCCGCCGCCACTTGTCGCCTTCCGGTTCGCCGCCGCCTCCACCTACCGCGCCAGCCCGGAGAGCCCGCGGGAGGCCCTCCCGGCCCGGAGCCGCGCCGCCCGCGCCCGCCTCCATCTCCCCGCGCTCCGGCCGCCGCCCGCCTCCATCTCCGCCGCCTCCGCCGCGATCCGCCGTCCCGCTGTCGCCCAAGGTCGCCGCCGGCGCCGCCCGACCGACCCGTGCCGCCCGCGCGCCCCCATCGACGCCGGCCGCCATGGCCGCCCCGCCCGACCAACGCTTCGGCCGCGGCGCCCCTCGCCGGACCCTCGCCGTCCGGCCGTTCTCCTCCATCTCCAGCGAAGCTCCGGACAACCTCGTAACCCGTGCACCCGGATCTGGATCTAGATCCAAATATCTTGGGTTGACTTTTGCCCGAAACCCTAATATTTTGGCTATGTTCATTGCATTGTAGCTCCTCATCCGTAGCTCCGTTTGGGGCATATAGCATATCAAAATGTTTGTCTTAGAGAGTAGATCATTTCATCTCATTGCATCAGTTTCATTTGAGTTCATCTTGATGCCCGAAATGCTGTTAGAAGAGTGCTATTTGAGATAATTGTCAGATCTGCTGCTCCAATTAGATATTTGTCATTTTTGCCATGATTATTGTGGGCATGATATGCCCATGAGCTCTACATATGTTTTGTTAAGGATTTTGCCATCTTTCCAGAGGTGCAACCCATGTATTTTTGTGAAGTGTGTGGTGACTAGCACGAGCTTGCAAAGTGGAGCATTTGTTAATGCTGATTTCAGGGACTTAGCATTTCCACTAAGTCCTTGACCTGTTTCTCTCATATGGCCATATGTTCATGTTGTTTCCCAGTGATCCGTGCCTCTTGTGAGGATGATCAGTTTGTGAAGTGTGTGGTGACTAGCACGAGCTTGCAAAGTGGAGCATTTGTTAATGCTGATTTCAGGGACTTAGCATTTCCACTAAGTCCTTGACCTGTTTCTCTCATATGGCCATATGTTCATGTTGTTTCCCAGTGATCCATGCCTCTTGTGAGGATGATCAGTAAGGATGTTTTGTTAATCTTGTAGTGCTCTATCCATCCATGTCTTTGTTTGCAATTATGGAGCACCCTAGCTTGAGTCAATCGAGCTCTACTTTTGTCATTTCGTGAATCTGGGCAGATTGTCTACTTGTTAGCGATTTTGCCGATGATGTTGTAGTTGATCCGTGCATGCTATGGCATTGTTCCTGCCATGCCTAGCTTGTATTTTGTGTATTCTTGATGGGTGTATGTTTATATTGTCATGACTTGCTCTGTAGTGAGTGCATCGAGCTCGTAAACATGCCTACTTGAGATCTGTTTCAGCATGCTCCAGTTTTCACTAAGTCTGAGAACTGATTATGTTTTTGCCATGTTCACATGCTTGCAATTGTATTTTCTGATCCCTTTTGGCTCAAGGTCACTAAGGAACTTTTGTTAAGCTCTTTGAGTAGCTCCATGCCATGCTTTACTTTGCCATGTTCAGGTCTTGTAGCATATTGTTTTCATGCTTCAAAGAGTGCTATCTGATCTGAAATTCCAGACAAGTGTTAATTTCACTAAGTCTGAAACCTGTTTGTCAAATGCATTTTTGCCATGCTTGTTTGAACCTGTTAATGGATGATTTGGCCATAGCTCAGTGTTCATCTTTTGTTAAGAATCTTGAATGCATTCCAGCCATGTATTTTGATGCCATGTTTGAGTGCTGTAGCATGTTCATCTTGTTGCATTTAGATGGCTACTTGCTGTAAATCGCAGAACGTGGCCATATTTGAATTGCTTGCCATTTCCAAACCGTAACTCCGATTCCGGCATTCTTTATATCGTTTTCAAGCGATTTCATCTCATATTTCCAGTGGCACACTTGGATTTACAAGTTGAAGCCAGGTTCATGCATTCCTTGTCAAATCTTGCATATGCATCCCGCATAGCATACCATCCTTGCATCATATTGTTTGAGCTTTGCACGTGGTTGATTGTGTACTTGTTGCTTGTTTGTCTTGTTTGGGTAGAGCCGGGAGACGAGTTCGCTAACGAGGAGCCCGTTGAGTTTGCTTTCGAGGATCCAGTCAACTCTGACAACTTTGCAGGCAAGATGATCATACCCTTGAAATCACTACTATCTTTGCTTTGCTAGATGCTCGCTCTTTTGCTATGCCTATGCTACGATGCCTACCACTTGCTTATCATGCCTTCCAAATTGCCATGTCAAACCTCTAACCCACCATGTCCTAGCAAACCGTTGATTGGCTATGTTACCGCTTTGCTCAGCCCCTCTTATAGCGTTGCTAGATGCAGGTGAAGATTGGAGACCGTTCCTTGTTGGAACATTATTTACTTGTTGGGATATCATTATATTGCCATGTTATCTTAATGCATCTATATACTTGGTAAAGGGTGGAAGGCTCGGCTTCTCGCCTAGTGTTTTGTTCCAATCTTGCCGCCCGAGTTTCCGTCATATCGGTGTTATGTTCCCGGATTTTGCGTTCCTTACGCGGTTGGGTTATAATGGGAACCCCTTGATAGTTCGCCTTGATTAAAGCTTTTCCAGCAATGCCCAACCTTGGTTTTACCATTTTCCACCTAGCCTCTTTTCCCTTGGGTTTCCGGAGCCCGAGGGTCATCTTATTTAAACCCCCCGGGCCAGTGCTCCTCTGAGTGTTGGTCCGAACTAGAGTCCTGTGCAGCGCCCCCTCGGGGAAACTTGAGGTTTGGTTTTAGTTGTATGGAGAGCTCATCTGAGTGTGCCCTGAGAATGAGATATGTGCAGCTCCTATCGGGATTTGTCGGCACATTCGAGCTGTGTTGCTGGTCTTGTTTTAATCTGTTGAAGTTTCTTGAAGAACCGAGATACCGAGTCCGATCGGAACGTCTCGGGAGGAGGTCTATTCCTTCGTTGACCGTGAGAGCTTGTCATGGGCTAAGTTGGGACTCCCCTGCAGGGATTTGAACTTTCGAAAGCCGTGCCCGCGGTTATGGGCAGATGGGAATTTGTTAATGTCTGGTTGTAGATAACTTGAACTTTAATTTAATTAAAATGATTCAACAGTGTGAGTTACCATGATGGTCTCTTCTCGGCAGAGTCCGAGAAGTGAACACGGTGTAGGAGTAATGCTTGCGCAGGTTGTTCTCTAGTTTCTCATTCGCGCTTTGCCTCCTCTTCTCGCTCTCTTTTGTGAACAGGTTAGCCACCATATATGCTAGTCGCTTGCTGCAGCTCCACATATTTTACCTTGCCTTACCTATAAGCTTAAATAGTCTTGATCGCGAGGGTGCGAGATTGTTGAGTCCCCGTGGCTCAAAGATTACTTCCAAACCAGATGCAGGGCCTGATGATTCCGCTCCAGGTGACGCGCTTGAGCTCAAGTGGGAGTTCGACGAGGTCTCTCAACGTTACTATGTGTCTTTCCCTGATGATCATTACTGGTGCCCAGTTGGGGGTGATCGGGACCGTGTCGCATGTTGGGTTATCTTTTATTTTGGCGCCGTAGTCGGGCCATGAGTGTTTGAATGTTGTAATGCTATTTATGTACTTTGATTGATGTGGCGAGTGTAAGCCAACTATGTACTCTCCCCTTTTATTATCTATATTACATGGGATGTTGTGAAGATAGCCTAACTTGCGACATATGCCTTCAATGCGATTATGTCTCTAAGTCGTGCCTCGACACGTGGTAGCTATAGTCGCATCGAGGGTGTTACAAGTTGGTAATCAGAGCCTTCCCCGACCTTAGGAGCCCCATTGCTTGATCGTTTTTAGCGGCCGAGTTGTGTCTAGAAAAATGTTTTGAGTCATTTAGGAATTATATATCGGAGAGTTTAGGAATTCTTTTTACTTCCTAGTCTCCTCATCGCTCTGGTAAGGCATCCTGACGTAGAGTTTTGACTCTTCTCTTCTCAAATTTCACAAAAAAAATTTAGGATCACGCGGGTATCTTGGAATCGTTCCGATGGTTTTATGACGAGAACATTGTCTTGCTGCCTCCTGTCAGGGGTTTTGTGGAAGTGTCCCGGGGAGTTGAGCTATGAGGTGTTGTCATCATAATTTTATCATTGCAGGTCTGGAATACCTGAGTTTAGTACGCTGACATCGAAAATCTCTTTTATGCAGTTCGTTGGTGAGATAACCTCGACGCCACCCAGTACTGGGGCAGGAGTTCGGGAGTACCGCCATAACTTGTATAACGGATGCTTTTCGAAGGTTGAGGTAGATGGTTTCTAAAGTTTTTCTCGGTTATGTGTTGAAGGATGGATACAGCTGGATGTAGGAATTGCTAGATTTGGGTGAGATATTATGCTTCCCCTGTATCCCCAACACCTGATTGCATAACCGGAAAGGTTCGAGAGTTTCATAGGTGGGAATTCAAGTAGCTCTAGTTCTTCTTCCACAGATATTTGGTTTGAGATTGGGATTTCTTACCGATTATTCGTTCTTGATCCATACCTTGTTGATTTATTTCTCTACCTAAATTCTAAGTGGCTTCTCAATTTAGGGATATGTGACCATTTCAAGAGGAATGCATTCGTTCATTTTGTTCGGATGAGAAGACTTTATGTTGAAATTTTCATTCCGTTGGATTCAGCTTCATTTTATCTGTCTATGTGCTAATGGTGGTCAACCTCTTCAGGATGGCTCCCGCTAAGAGCACCAATCAGAATCAAAATTAGGATCCGCCACCACCTCCACCTCCTCCGGAGGCATGGCAAGCTGTGATGGCCGCAACCAATGCAAACACACAGTTGATCATGCAAATTCTTCAAGAGCACAATCAAGCGAACCAAGGGAACCAAGGCAACAATCAGAATCACTTTGCTACACTCAACCAGTTCCTTGCTAATGGGCCAAAGACTTTCAGCAATTGTGTTGAGGCAACTGATGCTGACGATTGGCTCGTGGATCTGTGCAAGCATTTCGAGTGCAGTAACGTCAGGCCTGAGGACTTCGTCAAGTTCGCTTCCTTCCAACTCAAAGATCAAGCTGCAGAATGGTTCCAGCAGTACAAGGATTCCAGAGGTGGACGTGTTATTACCTGGGATGAATTTCGTCAAGATTTTAAAGCTCATCATATTCCTCAGAGCGTAGTTGAAAGCAAGCGTGAGGAATTCCGCAACCTGAAGCAAGGCTCTTTGTCTGTCTATGACTACAACAAGTTGTTTCAGAAGCTCGCCCGCTTTGCCAAGCAGGACGTACCTGATGAGAAGAGCATGATATACCAGTTCAGGGGTGGTCTCAGAGAAGAAATTCAGCTAGCTCTTGTTCTCTTTGAACCCTTGAGATACGATGAGTTCTACAACATGGCATTGAAGCAAGAGGCCGCTCAACTGAGGTGTGATGCTTCCAAGAAGCGAGTCAGAGATGCTACTCCTTCTTCCTCTACTCAAGTGGCCAAGCAGCAGAAGTATTGGCTTCCTCCTCTGTTCCATCAGCCGTATCAGAAGAGTAAAGGTGGCAGTGGATCTTCCCACCCACCCAACCCTGGCTTTCAGAACAAGACTTCGTCTCAAGCTCCAAGATCGAGTGCTCCGTATCACCGTCCGCAGAGGTCACGTGCAACAAGTGCCAACAGAAGGGTCACTATGCCAACAAGTGTCTCAACCAGAGGCGTCTTCCTCCTCCTCCTGTGAGATCGACAAGTACAGCTGTGGTCAAGCATAACCCCAAGTACGCCAAGGTCAATATGGTGAATGCAGCTCAGGCAGAGGATTCATCAGATGTCATCATGGGTAACCTTCCTGTTAACGATATCCCTGCAAAAGTTCTTTTTGACACTGGTGCATCGCATTGTTTCATTTCCAAACCTTTTGCATCGAAGTATGAGTGCGATTATCAGTATCTGCAAAGTTCCTTGCAAATTGTGTCACCGGGCAAGCAAATGATAGCTAACACCTGCGTCCCGGATGTTACTATCACTTTGGGTGACTACAAGTTCCTTTCTTCCCCAATTGTTCTTGGTAACTCGGATATTGATCTTATTCTCGGAATGGATTGGCTTCCTAAGCACAAGGCGCATCTCGATTGTGCAGCCAGGCAGATTCAATTGACTCATTCTTCTCAGGATGTAATTATCTTTGCCGCTCGTGATGATACCATCCGTGTTTTTTCTCTCAATGAGAAGGGTGAACTGGATGCTATCTCACAAATTCCAGTCGTTTGCGAATATCAAGATGTCTTTCCAGAAGAGCTTCTAGGAATGCCTCCGCACTGGCCAGTTGAATTCGTCATCGATCTTGAGCCTGGCACGGAACCTGTGTGCAAGCATCCGTACAAGCTCGAACCTGAAGAACTTCATCTTCAACGCCTACACCAATGACTTCGTTTTGGTCTATCTCGACGACATTCTGGTTTTCTCGAAGAACAAGGAAGATCATGCCAAGCACTTGCATTTGGTGCTTAATAAGCTGAGGGAACATCAGTTCTATGCCAAGTTCTCCAAGTGCGAATTTTGGCTCGATGAGGTTCTTTATCTTGGTCATATCATCTCTGCCAAGGGCATTGCCATGAATCCCGAGAAGGTGTCTGCAATTGTGAATTGGGAACCTCCTCAGAACGTGAAGCAACTCCGTAGCTTCCTCGGTCTCGCAAGCTATTGTCAAAGATTCGTTGAAAACTTTTCTAAGATCGCGAAGCCTCTCTCATCTTCTCCAGAAGCACGTCAAGTACGTTTGGTCTCCGGAGTGTGACATTGCTTTCAAAACTTTGAAAGAGAAATTGGTCACTGCCCCAGTTCTGACTCCGCCTGATGAATCCAAGCCGTACGAGGTCTTTTGTGATGCCTCTATCCAAGGTCTTGGCGCAGTGTTGATGCAAGAGAAGAAAGTTTTGGCTTATACCTCTCGCCAATTGAAGCCCAATGAGAAGAACTACCCCACTCATGATCTCGAGTTGGCGGCAGTTGTGCATGCTCTTTTGACTTGGAGACATCTCTTATTGGGAAGAAAAGTGGACATCTTCACTGATCACAAGAGTCTCAAGTACATCTTCACTCAGCCTAATCTCAACCTCAGGCAAACTCGATGGGTCGAAATGATTCAAGAGTATAATCCAAGTATCGAGTATACTCCAGGAAAGGCCAATCTGATTGCTAACGCATTGAGTAGGAAGGCTTATTGCAACAGTCTGATTCTCAAGCCTTATCAACCCATGCTTTGTGAAGCTTTCCACAAAGTTAATCTGCAAGTTGTTCCTCAAGGTTTCCTCGCCAACCTTCAAGTCTCTCCTACCTTGGAAGACCAGATTCGCCAAGCTCAGCTTCTTGATGCTATGGTGAAAAAGGTGAAGGTTGGGATTGCCAAGAGTCAACCCAAGTACAAGTGCTACCGCCTTGATGACAAGGATACTCTCTTCCTCGAGGATCTTATTGTTGTGCCCAAAGGTGACCTTCGTGAAGTGATCATGAACGGGGCTCACAATTCTCTCCTCTCCATCCACCTTGGGAGCACGAAGATGTATCAGGACCTCAAGCAGGCTTATTGGTGGACTCGAATGAAGCGAGAGATTGCTTAATTCATGAATGAGTGTGATGTCTGCAGAAGAGTGAAGGCAGAACATCAAAGGCCAGCGGGTCTCCTCCAACCTCTTGCCATTCCAGAATGGACGTTTGACCACATTGAGATGGACTTCATGACTGGGTTTCCAAAGTCCAAGCGTGGCAATGATGCTATATTCGTCGTCATCGACAAACTCACTAAAGTGGCTCACTTTCTTCCTAGCAAAGAGTCAATCACTGTAGCTCAATTGGCGGAACTCTATACCTCTCGAATTGTCTCTCTGCACGGTATTCGACAAGTGATCTCTTCAGACCGTGGCAGCATCTTTACCTCCAAATTTTGGGATTCTTTTCAGAAGGCCATGGGCACCAACATTCGCTTCAGCACAGCTTTCCATCCTCAAACTAGCGGTCAAGTTGAGTGTGTCAACCAGATTCTTGAAGATATGCTCAGGGATTGTGTGATCTCCTTCGGCATGAAGTGGGAGGATTGTCTTCCATATGCTGAATTCTCCTACAACAACAATTTTCAAGCAAGTTCGGGCAAGGCCCCATTTGAAATTCTGTATGGCAGGAAGTGCCGTACCCCCCTCAACTGGTCTGAAACCGGTGAACGTCAGCTTCTCGGAAATGACTTAATCACAGACACAGAGGAAATGTGCAAAGTGATTCGAGATAACCTCAAAGCAGCCCAATCCCGCAAGAAGAGCTACTACGATAGTAAGCACCATGATTTGGCTTTCGAGACCAGAGATCATGTTTACCTCCGCGTCTCTCCTATGAAAGGTACTCGTCGCTTCGGTATCAAAGGGAAGCTTGCCCCTAGATACGTGGGACCTTTCAAGATTGTCAGCAAGAGAGGCGATCTCGCCTATCAACTCGAGCTTCCTTCAAACTTTGCAAATGTTCATGATGTGTTCCATGTCTCTCAGCTCCGAAAGTGCTTTAAGACTCCTGACCGCACCGTCAACTTCGAGGACATTGAGCTCCAAGAAGATCTCTCTTATCGTGAGCACCCCGTTGCTATTCTTGAAGAGACTGAACGCAAGACTCACAACAAGTCAATCAAATTCCTCAAAGTCAAGTGGTCACACCATTCCGACCGTGAAACTACCTGGGAACGCGAGGATCACCTCCGTTCTGAGTACCCGGTGTTCTTTCAGTCCTAGATCTCGGGGCGAGATCCTTTCGTAGTGGTGGAGTGTTGTAACACCCCGGATGTGATTTACCCAATATGTATTCCAACTCTTGCCGTTTCCGGCCTTAAGTTATTTTATTTTCTCGGGTTCGGGTTTTTGTCACCGTGTGTTGTTTTCGTTGTCATGCATCTCATATCATGTCATCATGTGCATTGCATTTGCATACGTGTTCATCTCATGCATTCGAGCATTTTCCCGTTGTCCGTTTTGCATTCCGGCGCTTCGTTCTCCTCCGGTGGTCATTTCTACCTTTCTTTCGTGTGTGGGGATTAAACATTTCCGGATTGGACCGAGACTTGCCAAGCGGCCTTGGTTTACTACCGGTAGACCGCCTGTCAAGTTTCGTACCATTTGGACTTCATTTGATGCTCCAACGGTTAACCGAGGGACCGAAAAGGCCTCGTGTGTGTTGCAGCCCAACACCCTTCCAATTTGGCCCAAAACCCACCAAAACCCTCGCCATCATCTAGAGCGTTTGATCACGATCGCGTGGCCGAAAACCGCACCTCATTTGGACTCTCCTAGCTCCCTCTATGCCTATATATAGATCCCCACATTTCAAACCCCGGGCGAAACCCTAAAATCCCAGATCCGCCGCCGCCGGACAAAAACTCACCGGGCCGGACACGTCCGACCCGCGCTGCCGCCGCCACTTGTCGCCTTCCGGTTCGCCGCCGCCTCCACCTACCGCGCCGGCCCGGAGAGCCCGCGGGAGGCCCACCCGGCCCGGAGCCGCGCCGCCTGTGCCCGCCTCCATCTTCCCGCGCTCCGGCCGCCGCCCGCCTCCATCTCTGCCGCCTCCGCCGCGATC
>NC_041382.1:523044828-523053700 GCF_002162155.2 Triticum dicoccoides
GCGCCCCCGTCGACGCCGGCCGCCGTGGCCGCCCCGCCCGGCCACCGCTTCGGCCGCGGCGCCCCTCGTTGGCCCCTCACCGTCCGGCCGTTCTCCTCCATCTCCGGTGAAGCTCCGGCCAACCTCGTAACCCATGCACCCGGATCTGGATCTAGATCCAAATATCTCGGGTTGACTTTTGCCCGAAACCCTAATATTTTGGCTATGTTCATTGCATCGTAACTCCTCATCCGTAGCTCCATTTTGGGCATATAGCATATCAAAATGTTCGTCTCAGAGAGTACATCATTTCATCTCATTGCATTATTTTCATTTGAGTTCATCTTGATGCCCGAAATACTGTTAGAAGAGTGCTATTTGAGATAATTGTCAGATCTGCTGCTCCAATTAGATATTTGTCATTTTTGCCATGATTATTGTGTGCATGATATGCCCATGAGCTCTACATATGTTTTGTTAAGGGTTTTGCCATCTTTCCAGAGGTGCAACCCATGTATTTTTGTGATGTGTGTGGTGACTAGCACGAGCTTGCAAAGTGGAGCATTTGTTAATGCTGATTTCAGGGACTTAGCATTTCCACTAAGTCCTTGACCTATTTCTCTCACATGGCCATATGTTCATGTTGTTTCCTAGTGATCTGTGCCTCTTTTGAGGATTATCAGTAAGGATGTTTTGTTAATCTTATAGTGCTCTATCAATCCATGTCTTTGTTTGCAATTATTGAGCACCCTAGCTTGAGTCAATCGAGCTCTACTTTTGTCATTTCGTGAATCTGGGAAGATTGTATACTTGTTAGCGATTTTGCCGATGGTGTTGTAGTTGATCCGTGCATGCTATGGCATTGTTCCTGCCATGTCTAGCTTGTATTTTGTGTATTCTTGATGGGTGTATGTTTAGATTATCATGACTTGCTCTGTAGTGAGTGCATCGAGCTCGTAAACATGCCTACTTGAGATCTGTTTCGGCATGCTCCAGTTTTCACTAAGTCTGAGAACTGATTATGTTTTTGCCATGTTCACATGCTTGCAATTGTATTTTCTGATCCCTTTTGGCTCAAGGTCACTAAGGGACTTTTGTTAAGCTCTCTGAGTAGCTCCATGCCATGCTTTACTTTGCCATGTTAAGATCCTGTAGAATATTGTTTTCATGCTCCAAAGAGTGCTATCTGATCTAAAATTCCAGACAAGTGTTAATTTCACCAAGTCTGAAATCTGTTTGTCAAATGCATTTTTGCCATGCTTGTTTGAACCTGTTAATGGATGATTTGGCCATAGCTCAGTGTTCATCTTTTGTTAAGCATCTTGAATGGATTCCATCCATGTATTTTGATGCCATGTTTGAGTGCTGTAGCATGTTCATCTTGTTGCATTTAGATGGCTACTTGCTGTAAATCGCAGAACGTGGCCATATTTGAATTGCTTGCCATTTCGAAACCGTAACTCCGATTCCGGCGTTCTTTGTATCGTTTTCAAGCGATTTCATCTTATCTTTCTAGTGGCACACTTGGATTTACAAGTTTAGGCCAGGTTCATGCATTCCTTGTCAAATCTTGCATATGCATCCCGCATCGCATCCCGCATAGCATACCATCCTTGCATCATACACTACTAGGAAAAGGCCTACTAATGGCGCACCTAATTTGGCCATTAATGGCGCATTAGTGGTGCGCCATTAGTAGCACGCCATTAGTATATTTACTAATGGCGCACCACTGGTGCGCCATTAGTATCTGGTATACTAATGGCGCACCCCTGATGCGCCATTAGTATATACAATAGTGCGCCATTAGTATGCCTCCCACGGGGCCATGTATACCAGGTGCTTTGGCATACTAATGGCGCACGACAGCAAGATGCGCCATTAGTAACTTCGGCATACTAATGGTGCACTGTTTAATGATGCACCATTAGTATCCTTTGGCATACTAATGGCGCACTATGATGTGATGCGCCATTAGTATGAATATTAGGTTTTTTTATTTTTTTATTTTCTGTTTTTTGCACAGGTTACAAAATGTATAATTGGACAAAATATAGACCGCACACATCAACAACAGATTCATCGAATACAATAGAAGATTAGTCTCTGAATACAATTCATCATTTTAGTCTCCGAATACAAGTCATCATATTAGTCTCCGAATTGAAAAGACCGAACAAAGATAGAACATTATATTACAAGTCTCGAGATCGCGAGTTTGTCTTCACATTACAAGTCGATATCGATCATCTAAACTACCATCACATAGAAGAGAGCTGCGGTCATCACGATGAGCATCATCACGATGAAACTCGTCTTCATCCGGTTCCTCCAACGCTCCCTCCCCTCTCCCGCTAGATAGCGGGCATATCTAGATTTGGCCTCGGCCCTAGTGGCGTACCCTTTGTAACTGTTACCGCTGAATCGGTGAACCTGTCTCCGACACTCCTACCAGTCGTCGTAGACTCCGGGAACCTTACCCTGGTACACGACATACCACGGCATCGCTATGCAGTAGCCAAACGAAACGTTAGTACCAATTCACATACAATACATAAGCATTATATAAGTATGCAACAGAACGATCGGAAGAGAAAAGCAAGACATTAATAGCATCGATTACATCTTAAGTTGAACGACTCTCGAAACCAAAGAGACATACTACAAGTTCATTAAAGTTTAATTACAACATGAGCCAATCGATGTTTCAGAACTAGACACAGCATCACTGCTTTCGACTCGACTCAAGGGACCGGAGCGTGGATGAAGCCGCCGTCTATCGTGGGAGTCATGAAAGAACGGGCGTTGTCAGCCTGCATTTGTAGGATTGTGTCGATGTCACTGTTGGACGGTTGATTTCTGAGGTAGAACTGCCCCGCGGTACAAAGGACATCTTGATGGATGATTTCCGCAAACTCCGACTGGATGCGAAAGAATTCTTCTCTGATGTCCGCGTCCTGGATTGCCGACACGCTCGCGGCCCAATCTTTGAGTCTACTCGGTAGCAGAAGTTGATGATGGTCCCGTACGATCGCCCACATGTGATGGATGGCGTAGTAGGCACCCTTCTGACCGCCAGGCGGCTGCTTGACGCAGCAGAACATCGTATTGTGGGAGAACACGTGCTTGCCGTACTTACGAATAGGCCTGGTGAAGGTGCCTCCAGATTTGACGTAGTCGGGGAGAACATCATCAAGAACCTTCTTGACATTTGTGTAGTCTACGTTCGACTGACGGTCTGGGTCGAAATACGTGGCCATGGAATATTTGGGGCTTAGGAGGATGAGCGTGCAACGTGTGTCACTGCAGAAAACACGGAATGTTAAAAGAAAAATGATTGAAATCTAAGAATTCATATGTTACGGGGCGGTTGAGGGGAGGACTTACTCGGGAAAGTAAGGCACGAGGAAGTTATCCTTATCTTGGTTTGCCAGAATGACACCTTCGAGCTAAGAACTCGTGACTTGCCAGTCCCTAGCGCTGCCCAAGATCTTGGCATGCATGTAGAAGGGGTCGACTATCACGATGTCTGGGGTCTTGTCGCGAATGATCCGCATCTCCATACTCGGCGAAAATAGCCGAACGAAGGTGTAGTGCAGCGGATGAAGGTTCAACATAGCGTGGATGTCATCAAACCGCAGGACGATCGTACCCCCGATGGAGTTATCCACAAAGCCCTTGCCCTCTGGCACCTTGGCCGTGAAAACCGGGTATGCCACATCCTTCTCTCCGAGACGCCGCTTCTCCAAAGAAAGAACACTGTCATGCAGACTCCGCATAGCACCGGTTGCAGCATCGAGCATATTTCTCGGTAGCATCGGCCTACCCGCCACATGCACCCTCCTCGAGATATCCTCAGGTGAAGGTGGCCCGTCCTGAGCACGGATCGTACTCGGTGCCGGCTGGCCCACACCCTTGTTAGTCTTTCTTTTGCGTGCCTTCTTCTTCTCCTGTAATGGGACCGAGTTCTGCTCACAGACCACCTTCTTGAGTGTGTTGGGGCTGATCATATTTCGCACCTCGCCTATTTGAGGCTCGGTGAAGTCGGCAGCTGGAGGCGTCTCCTGAGAGCTGAACTGCAGACGACGCCTATTGCAACTTGGCTTCTCCATGGTACCAGCTAGATCGCGCACGTCTTTTGTTGGGTTGGGTTCTTGAGAAGGAGGCCCCATGAAGTCGCCACCGTACCCATGATCGGCAAAGTACTGATCGACGTTGGCAAATGTATCGTCGTCATCATCGTTTTGATCCTGTGCCATATGCATGTTTGGATCCAGTGGCATAGGGATGTCCGGCACCGTTGCGGCGGTCTTGCCATGGGGCCGACTTGGCGTCGGCACGACTGGCAGTGTTGTCTTTGGGTGGTGTCCCCCGCCCCCAAACGAATCTGGCTCTTCGGCCAAAGCAGGGGCCAGCTCAGGCAGGCGCTGAGGGTCATCACGTCATCATCGTCGGCCCCGACGGGTCGAATCGGAGGTAACAACTCGTCGCAGCCTGGCAGCACCCAAACCAGTTGAACCCTAAACAAGTTGGATGGCATCTGGGTACCATGGAACAAGGGGTTGCCCGGTTGAACGATTTTGCCCTTGGCGACATCGACCAACTCGTTGTTCACGAAGTGCAGGAGAGTGCACGGAACATCGGCGGCGCCCTGCGAAAACATGTAGGGCATCAGGGATGCCCAGTCAAAGGCAAGGAGATGAAGTCCTCGGCCGAGAGAGGCTTAATTAGTTACCGTGATGATGGCGTCGAGCTCGGCTAATGTCGAGGCACCGCCAACGGCGGGCGTGCAGTTGACGGAGGGGCTGCTTGCTGCAGAGGTGCCGGCCGACGTACACCCGGGTGCATTAAGCTCCCTTGCCGGCGTCAGAGACACCAATGCCGCCTCCGCCGGAGACACCAATGGCCCCGCCATCGCGTTCTGCGAGTTGCTGGCCGTGAAGCTAGGAATCGGGGGCGGTCCCTGTTGGCCGCCCGCAATCCACGCACTAATCCCCTGGATCAAGGTAGGCACAATGGCAGTGATCGTCGCTCCGAGTTGTTGTTGCACTTGCTCTTGGACAATCTCCGCGCGCCACCTGTGCCCTGAGTTCTTGAACCTCGCGCGCCTGGCTTTCCGAGCTGGTCTTTTTCTCCTTTCGCCCACCAGTGTTATAGTATGAAGACCATTTTGTCGACAAGCCTTTGCCGGCCACACGACCAGCTGACGTCGGCTTACTGAGCTTATCCTTGTTCTTCATTACATTCAACGCCCTATTTAGAGTGGTGTCCCAAGGGTTGCTCTTAGTCGACCCCGCGCTACTGCTTTCAGTCGCCTGCGGAAGGAATGTGAACCATTTAGAAATTTGGCTTCATTAATTAGAATGCAACCATATGGAGCTAATTACGCGGGGGTGTATTCCTTACCAGAACAAGCTCAAGCACCCTGGTCTTTGGATCCGTGGTAAGCTCCTTTGTTTTCGGGTCCTTCTTGTACCAGGCCCTGACAAAGTTCCTGGTCTGCTTATCACCGTATTTATCGAAGAGGGGCGGTAGGCCTTGCTCGGCACGGTCCGCCTCCTCCTTGTCCCATATAGGCTCCGCCACTCTGTAACCGCCGGGACCGAGTGTGTGTTCCCCTAAGTTCAGCTCCCGCATTTCTTTCCCCCACTTACTTGATTCGGAGCTTGCGGTGCTCGAGCAATTGATCTTGAAGTCATTGTAGTCATCTTCGGTGATCGAAGGATTTTTCTCCTTGATCTTCTCATAACTCTCACCTTTCTCGATCATTCTCTTCACATTGCTTTTCCAAGTAGATAGGGCCGTGCTCATCTTCGTGAGGGCAGCATTGTTCACTTTATTCCCTTTGAGGCTTGTGTTTTCAAATTCAGCGGGGAACTTGTATCGTTCGTGCAGCTTCGTGAAGAGGAGGTTGCGCAAATTCCCTCGGTCAGGATGCCTGAGGTTCTCGGTGTTGATCGAGCCGGTGCTCCGGAGAATGCACCCGAGCTGAAGCGAGTACCCCTTGACTATTCGTTCGGGCGCCATTGGATTCCCGTTGGAGTCCACTTCAGTAACTTCCTCCTTGAGGGTGCGGAGCACGGTCGGGCGCCGGTCCTTCCGTTGCCTCTTCGGTTGGCTGCCATCTGTGCGTGCGCCGCCATCATCAGTGGTGGCATCCTCGGCGGCACCATCAGTGGGGTCATCCTCAGCGGTACCATCAGTGGTCTCAGGATCGGTGGGGAAGGTGCCGTCCTCATACAAGTGAGGTTGTTCCTCCATCTCCTGGGACAGCTCCCAGAATTTCTTGCCGCCCGAACCCCCGGCCTCATCGTTGTTGGCCATGTTTCTCTATAAATAGGAACAAAGTTTGGTCAAAAAGTTGGTTATTGTCAAGGAACAAGATCATGGTCTCATCATTTAGGGTTTGTCGACACCGAGGCATCCTAAAAGCTAAGCTTTTATCATTGAGGGTTTTGCGACGCCGAGGCACCCTAAAAGCCTAAGCTTTCATCATTTCGGTTTTTATCGACACCGAGGCACCCTAAAAGCCATGCATTAGTCACAAGTACGCCGGGGCACTTGATCCTACTTAATTAACTACTAAGATACCCCGGCCCATGCATTAGTCACAAGTACCCCATATGTCCTATTTTTAGCAAAGTCATGCTAAAATTCACGGAAAATTTCAGCATGACCTTTGCTGAAAATAGGACATATGGAGTACCCGAATTTGCCGGAACAGAAGTTAATCGACATTCCAGCAAACTCAAGGGCCTCTCGGGTGGACAAGGCAAAAAAAGGACACGATGGTCGGAGACATGACCTTTGCCTAACAGTTCTGAACTCCTGCCAAAACTGAACACAACATATATATACCAAGCATCTTGCCAGCTAGTAGACCAGCTAGTAGACCATCATTTGTCAGGCCAAATTGAGGCCAAACAGAAAACCAATGTGGGCATGGCACAAAGTCCATGACCCAGAACAGGAGACATACCAAGCACTAAATGAGGACAGAAACAGACATTTAGAAGAATTAGTTATTAGCTAAAATGTCTTGCTTGAATGCATCACAATTTATTCACTACTCCAAGGAGTACTATTTCTCACAATCCCAAGGAGAATAACTGGCAACAGAAAACAAAACACTTATGGTAGTATGTTGATGTCCAGCCAATGCACAGAAGTTAAAGGCACCCATTTAACTACGAAACAACATTTTTTTGGAGCAACACGCTTAACACTGGAGAATGAAAACTGAACTCAGTCATTACTCATTAATACAACTTTTTTGGTAGCAAAGTAGATTGACAGCTCTTGCATAAGAGAACAGGAAAGTAGTGATTGTATAATAAATCATATAACTTACAGGAGGGGTTATCCGATATTCTGGCTTTATAACAGCTTGTATGCCCACTGCAGCGAAACAATGAATTACGTTACTAACCATGAACTGTTCTCAATAACAGTACAGAAGGGCACAATATTGGGCAGTTTGTTAGTCTGGCATGGTAGCAACAGTAAAATATATACAAGAAGGCACTCCCTTCTCTGTATACCAATTCAAAGTCCAACCAATATCTCACAATATTTTTCAATTTTCAGCATGACCCCCTTCTTCACGAGGAAGCATGCTCTGACAAGCTAAGTTAAGTTACACATGTAATGGCCAAATTGGGGGAAATTACTAGCTAAACAAGTTTAAGCGCACACACATGCTGGCTACAAGAGAAATGATAGGGTTAAAAGACCAACAAACAAACTCGTGTAAAACTGCCTCAGTTTCAGGTCTAGATTGTTCAATTCCACTTTCCACTCACGAAACCACTCTTAGTTCGATCGAACGAAAGATCAATAGTGGCCAAAACTGAAGAAAAAACTGAATAAAAGCATGACTTGCATACAGAGCACATACCAAGCAGCGGCCTAAAATAGCAAGCATCAAATTAGTAGCAGTATCAAACTGGAAAAAGTACATCCATCGATTTCTAAGAATCGGTAGCATTACCAAATTATGAACTAGCACTAAGGAGCAAGCAGCAAGCAGCAAAAGGGCACTGATTTAGTACCATTGACAATTCACAGTAGCAAAATTCTGAGAAGTACTAACATGAGCTATCAATCACAGTAGCAAAACAAATCCATTTGTCCATCTATTCAATATGCAACAGCAACATCCACCCATCCAGCTAACAAACAAAGGGGTGGGGAACAGGGAGGCGGCCAGGCAGGCCCTAGCGCTGGCGATGCTGAGAGGAAGGGGCCGGCGATGCTGACCGGGCCGGCGAGGCAGGATCTCCCTAGCGGCGGCGCGGATCCTCCCTCGAAGGCTCGAACCCTAGCCGCTGTGGGAGGGAGGAGCGGGGTGGCAAAGGAGACGACTGTGGGGGCGTGGGGACTGTGGAGCGGGAGGAGGAGCCCGACGAGGTGGACGGGGAGGCGTCCGGGCCGCCGGCGATGAGGGGGAGGAAGGGGAGAGGGAGGCGGCGGGGGCGCGGTGGAGGGAGGGAGAGGGAACTGGCGAGGGGGAGAGGGAAGGGGGATCGGGCGAAGGGGGAGAGGGAAGGGGGGATCGGGCACAATACTAATGGCGCACCACCCCTCGATGCGCCATAAGTACATCCATACTAATGGCGCACCTCACCGTGGTGCGCCATTAGTACTTTTTTTTCTTATAGCAATGGCACAATACTAATGGCGCACCACCCCTCGGTGCGCCATAAGTACATCCATACTAATGGCGCACCTCACCGTGGTGCGCCATTAGTATTTTTTTATAAGACAGTAATAATTTTTTAAACTTGTTTAAATCATAACAGTAATATTTTTTTATAAGACAGTAATAGTAATATTTTTTTATAAGACAGTAATAATTTTTTAAAAAATATCATCAAACAGTAATGCCGGTGGA
>NC_041382.1:523053890-523059157 GCF_002162155.2 Triticum dicoccoides
GGGGGGTCGGCGGCGGCGGTTGAGTAGGGGAATCGAGGGTGCGGGTGGTCGGCGGCGATTTAAATACAATCGATCTTAGCTAGCTATCTGTTCACAATCTTCTTGCCCTTCTTTTTCGCAAATGGAGTTCTTCTATGGAATGGACGTCCTTTAGGTAGGGTGGTCCTGCTTCTTCTTGTGGTGTATGCTGCTACTTCATCATCGTTGTCATGTTCGATCCTCGGGTCGCCGTACTTGTCGAAGTCTTGCTCATTGGCTACTCCATCCATTCCGATGATCTTCCTTTTGCCTCTCATCACAACAACACGACTGGGCTTTGACGGGTCGGTAATGAAGAAGCATTAGTCCACTTGGGAAGCCAGTACCCATGGCTCATTTTTTGCGGTCACGTTTGTGCCCGCGGTCTTGGATTTGGCTTCGGGTATAACCATGGTGGTGAAATACCGGTCTTCTTTTAGGACGCTCTTGGCCCATCTGACACGGAACATCAGGACCTTCTCTCCAGCGTAGCTCAGCTCCCAGATCTCCTCGATCCTTCCGTAGTACATGTCCTTGTCGTTACCGGTGTAGGATTCCATCGTTACCCCAGAGTTCTGATAACCATCGCTCTTCATGTCCTTGGCCTCGGTGTAGAATGTGTAGCCGTTGATATCGTACGCCTCATAGGTCATCAGGTTGTGCTCGGTGCCCTGTGACAAGGCGAATATGAGTTGTTCTTCCGCGGAAGAATCCTCATGTAAAGGGTACGACAGAAGCTTCTGCTTGAACCAACGCGTGAAACATGAGTTGTGCTCTTTGAGTATATCTCCGTCCGTCCTCTGTTGGCCTCGGTCATTGTATGTATTCTTAATAAAGGTTTTGTGCTGTACCACCCAGGGATCGACCACGTCTATGTGTTGTAGCGCGACTAGGTTTGCTCTTTCAAAGTCGGCGAGTCGACCCTCGAAGTCGACATGCATTTCGCGATGACCCTCACGGTGACCCCATCCAGCGAGCCTGCCGAGGTGCCTGTTGACGGGCAGACCAACGGGGTTCTCGATGCCTAGATAATTCATGCAGTAGGAGATGCACTCTTCGGTCAGAAAGCCCCTGGCTATGCTTCCCTCTGGACGTGACATGTTGCGAACGTATCCTTTGATGACACCATTCATCCTTTTGAATGGCATCATGCTGTGCAGGAACGTCGGCCCGAGTTGGATGATATCGTGCACGATATGGACCAGCAGATGCACCATAACGTCGAAGAATGCGGGCGGGAAGTACATCTCAAGCTCGCATAGTATCACCACGATCTCTTCCTGTAGCCTTCTGAGTTGCCTCACGCCAACAGACTTCCGAGAGATGACGTCGAAAAAGTTGCATAGGCCAAATAGGGTTTCACGGACGTGCGCGTCCATGATCCCACGGGTTGCAACTGGAAGTATCTGCGTCATTAGCACGTGACAGTCGTGAGACTTCATCCCGCTGAACTTCAGCTTCGCTGGGTCTAGGTATCTGCTTATCTTCCCCGCGTAATCGTAAGGAAGTTTTACTCCTACGAGGCAGGTGAAAAACTGCTCGATCTCCTCCTGACTTAGAGTG
The DNA here is from genome assembly GCF_002162155.2 of Triticum dicoccoides. Lineage (NCBI taxonomy): Eukaryota > Viridiplantae > Streptophyta > Magnoliopsida > Poales > Poaceae > Triticum > Triticum dicoccoides. The sequence continues at coordinate 523,055,472 of NC_041382.1, forward strand.
AAGCACGCGGGAGGGTAGTCATTTCCGGTCTTCTTGGCCTTCTTGCCTTTGCGACAACTTTCTGTGTCCTGCTTCGCCTCATCATCATCATCATCATCATGATCATCATATATAGCGTGAAGCTCCTACCTGATGCCCATTGATTTCAAGTCTGCCCTTGCTTTCGGCCCATCTTTGGTCCTCTCTGGCATGTTGAGCAGGGTACCAAGCAGACTCTCGCACACGTTCTTCGTGATATGCATGACATCAAGGCTGTGAGGCACACGGTGGATCTTCCAGTACGGCAAGTCCCAGACAACAGACCTCGTTTTCCATACCTTCAGCAGCGGCTCTGGCGCCTTTCGCTTCTTTCCCGACTCTAGCGCCTTTTTCTTCTTTCCCGGCAGTGGGCAGTCTTTCCAATTTTTCAACAGCTCGTCTATTTCCTCGCCGCTCCTCGTACGCGGGCGTCCTCGGGGTTCGGTTTCACCATCGAACAGATCCTTGCGTTTTCTCCACGGGTCATCATCGCGAAGCCACCTTCGATGTCCCATGAACACGGTTTTCGAAGACCCGGGATCTCTATCTAGCTGGCGATACGTTGTGTCATCCATGCACCTGACGCATCCAGAAAATCCGTGGACCACCTGCCCCGCGACATATCCGTAACCGAGATAGTCGTGCACCGTCGTGAGCAGCGCGGCTCTCATAGGGAAATATTCTTTTTCTGCGGCGTCCCATGTATTGGCTGGTGTTTTCCACAGCGTGTCAAGCTCCTCTTTCAGCAGTCCCAGATACAGATTGATGTCGTTCCCTGGTTGTTTCGGTCCTTCAATTAGCATACTCATGTGAATGTACTTCCTCTTCATGCACAACCAGGGGGGAAGGTTGTACATCCACACAAACACAGGCCAGGTGCTATGTGTGCTTCTCTGGCTGCCAAATGGATTGACTCCATCGGTGCTCGCGCCCAGCACGATGTTCCTTGGATCATTCCCAAATTCTGGGTCTTCGAAGTTCAACGCTTGCCACTGGCTCGCATCCTTAGGGTGACTCAGCATCTTGTCATTTTTATCTATCTCCGGATCATTTGCGTCATCTTCTCGCTTCTTCTCCTCCCATCCGCATGCCAATGCAGGAGCTTTGCTACCTTAGGGTCCGCAAAATACCACTGCAGATGAGGAGTGATCGGAAAGTACCACACCACTTTTCGAGGAGCTTTCTTCCTCTTCTTGTATCGAGTGACGCCGCGCACCGGACATATGGTAGACTCCGCGTGCTCGTCCCGATAAATGATGCAATTGTTCATGCACACATGGTATTTCACATGCGGTAAATCCAAAGGACACACGATTTTCTTCGCCTCCTCCAAACTGGTCGGGCACTTGTTTCCCTCGGGAAGACGTTCGTGCCAGAATGACATGTTCTCGTCGAAGCATGCATCGGTCATTTTGTGTTTTACCTTCATCTCCAGAGCCATGAGCGTTACTTTCAGGTGGGTATCCTCGGGCCTGCATCCTTCATACAATGGAGTAACCGCGTCTAACTCAAGTTGATCCATCTTGGCTTTCTCTCGGGCGGCACCTCTTGCGTTATCCGTCTGCTTGAGAAGCAGCTCTTGAATATGAGGGTCCTGCACCCAGCCCATCGATGGTCCAGCGTCGTCTGCTCCGCCGGCATCATCATCTTCATGATCATGCCCGTCGTCTGCTCCGGCATCTTCCTCATCATCATGTCCTGCATCTTCTACATGATGACTGTGTACAACATCACCGTCGTGATCATCTCCTGGGGATTCTTCGTCTTCTCTCCCGCCCGAGCCGTGGTGGTTGTCTTGCTGCCCTTCCTCATTTCTTGCCCGGCCCCCATGGACGACTTCGTAGTCATCTTCATCACCTTGCCATCGATAGCCATCCATGAAACCACGCAAGAGCAGGTGGTCCCGCACCTGCCCGGATTCCGGGTCCGCAATAAGGCTCTTCAGCTTGCATCTTCGACACGGACATCTTATCTCCGTCTCGTTCTTTTGAAGCATCTCGGCCTTCGCGGACCTCAAAAACCTATTCACGATGCCTTCGGTCATCATGCGGACCATGGTCGCCTGCGGGGTAGAGCAAAACGATATTTTAGAACCAAGAAAAAATTTCGCATGACTTTCCCTAAAAATAGGACCAAAAAGAATGCTTAATGCCAAAATTCTCGCCGAAACGGAAGTGAATCAACATTCCGGCAAAATATTGGCAACTATCGAATTTCAAATACCGGTACACCTCCAAACACAAACACATATGCAACACCATGAACATACATAGATCTAGCTAGGCCATAAAAAGTGCATGTGCACATTGTTGTAGGGAGAACAACATAAATATAGCTTCCCCCCTTACTTACCTATCAAAACAAGGTAATTTAACCACTTAAATTGAATGAATCTATGGTGGAAATGAGGTGAAAAAGAGGAGGCACCCGAGACAAGGAGGAGGTGGAGAGAATGAAGTGGGGAGAAAGTGAGTGTGGGTAGGAGAGGCTGTCCAAAATATCTTGTTGCTGCCCACTTACTAATGGCGCACCAACTCTAAATGCGCCATTAGTAATCCAGCTTACTAATGGCGCACCTCCTAGTGGTGCGCCATTAGTACTTTTGCAAAAAAATACAAATGGCGTACTGTCCCACGGTGCGCCATTACTAGTTTAAACTAGTAATGGCGCATGGTGGAACAGTGCGCCATTAGTAGTTTTGCAAAAAAGGGAATAAAAAATATAATAAAAAAAACAACATTAGTGGCGCACTTTCCGGCAGGTGCGCCATTACTAGTTACAACTAGTAATGGCGCACTGTGTCTGGATGCGTCATTAGTATGTTTGGACAGGCGCACTAGTTAAAAAAAATTGATACTAATGGCGCACCCGGGGTCAGGTGCGCCATTAGTAGTTTCAACTCTAATGGCGTATCAGAAGGTGGTGCGCCATTAGTATATACTAATGGCGCACCGCTTTTCTGGTGCGCCATTAGTGTCAATCCCATCTATAGCCCTTTTTCTAGTAGTGATATTGTCTGAGCTTTGCACGTGGTTGATTGTGTACTTGTTGCTTATTTGTCTTGTTTGGGTAGAGCCGGGAGACGAGTTTGCTAACGAGGAGCCCGTTGAGTTTGCTTTTGAGGATCCAGTCAACTCTAACAACTTTGCAGGCAAGATGATCATACCCTTGAAATCACTACTATCTTTGCTTTGCTAGATGCTCGCTCTTTTGCTATGCCTATGCTACGATGCCTACCACTTGCTTATCATGCCTCCCAAATTGCCATGTCAAACCTCTAACCCACCATGTCCTAGCAAACCGTTGATTGGCTATGTTACCGCTTTGCTCAGCCCCTCTTATAGCGTTGCTAGATGCAGGTGAAGATTGGAGACCGTTCCTTGTTGGAACATTATTTACTTGTTGGGATATCATTATATTGCCATGTTATCTTAATGCATATATATACTTGGTAAAGGGTGGAAGGCTCGGCCTCTCGCCTAGTGTTTTGTTCCACTCTTGCCGCCCTAGTTTCTGTCACATCGGTTTTATGTTCCCGGATTTTGCGTTCCTTACGCGGTTGGGTTATAATGGGAACCCCTTGATAGTTCGCCTTGATTAAAGCTTTTCCAGCAATGCCCAACCTTGGTTTTACCATTTGCCACCTAGCCTCTTTTCCCTTGGGTTTC
>NC_041382.1:523059464-523086918 GCF_002162155.2 Triticum dicoccoides
GGCCAGTGCTCCTCTGAGTGTTGGTCCGAACTAGAGTCCTGTGCAGCGCCCCCTCGGGGAAAATCGAGGTTTTGTTTTAGTTGTATGGAGAGCTCATCTGAGTGTGCCCTGAGAATGAGATATGTGCAGCTCCTATCAGGATTTTTCAGCACATTCGGGCGGTGTTGCTGGTCTTGTTTTAACCTGTCGAAGTTTCTTGAAGAACCGAGATACCGAGTCTGATCGGAACGTCTCGGGAGGAGGTCTATTCCTTCGTTGACCGTGAGAGCTTGTCATGGGCTAAGTTGGGACTCCCCTGCAGGGATTTGAACTTTCGAAAGCCGTGCCCGTGGTTATGGGCAGATGGGAATTTGTTAATGTCAGGTTGTAGATAACTTGAACTTTAATTTAATTAAAATGATTCAACAGTGTGAGTTACCGTGATGGTCTCTTCTCGGCGGAGTCCGGGAAGTGAACACGGTGTTGGAGTAATGCTTGCGCAGGTTGTTCTCTAGTTTCTCGTTCGCGCTTTGCCTCTTCTTCTCGTTCTCTTTTGCGAACAGGTTAGCCACCATATATGCTAGTCGCTTGCTGCAGCTCCACATATTTTACCTTGCCTTACCTATAAGCTTAAATAGTCTTGATCGCAAGGGTGCGAGATTGCTGAGTCCTCGTGGCTCACAGATTACTTCCAAACCAGATGCAGGGCCAGATGATTCCGCTCCAGGTGACGCGCTTGAGCTCAAGCGGGAGTTCGAAAAGGACTCTCAACGTTACTACGTGTCTTTCGCTGATGATCAGTAGTGGTGCCCAGTTGGGGGTGATCGGGACCGTGTCGCATGTTGGGTTATCTTTTATTTTGGCGCCGTAGTCGGGCCATGAGTGTTTGAATGTTGTAATGCCATTTATGTACTTTGATTGACGTGGCGAGTGTAAGCCAACTATGTACTCTCCCCTTTTATTATCTATATTACATGGGATGTTGTGAAGATTGTCTAACTTGCGACATATGCCTTCAATGCGATTATGTCTCTAAGTCATGCCTCGACACGTGGGAGCTATAGTCGCATCGAGGGTGTTACATTCTGTGACCAAAAGAGTGAAACCAATGAACCTTGAGAGGTTGAAGAGTTGAAAGAAAGAACACAACAGAGTTGAACAGAACTGAGCGCACTCTGGTAGAAAAGAGAAACAAGGAACACCATGTGAACCTTGGAGGTTGCAAAGCTACGAATGACGAGCACAATGGACAAGAAGGAATTGAAACTACTCTGGTTGACACGAGATAAACAAGGACCAAGGAACAAGGAAGAACAAATTTGGACAGCACTCCGGTTGAAAAGAGATGCAAGACTTGATAAGATGAAAATAACTTGAATGGAGGACACGACACTCCGGTTGAATGGATAAGCAAAGGAAAGAACATGATCTTTGACAAAAAACTGGGATGATGGGTCGAAGAGTGCAACATCACAATGCTTCCAGGATGAACGAATAGAAACTAGATCGTTAGGAAGAAAGAAAGTAGAAGAAATTGATAACTTCTATCACCAATGAATTTGAAGGCATCCTTAGAAAGAAGGATTGAATGGAGTTGTTGAAAATTAAACAACAAAAGAATAAGGTTGTTGTGGGCGTATTGAAAACATCTCAAAACTATGAGGTGAAATTCTGCCACTAAGGGAAACAATAGATTGGATTGATATCAACAAGGAGATGAGAAACCTTGTTTCACCAGGAGGATAAATGAAGAACTTGGTCATTTATGAACACCATAAATAGCAACATTCCTTAGGGAAGGCTTTAGGTGAAATATAACCCAAGATAACTCCAATGAAGAGATTGATTGGTTGAAAAGATGTCTTGAGCGAAGAGAAAATGATGGATTTAGATATGTCACTCTTGGAAAACTTGTGAATCATGAAACACAAAGGGAAATTATCAATAATGACATAACACCACCTCAAAAGATGAGATATGAAAGAATTGTACTCGGAATGCAAGATGAAGAATGCTTGACCTCCTCAAAACAAAACATGTGTTGAGAACCATGTTTATCTTTGAGTATAGCTTGGCAGACCATAACTTCGGGAGAAATCTTGAAGAATGAATGAAGAATGAAAGGAATCCTTGTTGAGCCATCATGTTGATCCTCCATGAAGAACTTCGATAATAAAAGAATGATAAAAAAGAAGTGAAGGATGAAAAGAATAAGATTGAAGCCTTACAATGATTGGATGGAGCTTTGCGATGAGATAAAACGTAAAACTTGGAACTCCGGAAAGAAAAGATGAAGCATCTCGAACCGAGAATGTGATATGATGAACAACTCTGGAACAAAGAAATTTGATCACTTGGATGAAACAATAATAAGAATTACGTTATGCATATCCTTCACCAATTTAAATTGATGACAAGCAACGGATTTGGCATACTATTTATTCTCGTAGAAAGGATTAAGAGAGATATATCGCAAACTTGAGAAAGGCCTTCAACGATCCACCGGTAGGATTTGGAAAGAACGCATTAATTGATATGATAACAAAGGAAATGTTATCTTGAACAAACCGTTGTAAGAATTAAAAATGAATGAAGAAAAGATAAATAAACACTAGGAAGAATTAGAGAACGAATGAAGAATACTTGAGGGAATTTGATACAAGAGAACGAAGAGATCATGAACTGATCAGAGGATATTTGAACGATGCACTGGCCGGTAGAATTGGGGAATGAGAGCTAAACATCGAGAACAAATAAATATGAGATGATGAACTCCGGAGAATCAAACTAAAAAGACTCCTAAATTGCTCTGGATGGCTGAAAAGAATTCTCACAATCGAAAACAATTATGAGAGGATGGCATCAAGCTAGAACTTCGCATCTTTGGAAGAACGGGTAAGAATTTAAGAGGAACTCTTCTTCGGTCTTCAAAATCTGAGAATGACGACGAGAAACACCACCATGAATTGTTGAGGCACTCCAGAATGAAAATTAGAAAGGTTGAATAGATGATGAAAAGAATTTGAAAGATCTTGGAGAAAGACATTTGACTGATGACAATTCATTCTTACGTCAAACTTTGAAAAGAATTTTGGAATCGCTCCAGGAAAAATTAGAAGAGTCAGGTAAGATCCTGGAAAAAGACATGTGTGTTAGGGCCCACTCAAGAGAAACACCGTTGAAGGATTTAAAAGAGAGAATGCATCGGTTGAATTAAATGGCTTGAATAAGGTAAGACCTCGAAATAGCTTGAAAGGATTAAGAATAGAAACTTGAATCTTCTGAGATAATCTTAAGCACTCCAGAACTAATGAATAACAAGAAGTGAAAGATTACGAGGTGCACCGGTATGGGAAAACATTTGAAACGAGGAAAATGATATGATCGACAAAGCTTGAATAGAATCCACCGGAGAAGAAGAGAGAACGAGGAATGATAAACTTGAAATTGTTGAGCATCTTCATGAGGAAACACCGGATAAGAACATTGAACAGAAAGAACGAAGAGACTCCACATGAATAAAATGGATACTTGATTAAGAAATCTGAGTCCTTGAAGAAAAAGGGTGGGAGGGTGGGAAAAACAAAGGCAACTTGGGACGGATGCAACAAACACCATTGAGTGAACTTAGAATTGATCTTGCGGATGTTAAAACTGGTCGGATCCACTTGAAGAGGAGCACGTCGGTTGGAAAAGAATTGGCATGACCATGTCGATTATCATGAAGGATTAGTATTCACATAGAAATATGAGAACACCGCTTAGGAAAGGTATGGAATCAACACTTGACATTGAAGCAACTCGAATACCACAAAAAAAACAAGGATTGGCTTAGGAAATAAGTCGGAAACAAACATACGATAGATCCCATATCGTATCATGTGTCTGTTGGAAAGATATCCTACGAGATACTTGAATTCCCACTTCTAAACTGCCGAAACTTTCTTGTTATGCAATTACGTGTTGGGGATACAGGGGAAGCATAATATCTCACCCAAACTAACAATCCCTACATCCAGTTGTATCCATCCTTCAACACATAACCAAGAAACCTTCGGAAATCGTGTACCTCAACCTTCGAAAAAGAATCCATTATACAATTTGTGGCAATACTCCCAAAATCCCGCCCCAGTACTAGGTGGTGTTGAGGTTATCTCACCAACAACTGCATAAAAGAGATTTTCGATGTCGGGGAAACTCGGGTATTCCAGAACTTCAACGATAAGATTGTGACGACAACACCTAGGAGCTCAACTCTCCGGGACACTACAACAACCCCTAAATGTCAGATGGCACCAAGAACAATGTTCTCGTCACAAGAATATTGGAACGATTCCAAGATACCTGCGTGATACTAAAAAAATCGTGAAATTTGAGGAGAGGAAAGTAAAAACTTCTATGTCAGGAGGCCTCACCAGAGCAACGAAGGGACTGAGGAGTAAAAAGAATCCTACTCTCCGATCTATATAATCCTAGGACTCAAAACATTTTGTACTAGACTCAACAACATCAGTGATTTGATCAAGCAGGGGGCTCCTAAGTCGGGGATGGCTCTGATTACCAACTTGTAACACCCACGATGCGGCTATATCTCCCACGTGTCGAGGCACAACTTAGAGGCATAATCGCATGGTGGTTTAGTCGCAAGTGGGGTAATCTTCAGTCTTCACACAATCCCATATACTAAATAAGAAAGGGATAAAGAGTTGGCTTGCAATCGCCACTTCACACAAATAACAAGTTAAACATACATCATCCAGAGTAGAATCAAGGTCCGACTACGGAACCAAAATAAAAGAATATAACCCCAAATGCAAGATTCTCGATCGTCCCAACTGGGCTCCACTACTGATCATCTAGAAAATACACAAAACAACGACCAAGATCTTCATCAAGCTCCCATTTGAGCTCAGTTGTGCCACCTGCACTGGTATCATCGGCACCTGCAACTATTTGGAAGTATCTGTGAGTCACGAGGACTTGGCAATTTCACACCCGCGAGATCAAGACTATTTAAGCTTATGGGTAGGATAAGGTAGTGAGGTGGAGCTGCAGCAAGCGCTAAGCAAATATGGTGGCTAACAGACGCAAATAAGAGCAAGAAGGGAAGCAACGCAACGGTCATGAAGCTAGAAGTGATCAAGAAGTGATCCTGAAACTACTTACGCACAACCATAACACAAGAACCGTGTTCACTTCCCGGACTCCGCCAAAAAGAGACCATCATGGCTACACATGCGGTTGATGCATTTTAATTAAGTCAAGTGTCAAGTTCTATACAATCGGACATTAACAAATTCCCATCTGCCACATAACTGCGGGCACGGCTCTCCAAAGTTTATACCCTGCAAGGGTGTCCCAACATAGCCCATCACAAGCTCTCACGGTCAACGAAGGATATTCCTTCTCCCAAAAAGACCCGATTAGTCTCGGAATACCGGTTACAAGACATTTCGACAATGGTAAAACAAGACTAGCAAAGCCGCCCGATGTACCGACAATCCCGATAGGAGTCACACGTATCTCGTTCTCAGGGAAACACCGGATGAGACAGGCTACGAGTAAAGCCAGCCCTCGAGTTTCCAGGAGGTGGCCCCGCAGGCAGCTCAGTTCGGACCAACCCTTAGAGAACCACTGGCCCAGGGGGTTAAAATAAAGATGACCCTCAGGTTGGCTGACCCAAGGGAAGGGTAATAGGTTGTTAGGCAAATGTCAAACCAAGGTTGGGCCTTGCTGGAGGAGTTTTATTCAAGGCGAACTGTCAAGGGGTTCCCATAACACCCAACCGCGTAAGGAACACAAAATCAAGGAACATATCACCGGTATGACGGAAACTAAGGCGGAAAGAGTGGAACAAAACACCAGGCATAAGGCCGAGCCTTCCACCCTTTACCAAATATATAGATGCATTAATTAAAATAAGAGGTATTGTGATATCCCAACATATCCATGTTCCAACATGGAAGAAACTTCGGCTTCACCTGTAACTAACAACTCTAATAGAGGGGCTAAGAAAAAGCGGTAACATAGCCAAACAACGGTTTGCTAGGAAGGAGGGTTAGAGGCTTGACATGGCAATATGGGAGGAATGATATAACAAGTGGTAGGTAGCACGACATAGCAGTAGAGCGAACAACTAGCAAGCAAAGATAGAAGTGATATCGAGGGTCTGGTCATCTTGCCTGAGATCCCACAAGGAAGAAGAACGAGTCCATGAAGAAGACAAACGGACATAGTTGAACGAATCCTCACAAACGCAACGTAATCGAAGCTATCAAGGAGAAGTGCAACCGGAAATAAGCAAACATCATGGTAAACAACCTTCACTTAAACATGGCATGATGCACAACCAAGTATGATGCATGTCCGATTTAATGAAACATGGCATGGAAAAGTGCACAAACAAAACTACAAGTTAAGTGGAGCTCAATATGCAACGAGTTGCATATTGACGAAACACCACATGACTTATTTAGTTCTCTCCCGTTTAGTACTCAACAATATTCAATGTTATTAAACATGGCAAGAGGTGAAGCATAAGAAAACTAACTATCTAGTCAAGTTTAAACGAGGCCGAAAACAACAAACAACAATTCCAGAAAATTCCCATATGCATATTTTATGGATTTGGTATTGTTCTGCCCTAAACCATATTTTAGAGTTGTTAAACATGCAAAGTACTGCCACCGTTTTAATCCATGCATTTTTCAACCCCATTTACATACAAAGATTATTTAAATCCAAGCTACAGTTAATTAGTTATGAATTAAATCATTTTAGCATGTTATTTAAGAAAATTAATACCAACAGCAATTTATACATTTTTAACATGGATGAAAGTTGCATATTATGAAACTAGACAAAATTCTAAGCATTTTACATATATAATGTTTTTACAAGTGATGCATAGTTCATGAGTTATTATATGCATGAAGTTAAAGGGTTTTTCTGCAAAACTGCAGATCCGGGATAAATACTAAAATCACAGCGCAGGAAAAAAATACTATGGGCTGAAACTGAATGGCCCAATAGTGCACAGGGGTCTGGGTGGCTGCTCACCAGCGTGCCCACTAGGCCGGCATGAGCTAGGCCTGGCCCGGTCAGTGGGGAGGTAGGCTGGACTAGACTAGGCCAGCGGCTGGGCTGCGGGGAAGGCGCTGGCCCATGCCGGGGGCAGTCAACGGGGTGCTGGAGGCGTTCGTCTCCTTGTTCTCGAGCGAGATGAGGCCATGGCGGCGCCGGCGGCTAACGGTGACGGGGCGGCAAGACAGTGGCGGGGACGGATACATCCGAGGTCAGAGAGGCCGGATCCGGCTACGAGGGTGCCGGACGGCGGCTCCCGGGACCGGCAAAGCTCCGGTGAGCTCGGGGCCATCGCGAGCGGAGCACCTGCGAAGGGGATGAGAGAGGTCAGGGACGGGCGAGAGAAGAGGAAGCATGGGAAGGAGAGCGGCTGCGAGGCCTAGCCTGGGGTCGGGGTCGCCGGCGGACGGAGCGACGTGCTCAGGCAAGGATGGCTGAAGGCAGCGGGGCGGAGCCGTGGGATTGAGCTTGGGCACGCGGGACGCTCGTGCGTGCATGTGGGCTACAGCGGCGGACGACTCAGGCCAGCACGGGCCCGCGATGGGATTCACGGGCCGCAGTGGCTGGTGGTAGAGGAGGAGGCGCCAAGTGGCGGTGGTGGAGAGGGTGGCTACGGAAAACGAGGAGGAGGGGCTAGGGTTTTGAAAATGGAAGGGGTAGGGTGTCCATGTATAGGGAGGGATCTAGGGTTAGGGGTTTTGCTTCGTTTCGGAGCCGTTCGATCGCCATCGAACGGTCCGGAGCGGAGGGGGTTAGGTAGATGGGCTAGGAGGGCTATGTAGAGGGTTGGGCTGAGAGGATAGGGAAGAAATGCAGCCCGGTACGGTTTCCGGAGACCGAAAATGTTAGACGCATTGACCGACTATACTGCGGCTATGGTTATCCGTTGGGGCATCAAACGAACTCCGAATGCAATGAAACTTGGCAGACGACCTATTGAGAACATAACTACACCGCATGCGAACTTTCATCCCAATCCGAGGACATTTTCCGGCCACTTATCAGATACTATTTCGGACATGCCGCGGGCGCGTGCAAGTGTGTCTGGGCTCAGAACGGACAACGGAAATAACTGGGAGACCTGGATGAATGCAAGTTTTGAAAACATGATGATGCAATGCACATGATGACATGGCAAGATGAAACACGCAAACAAATGACATGGCAATGACGGCGAAGAACTGGAAGACACCTGGCGCAACGGTCTTGGGGCGTCACATAAGCATCCAAAAAACTCAAATGTTCACAACCCGCCGTAGCATCAATAATCTGATCAATACGGGGGAGAGCAAAGGGATCAGCCGGACAAGCCTTTTTTAAGTCCGTATAATCCACACACATGCGCAAGGTGTCGTTTTTCTTAAGCACTAGCACCGGGTTAGCCAGCCACTCAGGATGAAAAACTTCAACAATGAACCCAGCCGCCAAGTGCGTAGCTACCTCCTCACCAATAGCCTTACGCCTATCTTCATTGAAACGGCGAAGGAATTGCTTGACCGGTTTAAACTTTGGATCAATATTGAGAGTGTGCTCAGTGAGATCCCTCTGGACACCTGGCATATCTGAAGGCTTCCATGCAAAGATGTCCTGGTTCTCACAGATGAACTCGATGAGCACACTTTCCTATTTCAGATCCAGATTAGCACTGATGCCGAACTGCTTGGATGAGTCGCCAGGAACAAAGTCAACTAGTTTAGTGTCATCTGCCAACTTAAACTTCAACAAGGGGTCATGCTCTGTGGTTGGCTTCTTCAAGGACGTCATATCCACCGGGTCAACATTATCTTTATAAAATTTTAGCTCCCCTATGCCACAGACAGACTCAGCGTAAGCGTCATCACCTTCTTCACACTTCAAGGCTACCCTGCGACTTTCATGCACTGTTATAGTGCCCTTGTAACTCGGCATCTTAAGCTGTAAGTAAATATCACAAGGCCTTGCCATGAACTTAGCGTAAGCCGGCCATCCAAATAGAGCATGATACGGGCACTTGATTTTAACGCCTTCAAAGGTCAACGACTCAGATCTGGAATCATACTCATCTCCAAAGGCAACCTCCAAAGATATTTTACCCACTAGATATGTTGACTTACCAGCCACCACCCCGTGAAAAACAGTGTTTGATAGCTTAATATTTTTGTCGATCAATCCCATGCGACGGTAAGTTTCATAGTAAAGGATATTGATGCTGCTACCTCCATCCATGAGTGCTTTAGTGAACTTGTATCCTCCAACCAGAGGTGCCACCACCAGCGCCAAGTGACCCGGATTATCAGCCCAGGGCGAGTGATCCTCATGGCTCCAGAGAATAGGGTGTTCAGACCATCGCGAGTAACGGGGCACTGCTAGCTCAATGGCATTCACTGCCCTTTTATGGAGCTTCTGATCCCGCTTACATAAACTTGTGGTGAAGACGTGGTACTGCCCACTATTCAATTATTTCAGGTTACTCTGATAACAAGACTGCTGCGGATTCCCCTGATTATTCTATTGATTGTGACCACCCTGATTGCCTTGGCCTTGAAAACCGGAATTCGAACCGCCACCTCCATGACCCGAACCATGAGAGCCGGATCCTGAACCGCCATTCGGGCCAGGGTTATTCTAGAAAAGATGGGAATTCTTGAACTCTTTCATAATAAAACAATCCTTCCGCAAATGGGCAGATGGCTTCTCATGTGTTCCGTGGCTCGGACACGGCTGATTCATTATTGCCTCGAGGTCAAATTTTGCCCCTCTAGACTGAGCCGGCCTCCCCTTGCAATGCTGGTTATTATTTCACGCACCAATGTTGGCTACGGAGTCTAAATTCCCATTAGCTCTACGCTTACCGTTGCCACCCTGACTGGCCGGATTATACTGCCGCCCCTTCATGCCCCTACTCTTCTTTCCCTTGCCCGTGCTTTCATCATCAGACTCAGGGTCCTTGGTACTATCAGAGTCGGCATACTTGACAAGGGCTTCCATGAGCTCCCCCATGTCACTGCAACGGCGCTTAAGCCGCCCAAGCTTCTGTTTGAGAGGGAGGAAACGGTAATTTTTCTCCAACATTAAAACTGCTGAGCCGATGTTGATATTATCTGATGAGTGTATGATAGTTGAGACCTAGCACACCCAGTTGGTTGTTGATTCGCCTTCACCTTGACCACAAGAAACCCAATCCATGATTGACATAGACTGCTTGCACGTATCTTTCAAATTTTGAATAAAACGAGCCTTCAGCTCCGCCCACGACCTAATGGAGTTAGCGAGCAGCCCCTTCAACCAAGTACAAGCTGGCCCTTCTGACATCATGGTGAAATACTTAGCACACACAGCTTCACTAACATCCAGCATCTCCATGACCATCTCATAATTTTCAACCGAAGCCTCAGGAGGTTGATCAACCGTGTAATTAGGCACCTTGCGAGGACCCTTGAAATCCTTGGGCAACCACTTGTTACACGGAGCCGACACTAAACAGGGCACACCCAAGGTCTTAGAGGTTACGCCTGTCTCCACTGAGGTTGTCGGGTAAACCGGAGGTTGTCGATGAGCCGCTTGCTGAGCCGCCAGCTCGGCCTCCTGACGCACCATTCCCTGATCCACTAGGGTATGAGCATTGGCACCGCCGCGTGCCGGGTTACGGCGTTGTTCACTGCTTGAGACCACTGGTTCGTCAATGTGCCTGCTATAACTCCGGCTTGGACGAGGGGTTGAGTGGATCCGCTCGCGATTGTAAGAATAAGCCGCTTGCTGGGTCACGGCTATCTGGAGAAGTTCCCTGACCCGTCGTGTCTCCACTGCTGCTGGAGACTCGCCTTCAACTGGTAGAGCTTCCAATCATGATGCCGCAGCAATCATATTGTCCAAAGGGTTAGAATAATTACGCGGTGGTGTCGGAACATGTTGAGGTGGAATATTATTCACACACGGAGAGCCCATCATGCGCGACTAAACCGGAGCTCCGGCTCCAGGTGCTTAGACCGTCCGGTTTACTGTCGGCGGATCACTGGTCCCTGCTCCAAGCGTGCTAAAGAGGTTCCTTGGCTCATAAACCAGAGGTAGATGACTCTGGTGTCTCCTTCTCATGACCTCATTTGAAGCGTTCTTATACAATGTAAGCCGTAAGGAATCGGTTTGGATCCGTTGTGCATGTGCATCCAAAACAGCCCGTTCTGCAGCCATCCTGGTGTTCTCAATCGCCAAGTCTTCCTTGGCTTGAGCTATCTCATCTCGTAACTTATCCACATCCGCCTTATGCTGATCTTGATTGTTCGGGGTTACCTCCACCCCTATCAAAGTTGCTAGTTCTTCTAACAATTCAGTGAGAACTTGAGCCGGCGGGCGCGCAGAGTCGCCAGCACCAGCCGCCGCTGCAGCCATCGAACTACAGGTCATGGCCGCGGCGGTTGATGAACCAAGCGCCGGTTGTGTACCAGCCATGAAAACCGCAAACCTGTTCGGCGGCTCGCAAGGGTCCAAAATACTGTCACCATCAGAATAGCCCCAAGCCGGCCCTCTTGAAGTTGATACAATGAATTGGTCTCACCTGTAGACGACTCACCATCAGAATAGATGGTCGTCTCACCGCCAGATACAGATCCATCCTCAATTTCCGCCCCATGGATAAAACCAACAAAGGCACGCTTCATGGCGGGTTGAACCCGGGCAGGCCACGCATGTTGTGCCTTCTTGATGATGTCGGTGCAGATGTCTGCCTCAGGGCCCGGTTCGCCAATATTGCTGATGAAGACATGGATTCCGCCGAAGGAGACCTAGTACCCGTACTCAATTGAGCCGGCCTCAGGGGCCCCAGCCTGCATCGTCGATGTAGAGCTTGCCGCGATGACTCTTGGCCATCCAGCCCACTTCATATCCCTTGATCCCTTCGAAGCCGCCCTTCAAGAACTCGAAACCACCATGCGTTGGCCCCATGGTGGGTGCCAGCTGTCATGGAATTGTCACGGCAGATGTCCTAGCAGAAGGACTTAGGCACGGAGCTGCATCGCAGCTATGTTAGCTTAAAGGGGTTAAACGGGACAAAGGACACAAAGAGTTTATACTGGTTCAGCCCCTTGCAGTGAAGGTAAAGGCTTAATCTAGTTTATGGTGGTATTGCTAGGGTTTCAATTACCAAGGAGCGAATATGCTTGACCTAGTTCTTGACTTGTTGTTTCTTGTCCTAAACCGTCGCCGAGTCGTCCCTTTATATACATAGGTTGACGCCCAGCGGCCCACGGAGTCCCGGACGGCTCATAAACAACGTTTCCGGCTCGGTGACTAACTATACATGCCTTATAATACAAGTCATACACATATGGCGGTTTATACTTGTCGGGCCTTAAGTCGCCTTTGGGCTTTGGGCCTTCCACAGGCTCATATAACTCGCCACCTTCAGTAGTAAGCCGCTAGTAGTATAACCCGGCCCCTCCTGGGAGGTCTATGCCCAATAGCTATATCTCCAACAGCAGCTCTCCGAGCCTACCTCCCGCGGAGCGGAGATTTCTATGCAGGTACCCCGCCTCACGAGGCTCTCGGTGATGTAAGCCATGATGACCAAGGCTAGGCGGGCGCAGAGGACGAAGTTTCCTCTTTGATGCTAAGGAGGCAAGGAAGAATGCGGGTTCCAAAAGAATCCCCCAAAGGTTTACATTTCGGTGCAACAAGACCAAGACCATGAGCTCGGCAGGACGGATGTCATCGCCGAGCCCACTCCTGCGTCACGACCAGAAGCTTTGCAGGCGATGACCACCTTTCATCAGGATTAGATGTACTTCTTGCCCCCTTTCAAATTGGTCGTTGTGGGATCCCTTCCTGCCTAAGTTATGAGGGAAGAGGACCAAGGCCATTATAAATATAGGTTCACCACCACCATGGAGGGAATGAGACCCCGAGACCGATTCATCCTCACCTCCAGAGCCGTCGCAAGGCCGCTCGACCACTGTACTAGTTCATCCTCAGCCTCCTCGTGAGGCCAACCCACCACAAAGCAGTAGTAGTGTTTTACACCACAAGGTGGCCCGAACCTGGGTAAACTGTTGTGTTCATCTTCTCCCCTGCTCGCATGAACTCAACGAGGCTAGGTTGTCGGGTGGCGAGCTTGAGGCTTCAGCTGGTTGAGATCTTCACACACACTGGTACACGTCGGTGCTATACAAAAAAAATTTAACCCCTTTCCATGATGGCATTTCGAGCTGCCGCCAAGTGAGTGTGGGCAATAGGGGGGTCCTTCCTACACGACCTAGAAATCATCGGGGATAGGCCCTCCTGGGACACAGGCTGGGGCCGTGTGCGATCGGGCGAGGCATCGAAACCCAATCATTTCTGTAGGTATGTACATCCCACACGGTAATCTGACAAAAACATTTCCGTAGGTATGTACATCCCACATGGTGAATCCTAGAAAAACATTTTCGTTCATATGTATATCACACACAGTCAATCCAAGGAATACGTTTCCGTTCTTATGTACATCCCACAAAATCAATCCAGGGAAAATGTTTTCGTTCGTATGTACATCCCACACAGTTTTATGTATACGCTCGTGTGTGAAAGGTCTAACTATCACACATGCTCTGCCTTGGTTAATTGTTTGCTTTCATTAATTACATCACACACGATTTGATGTAGAAAACTGTGTGGCATTGGGCTATCCATCACAAGCGCTTTTTGTAACATCCCAAATATTCAATTTGGAATGTTATACGTAGGTCATTCATGCATATCATATTTTATTTGCATTTCATTTCGTGATCCTCGAAATTCTAGCAACTCAAGGACCCTTGGAGAGAGTTGGGGATTTCACGGTTTTCATATTTGAATTTTATCAAATATCGAAACAAGGATCATTTGTTTTATTCTTTTTCTCTCCGAAAATATTTCATATAAAAATATAAGAGAGGAGATAATATGACTTCTCCAAAATAAATGAAATATAGGAGGAAAAATATTAAAGTCAAATATTTGATTTTATTCGGATTTTATTGCTATTTTATTTGCATAGGAAAAATTTATGCATTTTTCAAAAATTGCATTTTAGGCCAAGAAAATGTTCACCTTGTTCTAAATATTTTCTTTAGACGGTGAAAATTTGTTTTGGTATTTTTAGATTTTTATTTATTTTTCTAGGATTTCTTTTCGGCGGAATATGTTTAAAAAAAGAGAAAGCCCGCCGGACCGAACTAGGTCACGGCCCAGCTGGCCCAGCCAGTCCCGCGCCGCCTTTGTCTCCGAGCCAGACTCCTCGAGGTAGTCCGAGCCGCCGCCGCCATGGCTTCGCCCTTCCCGCACGTGGCCTTCCTTCCCCCTTTAAAAGCCAGACCCGGGGCCCCCTTGGAGCCCCAAGTCGCCGCCGCACGCCGCTGCTCCCCGCCTACTGCTGCGCCGCCACAGAGCCGATGCCGCGCTGCCCTCCGCTGCCCCGCGCCACACCCTATCATCGCCCACTCGCCGGAAGCCGCCGAAGCCGCGCCGGAGTTCACAAATCTCGCCATTCGGTTTTTTTCGATTTAGGTAAAAACGGGCGGTTTAAAAAAACCTAGTTACGTTTTTTTGACCGGTTCATTGGTTTTCTCGGTTTAGTTTATTTAGTGGACGTTCGTCCATACGTTCGTTTTAACGAACGGTTTTCGCCCGTTAGTCACAGACAAGGAACGTTCGTTTGTTAGCCTGTTCGTTCCTTTTTCTTTTTCTTGTGTTTTTCGCGATTAATTTTTATCTCGATTTCTGATCCGATTTTCGTTTTAGTTTATCTTTTCACTCGTTTATCAGAATCAGGGGATTCAAGCGCCTAGATCTTCGTCTCGAAGCCCTCTTTCTGTTTAACCAACTTGAACAAGATTTTGGTACTGTAAAATTTGACCCAGATTAGTAATCAGATCTTGTTTCTTTCGTAGTTTGTGTTTCGTTGCTCTGTTTGATTTGATTCTTTTTGCAAACTGGAGTTTTTGAGATGAACTTTCTGGTTAATTCTTATTATTTGAGTATTATCTGTGCATCTTTGCTTGATTGCTTATGTATGCTATTGTTTGTTTGCGATAGAACACCCGGAGTGCGAAGCGTGCTACTACGAGTTCCTAGGTTTTGCGGATCGTCAGCAAGGCAAGTAACACATTGATCATGCTCTTTTCATACCCAGTTTTATGCATTAGTTCCAATCCCCAAACACTGCATGATTAGGATGTGATTAACTTGTGGGTTTGGGAAGTAGTTGATGAGGTAGAACCTAATGCCCTGTTTTGTTACCAAACCTTGGGAGTTATTTCTACTTTATGCTTATATTGTCATGCTATGCTCATAGACGTGGATTGGGTTTGAGTGTATGCATGACAGATGTCAGATGCTAATTAATGGTTCAACTTAAGGTGGACACTTTAATGCACATCTGGCTGGATTGCTTGTTTGGCCACCTAGAGAATCCAGTGTTGTCCTAGGATATCCCGGAGTACCCGTGTAATCATCCTACGGTCCGCCACCTAGGCTCAAAGGGATCTTAAGACTATTCATGCTATAAACTTCCGTGTGCAGCCACAAGTCATTATGGGCTCTGCAATAGTGGAGTATGTTGCATGACCTCTTTCAGTGGTGGGCTAGAAGATGTAGGGGAAAGTAGGTGTAACTGTCCACCCAGAGTAAAGAGTTAGTGTTTCTGAAAGACTATGTCTCGGTCATCCATTTCTCAAACACCAAGTAGTGCGAGAAATCCAATGAAGGAGATCGAGTCTTGTGGGGAAAACTGCACAAACCTCCGCAGAGTGTACAATCTAATCATGGTTTGTCGTGTCCCCGGTTATGGACATCTTGAGTATCTAGTACTTGGATTTTCCTATTGTATCTCGTCACTCTTAATTAAATTGTTGGGTTGATAATTACTTTTAATTGGGATTGAGTTGGAGGAACCTTCTCAATGATGTTTCAACCACCATGATAGTTAAATATAATTTATTCCTTTGTTGTAGGGAAAAATTGGCCTTTCGCAAAAACTATATAACCATAGAGCCTCCACCAGCAAAATATGCATATAGTGATAGCCTATTTATGTTCATTGCTCTACTGTGTTATTTTGCCAGCATATTCCATGTGCTGACGCGTTTTCGGGCTGCAATGTATCATATTGCAGACTTTTCAGACGAAGAGTAAGGTTCGCTAGGTCGTTGCCGTACAGCTCAGCTATGTCGTTGGAGTTGATGGACTCATTTTATCTTCCAAGCCTTCCGCTGTTATCATGTTAGATGGCCTTAAGCCATATTTATTGTAATACGTTCTCTTTGGAGACATTCGATGTAAGAAGTGTGTGATTGTTACTCTATTATAAATCCTTTGAGTACTGTGTGTGTTAGCATTACCGATCCAGGGATGACACTGAAGCACAGAGACTTGACCATTTGAGGTCGGGTCGCTACAAGATGGTATCAGAGCACACGCTGAGTGTAGGACACGACCACTAAGCTAAATCCCTAGATCACTACTCTCTTCTCATTTCTGACTTCTCTCCATTTTCTACTCTTTAGGATGGCAGATGCAAGGAACAAGTTTGCACAACCAGATGAAGAAGCACCTTTTCGATGACACTTGAAGGAAGTCACTAAGTACCTGAACATTAGAATACCAACCTTCACCGGAACTTACAATGCCACTTTACCAGAAGAGGAGCGCTGGTTGATTCAAGTTCAAGTTCCAAGAAGGACATTCACGCCAGTCACTGAGGCAATAGAGTTTTCTTTTGATGCACCAACCTGGAGTCTAGGAAAGAGTATGGCAGCCCACATCACCATGGGACGCATTGGATAAGTTTACCGAAAGGATCTCAAGGATACTATCTACCAGATTTGTGGGCGCCGAGATGAGCAATGCGAGATGATTAGCACCGGGCAGGATAGATCCATTGTAGCTTTCATCCAGGAGTTAAACCAGCACATTCGACGCCAGGAGAACCAGATGTGCACAGGCATGATAGATCTGAAGGAAGCGATGACAAGGATCACGGAGCTGGAGGAAGAACTCAAGGCTACTCGTGAAGATTATGAGGAGGAAATCGCTGTACTAGTGGAGAAGAATAATGACCTGACAAGGAAGCTGGGAGTATTCATGGGAGACCCCGCGCCAGGAGGAGAAGATGGCGAACCCAAGGAGATTCATTCTGAAGACTACATCATCATCGATGACACCGACTCCGACCCCGACGACAGCGATGATGACTTTGAAGACGAAGCTGGAGCAGACATCATGGACTCTTCGACCGATCAAAATTTCTAGTCGACTGA
Organism: Triticum dicoccoides; assembly: GCF_002162155.2. Lineage (NCBI taxonomy): Eukaryota > Viridiplantae > Streptophyta > Magnoliopsida > Poales > Poaceae > Triticum > Triticum dicoccoides. Next base: position 523,076,771 of record NC_041382.1, read on the forward strand.
TACGTCTCCGTCGTATCTACTTTTCCAAACACTTTTGCCCTCGTTTTGGACTCTAACTTGCATGATTTGAATGGAACTAACCCGGACTGACGTTGTTTTCAGCAGAATTGCCATGGTGTTATTTCTGTGCAGAAACAAAAGTTCTCGGAATGACCTGAAACTTCACGGAACATCTTTTCGGAAATAATAAAAAAAAACTTGCAAAAGATGAGACCAGGGGGGCCACACCCTTGCCACGAGGGTGGGGGCGCGCCCCCTACCTCGTGGCCCCCCTGGAGCTCCTCCGACTTGAACTCCAACTCTATATATTTGGTTTCAAAGAGAAAAAATAGAGAGAAGGATTCATCGCGTTTTATGATACAGAGCCGCCGCCAAGCCCTAAAACCTCTCAGGAGTGCTGATCTGGAGTCCGTTTGGGGCTCCGGAGAGGGGAATCCGTCGCCATCGTCATCATCAACCTTCCTCCATCACCAATTTCATGAGGCTCACCGCCGTGCGTGAGTAATTCCATCGTAGGCTTGTTGGACGGTGATGGGTTGGATGAGATTTATCATGTAATTGAGTTAGTTTTGTTAGGGTTTGATCCCTAGTATCCACTATGTTCTGAGATTGATGGTGCTATGACTTTGTTATGCTTAGTGCTTGTCACTAGGGCCCGAGTGCCATGATTTCAGATCTGAACCTATTATGTTTTCATCAATATATGAGAGTTCTTGATCCTATCTTGCAAGTCTATACTCACCTATTATGTGTTATGATCCATTAACCCCGAAGTGACAATAATCGGGATACTTACCGGTGATGACCGTAGTTTGAGGAGTTCATGTATTCACTATGTGTTAATGCTTTGGTCCGGTACTCTATTAAAAGGAGGCCTTAATATCTTAGTTTCCATTAGGACCCCGCTGCCACGGGAGGGTAGGACAAAAGATGTCATGCAAGTTCTTTGCCATAAGCACGTATGACTATATTCGAAATACATGCCTACATAACATTGTATTGGAGCTAGTTCTGTGTCACCCTAGGTTATGACTGTTACATGATGAACCGCATCCGGCATAATTCTCTATCACTGATCCATTGCCTACGAGCTTTCCATATATTGTTCTTCGCTTATTTACTTTTCAGTTGCTACTATTACAATCACTACAAAATACCAAAAACATTACTTTTGCTATCATTACCTTTTGCTACCGTTACCACTACTATCATATTACTTTGCTACTAAATACCTTGCTGCAGATATTAAGTTTCCAGGTGTTGTTGAATTGACAACTCAGCTGCTAATACTTGAGAATATTCTTTGGCTCCCCTTGTGTTGAATCAATAAATTTGGGTTGAATACTCTACCCTCAAAAACTGTTGCGATCCCCTATACTTGTGGGTTATCATCGACCACCATATTAGTAGTAGTATTCCACCATGTATAAATTATAGTCCGGGCACTTTTGAAACGATAGTTCTAGACCGATTGTATGCCCTTGCTTGATTGATTAAGTGATATGATTGCGTTTGTCCCATGTGCATATGGGTAGTGTTTTCTCACTAGACCTCATTCTATTCTATTCTATTCTATTCCCTCTAAACCCCCATATGCCTCCGAGACGTGACCCTGGATTTACCTTTCCACCGGAGCTCACTCAGTTGATCCAGCAGCAGAATACCTTGATGCAGTTGTTAGTTCAAAATCAAGGCAACAACAACAACAACCCACCACCACCACCACCAGTTGACAACTTAGCTCGTTTTCTGAGGTTACAGCCGTCGGTGTTTTCCAGTAGCACCGAGCCAATAGTTGCGGATGACTGGCTATGCCAGATTGTAAGGGAGTTGACCACCGCTGGTTGCACTGATGCAGAGAAGGTGTGTTTTGCCGCACACCAATTGGATGGACCAGCAGCCTCATGGTGGAGAATTACACCGTCACCTATCCCATAGCCACTGTTACATGGGACCAGTTCCAGCAAGCATTCCACACAGCCCACGTCTCAGCAGGAGCTATGATCATGAAGAAGCGTGAGTTTCGCAACTTACGCCAAGGGAACCGTACTGCGGGGCAGTACGTGGATGAATTTAGTAAGCTATCTCGTTATGCCCCTGATGATGTGGCCACAGATGCCGCAAAGCAGGAGAAGTTTATGGAAGGGCTGAATGATTAGATGAGCATGCAGTTGATGGTGGCAACATTTAACAACTACCAGGAGTTGGTAGACAAGGCTCTTATGGTTGAAGGGAAGCAGCAGCAAATTGAGAGCCGCAAAAGGAAGTATGGACAAGGAAGGTACAACTCAGGAGCTCAGCAGAAGCCTCGTTTAACCCCGAAGTCGGGAGGACTTGTCCATAACCATGGAGGTCACACCCACAATGGAGGGAGTTCTCACAATCACAGTGGCCCCAAGAATGGAAACGGGAATGGAGCAGGTAGTAATCAGAACCGCTCTAACCCAGCCACACCCGCCAAGAAGGACCTAAGTCACATTACTTGTTTCAAGTGCGGGAAGACTGGACACTACGCCACTGAGTGCCCTGAAGCGAAGAATGGGAATGGTAATGGAAGCGCTGGGAAGAAGCCCAACCCTTTCAATAGGGGACAAGTGAACCACGTGAACGGGGAGGAGGTTGAGGAGCAGCCTGATGCAGTTACCGGTAAGTTTTTGGTTAAGTCAATTACTGCAATCGTTCTTTTTGATACTGCTGCATCGCATTCATACATATCAAGGGGATTCGTGGATAAGTATAAATTGCCCACTAAAGTACTCAGGACACCCAAGTTAGTAAGTTCACCAGGAGCGGAGTATATGGCAAGCCAAGGATGCTTTCAGATGCCATTGACCATAGGAAGCCATATTTTCCCTTCAGACGTGATAATTTTGGAGTCACAAGGATTGGATGTGATACTGGGAATGGATTGGCTATCGATGTAAGGAGGAAACGTCGATTGCGCGAGTAAGTCAATTTTGCTCACCACCCCGGAGGGAAAAAGGATCAAGTATGTATCAAGGCATGCGCCTAGGAGGAGCCAAGTAAATACCCTCATGGCAGTTGTTCAGGAGGAAGTACCTGCAGTGAAGGATTACCCAGATGTTTTTCCAGACGAGTTACCAGGCATGCCGCCGGATCGAGACATCGAGTTTTTGATAGAGCTATTGCCAGGCACCGGGCCAATATCAAAGGGACCCTACTGGATGTCCACAAATGATCTAGAAGAGATCAAGAAGCAGATTAAGGAGTTGTTGGAGAAAGGTTATATTCGAAGAAGTTCATCACCATGGGGAGCCCGAGTGCTCTTGGTTGAGAAGAAGGATAAATCTTTGAGAATGGTTGTTGATTATCGTGCGTTGAATGAAGTGACGATCAAGAACAAGTACCCACTGCTGATGATCAATGATTTATTTGACCAGTTGATAGGAGCTAAAGTGTTTTCGAAGATCGATCTGTGATCGGGATGTCACCAGCTAAAGATTCGAGAGAAGGACATACCTAAGACAGCTTTCACCACAAGGTACAGGCTGTATGAGTATACGGTCATGTTTTTTGGATTGACTAATGCCCCTGCCTACTTCATGAGTATGATGAACAAGGTGTTCATGGAGTTCTTGGATAAGTTTTTTGTGGTGTTCATTGATGATATCTTGGTATACTCGAAGAATGAAGATGAGCACAAGGAGCATCTACGTATGGTTCTGGAGAAGCTTAGAGAACATCAGTTGTATGCAAAGTTCAGTAAATGTGAGTTTTAGTTGAAGGAAGTTGGATTCCTTGGACAGGTTATATCAGGAGAAGGTATAGCCGTGGATCCCACCAAAGTTCAGTCAGTCACTGTTTGGTTGGCGCCCACCTCAATTGGAGAGATCCGCAGTTTTCTTGGACTCGCGGGATACTATCAGAGATTTATTGAGAATTTCTCTAAGATTGCAAAGCCTATGACGGCATTGTTGAAGAAGGACACTAAGTTCCATTGGACTGATGAATGTGAAGCAAGTTTCCACGAGTTGAAGAAACGGTTGACTTCAGCCCCAGTGCTGATTCTGCCAGATATACGCAAGGACTTCTAAGTGTATTGCAATGCTTCACGTTTAGGACTTGGAGGAGTACTGATGCAAGACGGAAGAATGGTTTCGTATGCCTCACGACAACTGAAACCGCATGAGTTAAGTTATGCCACGCATGATTTGGAGTTAGCAGCTGTGGTGCATGCGCTCAAGACCTGGAGACATTTTCTCATTGGAAACCGTTGCGATGTATACACGGATCACAAGAGTTTGAAGTACATCTTCACCCAAAAGGAGCTTAACCTCAGGCAGAGGAGATGGTTGGATCTCATAAAGGATTTTGATATAAAGCTGCATTATCATCCAGGAAAGGCCAATGTCGTAGCAGATGCTTTGAGCCGTAAGAGTTATGCTAACACCCTCATAAGCGGAGGGAGGCCAAAGGAGTTAGCCGAGCATCTCAGGGAACTACGAATGGAGATAGTTCCTAAAGGCTTTTTGGCAACATTGGAGGTACAGTCAACATTATTGGAAAAGATTCGAGAAGCTCAGAAGGATGACAAAGAGATCGCTGAGATAAAGGAGAAGATGAGTGAAGGGAAAGCCAAAGGGTTTCGTGAGGATGAGCACGACACCTTGTGGTTTGAGGACCGTATATATGTGCCCAATAATGCAAAGATCATAAAGTTGATACTACAGGAAGCTCATGACTCGCCATACTCGATACACCCCGGAAACACTAAGATGTATTTGGATTTGAAAGAGCGTTTCTGGTGGACTGGTATGAAGAAGGATATTGCCGAGTATGTAGCCGTATGTGATGTATGTCAAAGAGTGGAGGCAGAACATCAAAAGCCAGCAGGATTGCTACAGCCTATGCCGATACCCGAATGGAAGTGGGATAAGCTTGGCATGGATTTTATCACCGGATTGCCCAGAACCAAATCAGGATATGATTCTATATGGGTAGTAGTTGATCGCTTGACCAAAGTGGCTCACTTTATCCTAGTGAAGACCACATATACAAGCGCAAAGTTGGCCAAGATATACATGACCAGGATCGTATGTATGCATGGGGTTCCGAGGACCATCGTATCAGATAGAGGAACACAGTTTACCTCAAAGTTTTGGCACCAGCAGCACTAGACCTTGGGTACCCGGCTAGAGTTCAGTACAACTTTTCACCCGCAGATAGATGGACAGACCGAGAGAGCCAATCAGATTCTGGAGGACATGTTGAGAGCTTGTGCGCTAGATTATGGATCTAGTTGGGATGACAACCTGCCCTACGCGGAGTTCTCATACAACAACAGTTAGCAGGCCAGTTTGAAGATGGCACCGTTCGAAGCCCTGTATGGATGAAGGTGTAGGACGCCATTGTTGTGGGATGAAGTTGGAGACCGCCAGTTGTTTGGACCAGATTTGATTAAGGAGTCTGAAGAGAAGGTTAAGCTAATTCGACATAGACTGAAGGTAGCTCAGTCCCGACAGAAGAGTTATGCAGATTCAAATCGCAAGGAGGTAGTCTATGAAATTGGAGACAGACCATATCTGCGAGTATCACCTCTTCGAGGTGTTAAATGTTTTGGCTTTAAGGGGAAATTAGCCCCGAGATTTGTGGGACCGTACCGTGTTTTGGAACTCATGGGAGAAGTTGCTTACAAGTTGGAGTTACCCGAAGGACTGTCAGGAGTACATGACGTGTTTCATTTTCCCAGTTGAAGAAGGTTCATGCGGAGATGGCCGATATTCCTCTAAGAGATACAGTGCCCCTGGAAGATATTCAGCTGGACAGTGATTTGACGTATAAGGAGAAGCCTGTCAAAATTCTAGAGTTTGCTAGCCGAGTTACTCGCAGCAAGGTTATCAAATTTTGCAAAGTTCAGTGGAGCCACCATACCGAGGATGAAGCCACCTGGGAACGAGAGGATGATCTCCGCAAAGACCACCCACACATATTTCCTAGCCAACCCGAATCTCGAGGGCGAGATTCATCTTAAGGGGGGTAGGTTTGTAACATCCCAAATTTTCAATTTGGAATGTTATACGTAGGTCATTCATGCATATCATATTTTATTTGCATTTCGTTTTGTGATCCTCGAAATTCTAGCAACTCAAGGACCCTCGTAGAGAGTTGGGGATTTCACTGTTTTCATATTTGAGTTTTATCAAATAGCGAAACAAGGATCATTTGTTTTATTATTTTTCTCTCCGAAAATATTTCATATAAAAATATAAGAGAGGAGATAATATGACTTCTCCAAAATAAACGAAATATAGGAGGAAAAATATTAAAGTCAAATATTTGATTTTATTTGGATTTTATTGCAATTTTATTTGCATAGGAAAAATTTATGCATTTTTTAAAAATTGCATTTTAGGCCAAGAAAATTTTCACCTTGTTCTAAATATTTTATTTAGACGGTGAAAATTTGTTTTGGTATTTTTAGATTTTTATTTATTTTTCTAGGATTTCTTTTCGTCGGAATATGTTTAAAAAAAGAGAGAAAGCCCGCCGGACTGAACTGGGCCGCGGCCCAGCTGGCCCAGCCAGTCCCGCGCCGCCGTCGTCTCCGCGCCGGACTCCTCGAGGGAGTCCGAGCCGCCGCCGCCATGGCTTCGCCCCTCCCGCAAGCCGCCTCCCCCCTTTAAAACCTGGACCCGGGGCCCCCTTGCAGCCCCAAGTCACCGCCGCCAGCCGCTAGCCCTGCCGCCGCACGCCGCCGCTCGCCGCCTCCCGCTGCGCTGCCGCCGAGCCGCTATCGCGCCGCCCTTCACCGCCCCGCGCCACACCCCGCCGTCGCCGGCTCGCCGGAAGCCGCCGGAGCCGCGCCGGAGTTTGCAAATCTCGCCGTTCGGTTTTTTTTCGGTTTAGGTAAAAACCGTCGGTTTAAAAAAAAACCTAGTTACGTTTTTTTGACTGGTTCGTTGGTTTTCTTGGTTTAGTTTATTTAGCGGACGTTCATCCGTACGTTCGTTTTAACGAACGGTTTTCGCCCGTTAGTCACAAACAACGAACGTTCGTTCGTTAGCCTGTTCGTTCGTTTTTCTTTTTCTCTGGTTTTTCGCGATTATTTTCGATCGCGATTTCTGATCCGATTTTCGTTTTAGTTTGTCTTTTCGCTTGTTTACCAGAATCAGGGGATTCAAGCGCCTAGATCTTTGTCTCGAAGCCCTCTTTCTGTTTAACCAACTTGAACAAGATTTTGGTACTGTAAAATTTGTCTTTAATCCAGATTAGTAATCGGATCTTGTTTCTTTCGCAGTTTGTGTTTCATTGCTCCGTTTGATTTGATTCTTTTTGCAAACCAGAGTTCTTAAGTTGAACTTTCTGGTTAATTCTTCCTATTTGAGTTTTATCTGTGCATCTTTGCTTGATTGCTTATGTATGTTATTGTTTGTTTGCGATAGAACACCGGAGTGCGAAGCGTGCTACTACGAGTCCCTAGGTTTTGTGGATCGTCTGCAAGGCAAGTAACACATTGATCATACTCTTTTCATACCCAGTTTTATGCATTAGTTCCAATCCGCAAACACTGCATGATTAGGATGTGATTAACTTGTGGGTTTGGGAAGTAGTTGATGAGGTAGAACGTAATGCCCTGTTTTGTTACCAAACCCTGGGAGTTATTTCTACATTATGCTTATATTGCCATGCTATGCTCGTAGACGTGGATTGGGTTTGAGTGTATCCATGACAGATGTGAGATGCTAATTAATGGTTCAACTTAAGGTGGAAATTTTAATGCACATCTGGGTGGATTGCTTGTTTGGGCACCTGGAGAATCCAGTGTTGTCCTAGGATATCCCAGAGTACCCGTGTGATCATCCTACGGTCCGCCACCCAGGCTCAAAGGGATCTTAAGAGTATTCATGCTAGAAACTTCCGTGTGCAGCCACAAGCCATTATGGGCTCAGGCATAGTTGAGTATGTTGCATGATGTAACGCCCCAAGACCGGAGCTTCAGATGCCTTCCAGGGTTTCCGGGTTTCATCGTGTGATTTGTTTGGTTCATTGCATTCATCATTGCATCATGTGCATTGCATCATGTCATCATGCCATCATGTCATTTCTTTTTCTTAACTCAACTAAATAAATGGCATGGATCTGTGATCCATTTGAACCGAGGTAATTCACATGGTGATTCTCTTTATAACATATCCTCCCGATATTAGGGAGCTATATTAAATATTCCATTTGTTGAAATTAACCGGAACACACTTGCAAAATAAATCTCAATGCCTTTGTTATCACAACTCTTGGCCTCTAACTTTGCTATTTATTCTTTCATCATATTCCGAGGTTCCTCCAAAATCCGAACATTTTTGGGCACTGCTAAATCCAAGTTCTAGTTCAAAACCATTTGAATTAAATTCAAATGAGTTCGAATTTACATCCTTCAATCTTGGACTTTTCTATTTTTCTCGGAACAAACTCATTTTTACGAGTCCAGGAAAATTATCTGCTTGCTCAAATTTTTCCCTAATCCTCTCTTTCTTTTTCTTCTTTCTATTTGTTTTTCTGATAAAAGAAAATAGAGGAAGAGAGAAGAGTGCCAGCCCAACTTCTTTCGGCCCAAACCTCCCTAGGCGTAGCCTTCCCTCTCCCTAGGCTGGCCTCCCTAAGGCCCAGTCACACTCCCCCCCCCCGTAACTCTAGGCCTCCCGCTCAATGCCCTGGCCTCTCCCTCTCGTGTTCCCCTCGCGCCGCCAGAGAGAGAGCCCTGGATCGATTCCCATCTTCCTTCGCTCTCTTGCGCCGCCTGAGCCTCTGGCTCGATCTCCTCCTCCCTCAGCGCCATCTCTCCCTCGATCCCATCTCTCTCTCTCTCATGACCGGTGCCGGCCTCATCCCCTTCTGTCAAGCATGTCGTCGCCTTCCTCCTTCCTCTCCTGCAGCTCGTCCCCGACCACGTAGGCCGAAGCTCCCGCTGTTGCGCCTTGGATAGGAGGTCCCCCATGGAGGCCCGCCTCACTTGCAGCGCCCGCTCCTCCCTCTACCCTGCCTCTGCGCCATCGTTCCCGATGGCCCCTGCCGGCCAAGCTCAGAGGACCGCCACTCCACATCTGGAGTGCTCCTGCTCCCTTCTCCTCCTCGCTGCTGCTCGGTGCCTCATCAGCGAGCTCCTCTGTCCCCACCTTCGTCAGTTTCCCTGTCGGGCCCCTCTTCGTCCACGCCGTCTTCATCGAGCACCAGGAGCTCGACCTCGTGCCCTCACTGCTGCACTGCCACACCACGGCAACCGAGCCCTACTACCGCTGCTCTTCTGCACGCCATCGTCCGCGACCACCAGGGGCTGTTTCTCGCCTCACACCCCTGCTGCCGGCGACCGGGGCCGCTGGAGCATGTCCGTCGTTGACCCTTGTTGCTATAGGACCCTCCTCATTGTGCACCTTCGCCATTTTGTCTCATCTGGTCAAGAACGAGACCGCAAAGTATCGGATGACTTAGATGCGCCAAGTACCTCGTCGACAAGTGTACAACTACCGTTGAGTTGAAACCACCAAGTACGACGACGACCCCAAAGGGTTCGGTTTCATCAAGTTCGACTACAACGACTAAAACATGTGTATCACTACCGTCGACCTCTGAAGAACAGGGTTTTGCTGAGTACCCCTTCATTTTGTTAAGACCATCAAGTCCCTCGACGACAAGTGCACGACTACGCAGATTGTACCAAGTACCCCTTCGTTTCGACGAGACCGGTGGGTCCGAAGACCCTAAGTACCACGACAACCCAGAAGGGAGTCGAGTGCGTCAAGTTCACCTTCGAAACATGTTCCACTACCATCATCGAGATCGCGAGAACCGCTACCCTCGACCCTAGAGCATGCGAGAACGTCTACTTCCCCTACACCGCATCGAACTCGAACCCCTCCGATAATGCACGCTTCGAAGGTATAACCCCGAGACGACCGCCCGTGAACGAATGCATGTGTGATGTATGAAATGCTCGCATGTGCACCGTGCCTGACATGTTTCTTGCATGTTTCCCATTGTCACGTCGTCGTCTCGTGGGAACCCGGTTACCGGGATCACCCCACCTTCTGTCGCATGTCACGCTCCCGTCACTTTTCCTTTTGTACAGGTATCTCCGTGAGCTACCGGAACCGATATGGTGCTGTGACATCATTTCCCTGGGCCGGCCTCCCTAA
>NC_041382.1:523087360-523089974 GCF_002162155.2 Triticum dicoccoides
CGTAACCCTAGGCCTCCCGCTCGATGCCCTGGCCTCTCCCTCTCGTGTTCCCCTCGCCCTGCCAAAGAGAGAGCCCTCGCTCGATTCCCATCTTCCTTCACTCTTTTGCGCCGCTCGAGCCTCTGGCTCGATCTCTTCCTCCCTCAGCGCCATCTCTCCCTCGATCCCATCTCTCTCTCTCATGACCAGCGCCGGCCTCGTCCTCCTCCCTCAAGCACGTCGTCGCCTCCCTCCTTCCTCTCCTGCAGCTCGTCCCCGACCACCTAGGCCCAAGCTCCCGCTGCTACGCCTTGGACAGGAGGTCCCCCATGGAGGCCCTCCTCACTTGAAGCGCCCGCTCCTCCCTCTACCCCGTCTCTGCACCGTTGTTCCCCATGGCCCCTGCAGGCCAAGCTCAGAGGACCGCCACTCCACATCCGGAGTGCCCATGCTCCCTTCTCCTCCTCGCTGCTGCTCGGCGCCTCATCAACGAGCTCCTCCGTCCCCTCCTTCGTCAATGTCCCTGCCGGGCCCCTCTTCGTCCGTGCCGTCTTCATCGAGCACCAGGAGCTCGACCTTGTGCCCTCACTGCTGCGCTGCCACACCACGGCAACCGAGCCCTGTTGCCGCTGCTCTTCTGCACGCCATCGTCCGCGACCACCAGGGGGCTGTTGCTCGCCTCACACCCCTACTGCCGGCGATCGGGGCCGCTGGAGCATGTCCGCCGTCGACCCCTGTTGCTGTAGGACCCTCCTCATCGTGCACCGTCGCCATTTTGTCTCATCTCGGTCATGACCGAGACCGCAAGTATCCAATGACTTAGGTGCACCAAGTACCTCGTCGACAAGTGTACAACTACCATCGAATTGAATCCAGCAAGTACCACGACGACCCCAAAGGGTTTGGTTTCATCAAGTTCGGCTACAACGACTAAAACATGTGTATCACTACCGTCGACCTCTGAAGAACAGGGTTTTGCTGAGTACTCCTTCGTTTTGTCAAGACCATCAAGTCCCTCGATGACAAGTGCACGACTACGCGGATTCTACCAAGTACCCCTTCGTTTCGACAAGACCGGCGGGTCCGAAGACCCCAAGTACCACGACAACCCCGAAGGGAGTTGAGTGCGTGAATTTCACCTTCGAAACATGTACCACTACCGTCGTCGAGATCGCGAGAACCGCTACCCTCGACCCTAGAGCATGTGAGAATGTCTACTTCCCCTACACCGCATCGAACTCGAACCCCTCCGATAATGCACGCTTCGAAGGTAGAACCCCGATACGACCGCCCGTGAACGAATGCATGTGTGATGTATGAAATTCTTGCGTTTGCACCGTGCCTGACATGTTTCTTGCATGTTTCCCATTGTCACGTCGTCGTCTCATGGGAACCTGGTTACCGAGATCACCCCACCTTCTATCGCATGTCACACTCCCATCACTTTTCCTTTTGTACTGGTATCTCCGTGAGCTACCGGAACCGATATGGTGCCGTGCCATCATTTTCGGATACATCGCCGTGGAACCCTTTCTTTCCACCACGGTGACAAATGCTTCATAATGCTCTTGTCAACCTTTACTTAAAAATTGCATAAACTTGTTCATGTCATCCGCATCATGATAACAACAATTAAAATGTTTAAATTGTTGTTTGCTATAAATTACTAAGGCATATGGGGATTTACCAGATTCGTTAATTGTTATATCCGGACCCATTAAAATTGTTTAGATGGTGTAGTTTTGTTATGCCTCACCTCTTGCCATGTTAACCAACATTTAATTTTGTTGAGTACATAACCGAGAGAGAACTAAATAATTTATGTGGTGTTCCTCAATATGCAACTCGTTGCATATTGAGCTCCACTTAATATGTAGGATTGCTTATGCACTTTGACATGCCTTGCTTCATTAAACCGGACATGCATCATACTTGGTTGTGCATCATGCCATGTTTATGTGAGGGTTGTTTACCATGTTGTTTGCTTCTTTCCGGTGTTGCTTCTTCGGGCTAGTTCCGATAATGTCGCGTTTGTGAGGATTCATTCGTCTACGTCCGTTTGTCTTCTTCATGGACTCGTTCTTCTTCCTTGCGGGATCTCAGGGAAGATGACCATACCCTCGAAATCACTTCTATCTTTGCTTGCCAGTTGCTCGCTCTTTTGCTTTGCCTATGCTGCGATACCTACCACTTGCTTATCATGCCTCCCATATTGCCATGTCAAACCTCTAACCACCTTGTCCTAGCAAACCGTTGTTAGGCTATGTTATCGCTTTGCTCAGCCCTCTTATAGCGTTGCTAGTTGCAGGTGAAGATTGGAGTTTGTTCCATGTGGGAACATGGATATTGGTTGGGATATCACAATATCTCTTATTTAATTAATGCATCTATATACTTGGTAAAGGGTGGAAGGCTTGGCCTTATGCCTGGTGTTTTATTCCACTCTTGCCGCCCTAGTTTCCGTCATACCGGTGTTATGTTCCTTTATTTTGCGTTCCTCACGCGGTTGGGTTATAATGGGAACCCCTTGATAGTTCGCCTTGAATAAAACTCCTCCAGCAAGGCCCAACCGTGGTTTTACCATTTGCACTAACAACCTACCACCTTCCCTTGGGTTCTGCAGACTCAAGGGTCA
>NC_041382.1:523090235-523235944 GCF_002162155.2 Triticum dicoccoides
TGTTGGTCCGAACTGAGCTTCCTGCGGGGCCACCTCGGGGAAACTTGAGGGTTGGTTTTACTCGTAGCTAGTCTCATCTGAGTGTGCCCTGAGAACGAGATATGTGCAGCTCCTATCGGGATTTGTCGGCACATTCGGGCGGCTTTGCTAGACTTGTTTTACCATTGTCGAGGATGTCTTGTAATCGGGATGCCGAGTCTGATCGGATTGTCTTGGGAGAAGGAATATCCTTCATTGACCGTGAGAGCTTGTGATGGGCTAAGTTGGGACTCCCCTGTAGGGATTGAACTTTCGAAAGCCGTGCCCGCGGTTATGGGCATATGGGAATTTGTTAATGTCCGATTGTAGAAAACCTGAATTTGAACTTAATTAAAATGCACCAACCGTGTGTATTACCATGATGGTCTCTTCTCGGCGGAGTCCGGGAAGTGAACACGGTGTTGGAGTTATGCTTGACGTAGGTTGTTCTAGGATCACTTCTTGATCATAGTTTCTCGACCGTGCTTTTGCCTTCTCTTCTAACTCTCATTTGCGTATGTTAGCCACCATATATGCTAGTCGCTTGCTGCAGCTCCACCTCATACCTTTTACCCTACCTTTAAGCTTAAATAGTCTTGATCGCGAGGGTGTGAGATTGCTGAGTCCCCGTGACTCACAGATACTTCCAAAACCAGCTTGCAGGTGCCGATGAAACCGTACAGGTGACGCAACCAAGGTCAAGGAGGAGCTCGATGAAGATCGTGTTTGTTATGTTGTTTCCGTTTCCAGTTGATCAGTAGTGGAGCCCAGTTGGGACGATTGGGGATCTGTGTAGCTTTTGGGGTAGTCTTCTTTTATTTTGGGTTTCGTAGTCGGACCTTGATTGTATCTGGTTGATGTAATGCTTTATTCATGTAATTGTGTGAAGTGGCGATTGTAAGCCAAATACGTATCTCTTTCCCTTATGTAGTACATGGGTTGTGCGAAGATTACCTCACTTGCGACATTGCTTTCAACGCAGTTATGCCTCTAAGTCGTGCTTCGACACGTGGGAGATAGAGCCGCATCGAGGGCGTTAAAAGTTGGTAATCAGAGCCTTCCCCGAACTTAGGAGCCCCCTGCTTGATCAAATCGTTGGCGTTGTTGAGTCTAGAAAAATGTTTTGAGTCATTTAGGATTTTATATATCGGAGAGTTAGGAATTCTTTTTACTCCTCAGTCCCTTCGTCGCTCTAGTGAGACATCCTGACGTGGAGTTTTGACTCTTCTCTTGTCAAATTTCACTAATTTTTTTTGGATCACGCGGGTATCTTGGAATCGTTTTGATGCTTTTGTGACGAGAAAATTGTTCTTGGTGCCTCCTGACATTTAGGGGTTGTGTGTAGGATCGAAAGTATGTCTAGAGGGGGGGGGGGGTTAGACTACTTGACCAAATAAAAGCTTAACCTTTTCCCAATTTTAGTTCTTGGCAGATTTTAGCTATTGTAGGACAAGTCAAGCAATCATCACACAATTCAAGCAAGCATGCAAAGAGTATATTGGCAGCGGAAAGTAAAGCATGCAACTTGCAAGAATGTAAAGGGAAGGGTTTGGGGAATTCAAACGCAATTGGAGACAAGGATGTTTTTCCCGTGGTTCGGATAGGTGGTGCTATCCTACATCCACGTTGATGGAGACTTCAACCCACGAAGGGTAACGGTTGCGCGAGTCCACGGAGGGCTCCACCCACAAAGGGTAACGGTTGCGTGAGTCCACGGAGGGATCCACCCACGAAGGGTCCACGAAGAAGCAACCACCCACAAAGGGTCCACGAAGAAGCAACCTTGTCTATCCCACCATGGCCATCGCCCACGAAGGACTTGCCTCACTAGCGGTAGATCTTCACGAAGTAGGCGATCTCCTTGCCCTTACAAACTCCTTGGTTCAACTCCACAATCTTGTCGGAGGCTCCCAAGTGACACCTAGCCAATCTAGGAGACACCACTCTCCAAGAAGTAACAAATGGTGTGTAGGTAATGAACTCCTTGCTCTTGTGCTTCAAATGATAGTCTCCCCAACACTCAACTCTCTCTCATAGTATTTGGATCTGGTGGAAAGAAGATTTGAGTGGAAAGCAACTTGGGGAAGGCTAGAGATCAAGATTCATATGGTAGGAATGGAATATCTTGGTCTCAACACATGAGTAGGTGGTTCTCTCTCAGAACATATGAGTTGGAATTGTGTATGTGTTCTGATGGCTCTCTCCACGAATGAAGAGGAGGTGGAGGGGTATATATAGCCTCCACACAAAATCCAACCGTTACACACAGTTTTCCAATCTCGATGGGACCGAATCAAAAAACTCGGTCGGACCGAAAAGGTAAACCTAGTGACCGTTAGAGATTTTCGGTGGGACTGACATGCAACTCGGTAGGACCGATATGGTTAGGGTTTGGGCATAACGTAATCTCGGTGAGACCAATTACACAAACTCGGTGAGACCGATTTTGGTAATTAGCTAACCAGAGAGTTGGTCAGGCAAACTCGGTGGGACCGATTTGCTCTTTCGGTGAGACCGAATAGTTACAAAAAGGAAACACTGAATTTACATTGCAATCTCAGTGGGACCGATTCGCTCTTTCGGTGAGACCGAAAAGTTACGAAAGGTAAACAGAGAGTTTGCAATCCCATCTCGGTGAGACCGAGATCCCTATCGGTAGAACTGAATTGCTAGGGTTTGGCAGTGGCTTATGATAAATGAAACTCGGTGGCGCCGGATAGAAAGAATCGGTAGGACCGAGTTTGGCTTAGGGTTTAGGTCATATGTGGATATGGGAAAGTAGTTGAGGGTTTTGGAGCATATCACTAAGCACATGAAGAAAGAGGCTCATTAAGCAACACCTCATCCCTCCTTGATAGTATTGGCTTTTCCTAAAGACTCAATGTGATCTTGGATCACTAAAATATAAAATGAAGAGTCTTGAGCTTTTGAGCTTGAGCCAATCCTTTGTCCTTAGCATTTTGAGGGTTCCACTTTCACATCCATGCCATGCCAATCATTGAGCTTTCCTGAAATAATCATCTTGGAATAGCATTAGCTCAATGCGCTATATGTTGTTATGAATTACCAAAACCACCTAGGGATAGTTGCACTTTCAATCTCCCCCTTTTTGGTAATTGATGACAACATATAGATCAAAGCTTCGACAAATGATAATAAGCATGAAATATATCGTCGCTTTGAGAAGTATGTGACAAGTGAGAGCTCCCCCTAAATTTGTGCATATTTAAAATTTGCTTTGGACTGCAAATGCACAAAGAGTTAGAGTCATGGGTTACTCTTCCATGTCACATACATCTTGGTGGAGCGCTTAAAACGATAAGAATGAAATACATGCACTCATCACCAAGAATAGTGAATGATCACATAAGATAGATAAGATATATCAAGCATGCATAAGTGTAGCTTATGATCAAACACATGATCATCAATGTCTCACGAGCAATGACATAGTATCTCAAGCACTCAAAAGCAAACAAAGTTTGAAAAACCACCAAATAAAGCAAGAGAGAAAAAAGCAACACTCTCTCTCTCTCTCGAAGCCTATGATCTATACATTTTCTCCCCCTTTGGCAACAAGTTACCAAAAAGTTCCTAGAAAATGCATAGTGCTAAGTCGACACTCAGGCTTGATCTTCAGGTGGTGGTGAAGTCCGGAGCACTCCAAGGACGAAGCCTTCTGTAGACGTGGTTGGAGTTGAGGCTGAAGTGGATGCTGGAGCTGGTGGAACTGAGGCTGTAGCTGGTGCAGAAGTGGTGGCTCTGGTGTCAGCAACTGGCACTGCATATGATCTCTGAGCTCTTGGCGCTCTGGCAAATGCATCAGTTGTAGTCTTGCCTCTCCTCTCCTGCATGTCATCCTGAAGTTGTTCCACTGCAGACTGAATCTCTGTTACTTTGACATCCAAGTCATAGAACTTTTGTTCCATGATTCTCTCTAGGCTCTGCTGATTCTGAGTGAGGGTGGCCAGTCCTTGCTCAATCCTCAGTGTGGATGCAATCAAGTAACCAAGCTGCTCTTGTTTGGTTTTCAAGAAATACTCAGATGCCTCCTCTTGAGTTGGCATCTTGGCAGCTTTCTCCTTCCTTGCCTTCTCCTTCTTTGCTTGTGCTTGTGCAGATGATGGTTCATTCTCAGTCATGACCACTTGATTATCTTCAAAATCTGGACGGATGGGCAGGTGTTCCTTGTCCAGTAAGTATATGCCTGTGCCCATCTTTGAGTTGATGAGCTCCTGAATCTGTGGGGCATATCCACAACTCCTCTTCTGGTCTGCTACAGTCCTCTTGATGGTCTCTACCATGAGGCTCATCACCTTGAACTTATGTGGCACATCAAATATATGAAGCAAATTTATTGCATGGCCTCTGATCATCTTGTGATCTCCAGACTTGGGCAACAAGGTGTGCCTCAGTATCCAATTGATAGTTGGCAGCCCTGACAGAAGATAGTGCACTGAGCCAAATTTGAAAGTTTCAAGAGCCTCGTTTGGAATTTCCTTGTACATATTGGACATAGAGTTGTGGTCCATCTTCTTCTTGGCATAAATGTCCAAGTCATCTGCTTGCTCCTCTGGGGCATTAATGAGCTGTGCCCACTCAGCAACTGTTGACTGATATCTGGTTCCTTATGACATCCATACAATCCTCCCATTTGGATAAAAATGTGTTGTGGAGTAGAACTGCATGATAAGCTCCTCGTTCCACTTTGTGAGCTTCTGCCCAACAAAGTCTGCTACTCCACAAGTATTGAAGCTGTCATACACTCCAGGGTAGTGTTCTTCATTGTCCTTGATGTATTGCCAGTCAACCCATCTCATATCACAGACTATTGGCTTCTTATCAAGCAGCACTGTCTCATAGAAGTCCTGCTGTTCCTTAGTGTGAAATCTGTAATCCACAGCAGTTCTTCTCCTTGAAGCATACGGGTCTGCTTCTCTCCGCTTCCTCAGCCCTGAGTCTCTCCTGAGCTTCATATCCTCAGCCACAGGATGAGCATCATTGTGGTCTGGGATCTTGGGCTTTAGTTTTCTGAGAACTTGCTCTTCATCATCTTCTTCAACAGCTTCAGGCACTAGGGCCTTGTTCTTCTCAGAAGCTGGGATGCTTCTTGTATTCCTCTTTGGTGCTATCTTGAGCTTTGATGCAGCCTTGGGTGCTTCCTTGGGCTTAGATGCAGTAGCCCCTGATTGGATAGCATCACCCATTAGCTTGGGTACCTTAGGTGCTGGTGCAGCAACCTCTTCTTCTTCCTCTTCTTCCATGATGGAAGCCTTTCCAAGCACTCTGGCTACGGTCTTCTTCACCCTTTCCTTCCTTTTCTTGCCTTCATCAGCAACTGGCTCTATGGGAGTGGGCTTCTCAGAAATCTTGATTGAAGCTCTCGCCTTTGGCATAGGCTGCCTGCCTGCTGGCCTTTTGATCTTTAACCCTGGCTTTGTGCCCTGAGCTGGCTCAATTCTCTTGGAAGTTGCTTCATCTTCCTCTGCCACATAATCTTCATCCTCAAAATCTGAAGTTCTCTTCTTCCTCTGTCTGGTGGCAGCTTTTGGCAAATTGCTTGGGGTACTTCTGCTGCCATCATCTGAAGAGCTGGAGGGACTAGTGCCCTCACTCATCTGCACTTGCTACTCTGACAAGTTCTGGCTGTCACTCTGATCAGACATGTTGCAAACTCTGACTGCTGACCCTGTGAATAGGTTATAGATGAGATAGAGTGGATGAGCATCACAAAATGCAGAGATTTTTGCAAAAGAATGACTCAAAAACTTAGTTTTAGTTTCCCACTGAAATCATCTCGGATCTACCGATTTTTAAACTCGGTGATACCGAAGCAGTTTTGGAACCTAAACTAGTGAACTCGGTCAGACCGAGTCACAGTTCGGTGGCACCAAGACTGCTAGGGTTTCGCAGAGTTCCAAAATCGGTCACACCGATAAGTAATTCTCGCTTAGACCGAGTCTCACTTGTGCAATGGCATAAGCCAAATCAGTGGGACCGAGTTTTTCAACTCGGTGGGTCCGAGATGGTTTCGGCGGAAACCTAACCCTAAAATTTTCGAATCAAAACTAATCTACGAACGCATTGACTGGACAGGAGTGTTTCAATCATGGCAAGAATCATGATGATCACAATGTGCTAAGAATCAGATTAGGGAATAGCACAAAGATCGAGTCCATACCCTAGTTCGGCGGAGACTCGCTACGGCGGCAACGGTAGGGTAGAATTCCGTTGACGGTGATGGAGACCAGCGACTGGAGGCGGCTGGCGGCGAGGAGACGATCCGGAGACCAAGTTGGCAGAGCAGGCTATCGCGCGGGCGAAGGGGTTCGGAGAAATTTCCAAATTTTTGCCCGTGACTATATATAGCCCGACCCTGTCGGTGTGACCGAATGGAACGACTCGGTGGCACCGAGATGCAAAACTGTACACAGTTATTGTAACTCAGTGTGACCGAATGGTTCAAATCGGTTGCACCGAGATCAAAAACATAGATCAACTTAATGATCTCGGTAGGACCGAAAGTAGGGTATCGGTCAGACCGAGAATCATAAAGAGGTTTTGGAAGTTTAAGTCTATGAAGAATCGGGGACTCCAAGCGCTCCTCACACAGAGTGGTTCGAATCTGACTTGATCAAATTTTGTGATGTAGCATGAATAGAGTTTGAGATGAGAAAAGCATAGATAGCTAGAGGAGGTTCTTAGGCATTCTTGGTCATCCACTTGGCAAAAGGAAATAAAACCGAACAATCAAAACAACAAGTGGATGTCCTCGAATGAGTAAAATATGCAACCAGCATGCTCACACAATAAGATGGCAAATGAAATATGTGACAAGGCATGCACAACCAATTCTAGCATCTACCAAGCAATTTGCGATGACAAGGTCATCTATATATGAGTATATTGACTTAGGAGTCAAGTGAGAACACTTGATCATAGGTCATACTCATCGTTTAAGCTCAAGTGGGGTTACCACTTTTACATAAAGCATTGTTGTGTTCACATCTTTAGAGTTGCTTTAGCTCAAGTCTTAGAGTAAAGCTCCCCCTAGATGTGATATCCCCCCTTAGAGGGATGAACTAACCTCGGGTTTTGTCGATGATGACTTCATGTAGATGTTGAAGATGTGGATGCTCAATGTTGATGTAGATCACTTGGAGCTATCCCTTTGAGTGAATTGCACTTTCAATACCTACATGGGTTAGTCCCGCAAGGAACAAACAAGGATATCCATAGACATAGAGTGATGCACACACAAGATGATGTCCATGAAAACTTTTAGGTTACCTTGTCCCTTGTCTTACCAACAAGAGGGTTTGTGACTCCTTGAACTAGTGCAAGATGTGGAAGTTGATTGCACTTGTTCTTGCCAAAATGATAAGAGTGAAGTATGTTGGCGGAGTCACCCTCAAGAACTCTCTAGTTCTTCTTCTTTTGGATCCACACCATCTTGATGGGAATCCTTGGAGTTGTAGTCGTACTTGATGAAGTGGAACTTGAAGTAGTCTTGGGAATCCACTTGACTAAGGTCTTAGGAGCTTCTTCAAATGTATCAATTTCCTCTTGAAGCTTGTCCTTGCCTTTTTGCTTGTAGTCTTGTGGTGGAAGATCATCTTGAGCTTGTGTCCCCTTGAAAGAAGTATCATACTTTTCTTGTTGAGGAACAAACTTTGTCTTGGGGTATTGATCTTCTTCCCACTCAACTCCATTGGCATTGAACTTTCGTTCAAAACCAACACCTTGATTCTTCCGGTGCATTCCTTGCTTGCGCACAATTTCCTCGAATTGCTTACTCCTGGCAAGGCTTTTGTACACTCCTTTCTCTATAATTCCCTTCAATAAGCTATTTTCTTGCTCAAGTGTAACTTGGCTAAGAGAATCATTAGTGGAATCAAGAGAACTACTAGAAGCAACAATATTGGATTTAGCATGATCATTGTTACTGCTAGAGGAAGAATCTTTCTTGTTCTTGTTACTAGACTTGACTTGAGGCATGTAAGTCGATAAGAGTAAATGCTTGGCAATGTAAGGAGAACTTTTCTTGCGGAGATCATCATTGATTGCTTTTAAGAACTCATGCTCTTGCTCAAGATTGAGCTTTTCAAAGCGTAATTTCTCATGAGCTCTTAAAAGTTCTCGATGATCTTCGAAGATAGTTTCATGAGCTAACTTAAGAGTGTTTAGTTCTTTAGTTAGAGCCTCAATCTTCTCCTTATCATTGTCATTCATTTTATCTTGATTAGCATGATTAATTGACGTTTCATCATAGTATTCATCACTAGAGTTGTCAACAAGCAAATCATCACCTAACAAGTCATCTTCATCACTATTGAAATCAACATACTCGGGGTGTGTTACCTAGGACCTTTGGTCATGAAGCATCTTCCGATTCCTTCATTTGGTGAGTCAATGATGTCGTAGGAGTTGGTTGACACAAGTGCTAGACTGGCAACA
Organism: Triticum dicoccoides; assembly: GCF_002162155.2. Lineage (NCBI taxonomy): Eukaryota > Viridiplantae > Streptophyta > Magnoliopsida > Poales > Poaceae > Triticum > Triticum dicoccoides. The sequence continues at coordinate 523,098,711 of NC_041382.1, forward strand.
CCTTCATCTTGAGTATCTTCGGAGTCGGAGTGATAACTTCTCTCGGAGTGGCTGTCGGAGTCGGAGCCGGATACCCATTCACCAACATGAGCTTGATGTCTTCGTTTTGTGTAGCTCCTTGATGATTTTTCCTTCCTTTCCGTATCCTTGCTTCTCCGTGAGTATCTTCATTCATAACGATCATCTCTACTCCTTCTCTCTCTTGGTGGTGATTCTTTGCTTCTTCTTTTTGGAGAATCTTCTCTTCTCTTGTAGGGAGCCATACACTCATTGGAATAGTGTCCGGGTCTTCCACAACTGTAGCAGTTTTGCTCTCGACTAGAAGATCTTTTGTCATTGTAGGACCTTGACTTGAAGCTTCTATCTTTGCTTCTACTCTTGTAGAACTTGTTGAAGTTCTTCACCATTAAGCTCAATTCTTCATTGAAGTTTTGTTTCTCACTTGATGATGTAGGGGCTTCACATGAGGCTTTGTAGGCACCACTTGATTTGTTGTGAAGTTCCTCCTTATCCTTAAGTGACATCTCATGAGAAACAATTCTTCCAATCACCTCCGTTGGCTTGAGATCTTTGTAATTGGGCATCATTTGGATCAATGTGCACACGGTATCATATTTTCCATCCAAGGCTCTTAGAATCTTCTTGATGATGAATCTATCGGTCATATCTTCACTTCCTAAGCCGGCAATCTCATTTGTGATGAGAGCAAGCCTAGAGTACATTTCAGCGACACCTTCACCATCCTTCATTTTGAACTTGTCAAGTTGACTTTGAAGCACATCCAACTTGGATTCCTTGACGGAGTCGGTACCGTCGTGCATATCAATCAAAGTGTCCCAAATTTCCTTTGCATTCTCAAGATGGCTGATTTTGTTGAATTCTTCGGGGCACAATCCGTTGAAGAGAATATCACAAGCTTGAGAATTGTATTGCAACATCTTCAACTTATCCGTGGTAGCTTCACGGTTTGGTTCTTTCCCATCAAAGAAGTCACCTTGCAAACCAACACACACAATAGCCCAAACGGCGGGGTTATGTCCAAGAATATGCATTTTCATTTTATGCTTCCAACTAGCAAAATTAGTACCATCAAAGTAAGGACCTCTACGGTGATAATTTCCCTCGCTAGACGCCATACTCTCCTAGGTTGTGAAACCAAGGCTATGACCACCAAAAGCTATGAAGATCAAAGCAAATGGAGACCAAAGCACTGATACCACTTGTAGGATCGAAAGTATGTCTAGAGGGGGGGGTTAGACTACTTGACCAAATAAAAGCTTAACCTTTTCCCAATTTTAGTTCTTGGCAGATTTTAGCTATTGTAGGACAAGTCAAGCAATCATCACACAATTCAAGCAAGCATGCAAAGAGTATATTGGTAGCGGAAAGTAAAGCATGCAACTTGCAAGAATGTAAAGGGAAGGGTTTGGAGAATTCAAACGCAATTGGAGAAACGGATGTTTTTCCCGTGGTTCGGATAGGTGGTGCTATCCTACATCCACGTTGATGGAGACTTCAACCCACAAAGGGTAACGGTTGCGTGAGTCCACGGAGGGCTCCACCCACAAAGGGTAACGGTTGCGCGAGTCCACGGAGGGCTCCACCCACGAAGGGTCCACGAAGAAGCAACCACCCACAAAGGGTCCACCAAGAAGCAACCTTGTCTATCCCACCATGGCCATCGCCCACGAAGGACTTGCCTCACTAGTGGTAGATCTTCACGAAGTAGGCGATCTCCTTTCCCTTACAAACTCCTTGGTTCAACTCCACAATCTTGTCGGAGGCTCCCAAGTGACACCTAGCCAATCTAGGAGACACCACTCGCCAAGAAGTAACAAATGGTGTGTAGGTAATGAACTCCTTGCTCTTGTGCTTCAAATGATAGTCTCCCCAACATTCAACTCTCTCTCATAGGATTTGGATCTGGTGGAAAGAAGATTTGAGTGGAAAGCAACTCGGGGAAGGCTAGAGATCAAGATTCATATGGTAGGAATGGAATATCTTGGTCTCAACACATGAGTAGGTGGTTCTCTCTCAGAACATATGAGTTGGAATTGTGTATGTGTTCTGATGGCTCTCTCCATGAATGAAGAGGAGGTGGAGGGGTATATATAGCCTCCACACAAAATCCAACCGTTACACACAGTTTTCCAATCTTGGTGGGACCGAATCAAAAAACTCGGTCGGACCGAAAAGGTAAACCTAGTGACCGTTAGAGATTTTCGCTGGGACTGACATGCAACTCGGTAGGACCGATATGGTTAGGGTTTGGGCATAACGTAATCTCGGTGAGACCAATTACACAAACTCGGTTAGACCGATTTTGGTAATTAGCTAACCAGAGAGTTGGTCAGGCAAACTCGGTGGGACCGATTTGCTCTTTCGGTGAGACCGAAAAGTTACAAAAAGGAAACACTGAATTTACATTGCAATCTTGGTGGGACCGATTCGCTCTTTCGGTGAGACCGAAAAGTTACGAAAGGGAAACAGAGAGTTTGCAATCCCATCTCGGTGAGACCGAGATCCCTATCGGTAGAACTGAATTGCTAGGGTTTGGCAGTGGCTTATGACAAATGAAACTCAGTGGCGCCGGATAGAAAGAATCGGTAGGACCGAGTTTGGCTTAGGGTTTAGGTCATATGTGGATATGGGAAAGTAGTTGAGGGTTTTGGAGCATATCACTAAGCACATGAAGCAAGAGGCTCATTAAGCAACACCTCATCCCTCCTTGATAGTATTGGCTTTTCCTAAAGACTCAATGTGATCTTGGATCACTAAAATATAAAATGAAGATTCTTGAGCTTTTGAGCTTGAGCCAATCCTTTGTCCTTAGCATTTTGAGGGTTCCACTTTCACATCCATGCCATGCCAATCATTGAGCTTTCCTGAAATAATCATCTTGGAATAGCATTAGCTCAATGAGCTATATGTTGTTATGAATTACCAAAACCACCTAGGGATAGTTGCACTTTCATTGTGGCAGTGTCCCGGGGAGTTGAGCTCCGAGGTGTTGTCGTCACAATTTTATCGTTGCAATTCTGGAATACCTGAGTTTCACCGACATCGAAAATCTCTTTTATGCAGTTGTTGGTGAGATAACCTCGACGCCACCCAGTACTGGGGCGGGAGTTCGGGAGTATTGCCATAACTTGTATAACGGATGCTTTTCGAAGGTTAAGGTAAATGATTTCCAAAGGTTTCTTGGTTATGTGTTGAAGGATGGATACATCTGGATGTAGGATTTGTTAGTTTTGGGTGAGATATTATGCTTCCCCTGTATCCCCAACACCTGATTGCATAACCGGAAAATTTCGGGAGTTTTTAAGTGGGAATTCAAGTAGCTCCTAGGATATCTCTCCGACAGATGTATGATATGAAATTGGGGTTCGATGTCTAGTGGTCCGCCTATTCACGGTTGGTTTTATAGTGGTCTCGTTGTGTCTTAAAGAGTCCTTGGCTATGCTGACTCGGGGACGCTTCGTATGTCATGTGTACTGCCTTGTAGATGATGGTGATGTACGATCGAGCCCGTGTAGGCACCACCACGAATACTTCGGACGAAATGTCTATCATATGTTTGTTCCGGCTTATTTTGCAAGCCCATCCTTGTTTTGTTTTGATTGTGGTATTCGAGTTGCTTCGAAGTCAAATGTTGATTCCATACCTTTCCTAAGTGTTGTTCTCATACTCCTATGTGAATAATAATCCTTCTTGATAATCGAGATTGTCATGTCAATCTTGTTCAATCGGTGTGTCTCTCTTCAAGTGGATCCGATCACTTCAACATTCGCAAGATCAATTATCAGTTCTTCTCAACGGTGTTTGGTTCATTCGTCCCAAATTGTCTTTGTTTTCCCACCCTTTTTCTTCAAGGACTTGGATTCCTTAATCAAGTATCTTTTTATGGATGTGAAGTCTCTCCGTTCTTTTCAATCAATGTTCTTACCCGGTGGTTCTCTTGAAGATGCTCTACTCATTCATCATTCTCCATTCTTTTCCTTCTCCGGTGGATTCAATGCAAGCTTTCGGTGTTGATCATATCTTTTTCATTGTTCCACATGCTTTCCAGGTTGGAAGTCCTTACCGAAGACTCTCTTAATCTTTCACTTCTCGCTATTGAATTGTTCCGGAGTGCTGAAGATATCTCGAAGATTCGTGTTTCCACTTTGCTTTCATTCAAGCTCTTTCGAGGATGTTATCTCATTCAAGCCATTTAATTCAACCGGTGCAATCTCTCTTTTCAAGCAATCTCTTAAACGGTGTTTCTTTTGAGTGAGCCCTAACCCACAGGTCTTTTCCCAGGATCTTACCTGACTCTTCTAATCTTCCCGGAGTTACTCTCAAATTCTTTTCCAAGTTTGACATAAGAATGAATTATCATCAGTCATATGTCCTTCTCCAAGATCTTTCAAATTCTTTTCATTGTTGGTTCAACCTCTCTAATTTTCATTCCGGAGTGCCTCAACAATTCATGGTGGTGTTTCTCGTCGTCATTCTCAGATTTTGAAGACCGAAGAAGAGTTTCTCTTTAAACTGTCTCCATTCTCTTCAAAGACTCGTGAATTCTAGCCTGTTGCCATCCTCTCATAATTTTTGATTGTGAGAATTCTTCTTACCCATCTGGTGCAATTCAAGAGTATTTTCAGTTTGATTCTCCGAAGCCCATCATTTTAGAAGATTTATTCATTCTAGCTTTCAGCTCTCGTTCTTCAAATCTTACCGGTGCTTCATTCAAGTTTTCTCTAATCAGTTCATGATCTCTTCGTTCTCATGTATCTAGATTGTCTCAAGTATGTTCGTTCATTTGCTAATTCTTACCGGTGATTCATCCTTTTACTTCATTCATTGTTCAATTCTTACGGTGGTTCTTCCAGGATTCTCTTCCGCTGTTGTCATATCAATTCATTCGTTGTTCCAATCCTACCAACGGTTCATTGAAGACCTTCCCAAGTTTGCGCAATATCTATCTTAATCTTTTCTACGAGAATAAGTAGTATGCCAAATCCATTGTTTGTCATCAATTTAAATTGGTGAAGGATAAGCATAATGTAGTTCTTATATTTGCTTCATTGAGTAAATTCAATTCCTTATTCCAGAGGTTCATCATATCACATTCTCGGTTCGAGATGCTTTATCTTTTCTTTTTCCTAGAGTTCCAACCTTTTTCAACTATTTCACCACGGAGATTCATCTAAATCGGTACAATGATTCACCTTGTGTTTTCAACTTCTCTTTGCTCCTGTTTGATCATTCTTTTGTTTAACGGAGTTCTTCATGAAGGTTCGACATGATGGTTCATCAAGGATTTAATTCCTTCTCGGAGTGTTCATCTACATTCTTTTCAGAGGAGCTCAAGCATTCTTCATCTTGCATCTCAAAGACCAATTCATTCTATCTTAACTTTTGTGGTGGTGTTATGTCATTTTCGATAATTTTCCTTCATGTTTCATGATTCACAAGTTATCAAGAATGAGATATCTTAAATCCATCAATCTCTTCATTGAAGTTATCTTGGGTTATATTTCACCTAAAACTTTCCCTAAGGATTGTTGCTAATTATGGTGCTTATAAATGATCCAAGTTTTTCATTTATCCTTCCGGTGAGATAGGTTTCTCGTCTCCTTGTTCTTATCAATCCAATTCTTTTTCCCGTGAGTGGCAGGTTGTCACCTCATAATTTGAGATGTATTCCATAAGACCATATCAATCTTATTCTTTTCGTTGTTGGTTTTCCAATAACTCCGTTCTAGCATTTGTTGTAAGCATGCTCTCTCAAGATCTTGTTTCCCTTCGTTCATTCCATTCCATTCTTACTTTTGTTCCGGAGGCATTGTGATGTTGCTCTCGTCAACCCATCTTCTTGTTTTGTCAGGATCGTGTTTTTTTCTTGGTTTAACCATTTAACCGGAGTGTTGTGTCCCTTTGCTCAAGCTTTTTCATTTTATCAAGTCTTCCATTCTCTTTTCAACCGAAGTGCTACCCAAATCAGTTCTTTCTTTTCCTCTTTCTTAATGGAGTGCTTTCAACTTTGTTCATCTCCATTGTATTCTTTTCTCGAAATGGCTTAACCTTTTCAAGGTTCTTTGGTTTCACTCGTTTGTACAAGAAGCAACTTAGTTTTACCTTTTCTCTTCCTCTTCCCTTTCCCTCCGGTGCCATCCTAGATCTCGGGACGAGATCCTCTCGTAGTGGTGGAGTGTTGTAACGCCCCAATATCGGAGCTTCAGATGCCTTCCAGGGTTTCCAGGTTTCGTCGTGTGATTTGTTTGGTTCATTGCAATCATCATTGCATCATGTGCATTGCATCATGTCATCATGTCATCATGCCATCATGTCATTTCTTTTTCTTAACTCAACTAAATAAATGGCATGGATCTGTGATCCATTTAAACCGAGGGAATTCACATGGTGATTCTCTTTATAACATATCCTCCCGATATTAGGGAGCTATATTAAATATTCCATTTGTTGAAATTAACCGGAACACACTTGCAAAATAAATCTCAATGCCTTTGTTATCACAACTCTTGGCCTTTAACTTTGCTATTTATTCTTTCATCATATTCCGAGGTTCCTCCAAAATCCGAACATTTTTGGGCACTGCTAAATCCAAGTTCTAGTTCAAACCCATTTGAATTAAATTCAAATGAGTTTGAATTTACATCCTTCAATCTTGGACTTTTCTATTTTTCTCGGAACAAACTCATTTTTACGAGTCCAGGAAAATTATCTGCTTGCTCAAATTTTTCCCTAATCCTCTCTTTCTTTTTCTTCTTTCTATTTGTTTTTCTGATAAAAGAAAATAGAGGAAGAGAGAAGAGTGCCAGCCCAACTTCTTTCGGCCCAAACCTCCCTAGGCATAGCCTTCCCTCTCCCTAGGCTGGCCTCCCTAAGGCCCAGTCACACTCCCCCCCGTAACTCTAGGCCTCCCGCTCGATGCCCTGGCCTCTCCCTCTTGTGTTCCCCTCGCGCCGCCAGAGAGAGAGCCCTGGATCGATTCCCATCTTCCTTCGCTCTCTTGCGCCGCCCGAGCCTCTGGCTCGATCTCCCCTCCCTCAGCGCCATCTCTCCCTCGATCCCATCTCTCGCTCTCTCTCATGACCAGCGCCGGCCTCGTCCCCCTCTATCAATCACGTCGTCGCCTTCCTCCTTCCTCTCCTGCAGCTCGTCCCCGACCACCTAAGCCGAAGCTCCCGCTGTTGCGCCTTGGACAGGAGGTCCCCCATGGAGGCCCGCCTCACTTGTAGCGCCCGCTCCTCCCTCTACCCCGCCTCTGCGCCGTCGTTCCCCATGGCCCCTGCCGGCCAAGCTCAGAGGACCGCCACTCCACATCCGGAGTGCCCCTGCTCCCTTCTCCTCCTCGCTGCTGCTCGGCGCCTCATCAGCGAGCTCCTCTGTCCCCTCCTTCGTCAGTGTCCCTGTCGGGCCCCTCTTTTTCCACGCCGTCTTCATCGAGCACCAGGAGCTCGACCTCGTGCCCTCACTGCTGCACTGCCACACCACGGCAACCGAGCCCTACTGCCGCTGCTCTTCTGCACGCCATCGTCCGCGACCACCAGGGGGCTGTTGCTCGCCTCACACCCCTACTGCCGGCGACCGGGGCCACTGAAGCATGTCCGCCGTCGACCCTTGTTGCTATAGGACCCTCCTCATCGTGCACCTTCCCCATATTGTCTCATCTCGGTCAAGAATGAGACCGCAAAGTATCCGATGACTTAGATGTGCCAAGTACCTCGTCGACAAGTGTACAACTACCGTCGAGTTGAAACCACCAAGTACGACGATGTCCCCAAAGGGTTCGGTTTCATCAAGTTCGACTACAATGACTAAAACATGTGTATCACTACCGTCGACCTCTGAAGAACAGGGTTTTGCCGAGTACCCCTTCGTTTTGTCAAGACCATCAGGTCCCTCGACGACAAGTGCACGACTACGCGGATTGTACCAAGTACCCCTTCGTTTCGACGAGACCGGCGGGTCCGAAGACCCTAAGTACCACGACAACCCCGAAGGGAGTCGAGTGTGTCAAGTTCACCTTCGGAACATGTTCCACTACCATCGTCGAGATCGCGAGAACCGCTACCTTCGACCCTAGAGCATGCGAGAACGTCTACTTCCCTACACCGCATCGAACTCGAACCCCTCCGATAATGCACGCTTCGAAGGTATAACCCCGAGACGACCACCCGTGAATGAATGCATGTGTGACGTATGAAATGCTCGCGTTTGCACCATGCCTGACGTGTTTCTTGCATACTTAGATGGTGTAGTTTTGTTATGCCTCACCTCTTGCCATGTTAACCAACATTTAATTTTGTTGAGTACATAACCGAGAGAGAACTAAATAATTGATGTGGTGTTCCTCAATATGCAACTCGTTGCATATTGAGCTCCAGTTAATTTGTAGGATTCCTTATGCACTTTGACATGCATGCTTCATTAAACCGGACATGCATCATACTTGGTTGTGCATCATGCCATGTTTATGTGAGGGTTGTTTACCATGTTGTTTGCTTTTTCCGGTGTTGCTTCTTCGGTCTAGTTCCGATAACATCGCGTTTGTGAGGATTCATTCGTCTACGTCCGTTTGTCTTCTTCATGGACTCGTTTTTCTTCCTTGCGGGATCTCAGGCAAGATGACCATACCCTCGAAATCACTTCTATCTTTGATTGCTAGTTGCTCGCTCTTTTGCTTTGCCTATGATGCGATACCTACCACTTGCTTATCATGCCTCCCATATTGCCATGTCAAACCTCTAACCACCTTGTCCTAGCAAACCGTTGTTTGGCTATGTTACCACTTTGCTCAGCCCTCTTATAGCGTTGGTAGTTCCAGGTGAAGATTGGAGTTTGTTCCATGTGGGAACATGGATATTGGTTGGGATATCACCATATCTGTTATTTAATTAATGCATCTATAGACTTGGTAAAGGGTGGAAGGCTCGGCCTTATGCCTGGTGTTTTGTTCCACTCTTGCCGCCCTAGTTTCCGTCATACCGGTGTTATGTTCCTTGATTTTGCGTTCCTTACGCGGTTGGGTTATAATGGGAACCCCTTGACAGTTCGCCTTGAATAAAACTCCTCCAGCAAGGCCCAACCTTGATTTTACCATTTGCACTAACAACCTACCACCTTCCCTTGGGTTCTGCAGACTCAAGGGTCATCTTTATTTTAACCCCCCCCCCCCGGGCCAGTGCTTCTCTAAGTGTTGGTCCGAACTGAGCTGCCTGCGGGGCCACCTCGGGGAAACTTGAGGGTTGGTTTTACTCGTAGCTAGTCTCATCTGAGTGTGCCCTGAGAACGAGATATGTGCAGCTCCTATCGGGATTTGTTGGCACATTCGGGCAGCTTTGCTCGACTTGCTTTACCATTGTCGAGGATGTCTTGTAACCGGGATGCCGAGTCTAATCAGATTGTCTTAGGAGAAGAAATATCCTTCATTGACCGTGAGAGCTTGTGATGGGCTAAGTTGGGACTCCCCTGCAGGGATTGAACTTTCGAAAGCCATGTCCGCGGTTATGGGCAGATGGGAATTTGTTAATGTCCGGTTGTAGAAAACCTGAAGTTGCACTTAATTAAAATGCACCAACCGCGTGTGTTACCGTGATGGTCTCTTCTCGGCGGAGTCCGGGAAGTGAACATGGTGTTGGAGTTATGCTTGACATAGGTTGTTCTAGGATCACTTCTTGATCATAGTTTCTCGATCGTGCTTTTGCCTTCTCTTCTCGCTCTCATTTGCGTATGTTAGCCACCATATATGCTAGTCGCTTGCTGCAGCTCCACCTCATACCTTTTACCCTACCTTTAAGCTTAAATAGTCTTGATCGCGAGGGTGTGAGATTGCTGAGTCCCCGTGACTCACAGATACTTCCAAAACCAGCTTGTTGGTGCCGATGAAACCGTACAGGTGACGAACCAAGCTCAAGGAGGAGCTCGATGAAGATCGTGTTCGTTATGTTGTTTCCGTTTCCAGTTGATCAGTAGTGGAGCCCAGTTGGGACGATCGGGGATCTGTGTAGCTTTTGGGGTAGTCTTCTTTTATTTTGGGTTCCGTAGTCGGACCTTGATTGTATTTGGTTGATGTAATGCTTTATTCATGTAATTGTGTGAAGTGGCGATTGTAAGCCAACTATGTATCTCTTTCCCTTGTGGATTACATGGGTTGTGTGAATATTACCTCACTTGCGACATTGCTTTCAATGCGGTTATGCCTTTAAGTCCTGCTTCGACACGTGGGAGATATAGCTGCATCGAGGGTGTTACACATGACCTCTTTTAGTGGTGGGCTAGCAGATGTAGGGGAAAGTAGGTGTTACTGTCCACCCAGGGTAAAGAGTTAGTGTTTCTGAAAGACTGTGTCTCGGGCATCCGTTTCTCAAACACCAAGTAGTGTGATAAATTCAACGGAGGAGATCGAGTCTTGTGGGGAAAAGTGCGCAAACCTCTGCAGAGTGTACAATCTAATCATGGTTAGCCGTGTCCCCGGTTATGGACATCTTGAGTATCTAGTACTTGGATTTTCCTATTGTATCTCGTCACTCTTAATTAAATTGTTGGGTTGATAATTACTTTTAACTGGGATTGAGTTGGAGGAACCTTCTCAATGATGTTTCAATCACGATGATAGTTAAATAAAATTTATTCCTTTGTTGTAGGGAAAAATTGGCTTTTCGCAAAAACTATATAACCATAGAGCCTCCACCAGCCATATATGCATATAGTGATAGCCTATTTCTGTTCATTGTTGTACTATGTTATTTTGCCAGCATATTCCATGTGCTGGCCCGTTTTCGGGCTACAACCTATCATGTTGCAGACTTTTCAGACGAAGAGTAAGGTTCGCTAGGTCGTTGCCGTACAGCTCAACTATGCCGTTGGAGTTGATGGACTCATTTTATCTTCTAAGCCTTCCGCTGTTATCATGTTAGATGGCCTTAATCCATATTTATTGTAATAAGTTCTCTTTGGAGACATTCGATGTAAGAAGTGTGTGATTGCTACTCTGTTATAAATCCTTCGAGTACTGTGTGTGTCAGCATTACCGATCCAGGGATGACACTGAAGCACATATACTTGACCGTTTGACGTCGGGTCGCTACGCTTTTACTGCCAGAACCATTTGCAAAGTTCCATGACCATTTGTTCTCTTTTTATTTTTGCCAGTAATTTATTATTCGAATTGGAAATTTTGAAATATGAGACGTGCAATTCAAATTCTCAGCACAATGGTTCAACAACGAATCCATAAATAAAATTGCCGGTACAATATGTTCAGTAATTATAGGATTAGGCAGCAATTAACTATGATGAACCACAATATTTAAAGGCGGTAAAGGTGAAGAGACAAGTGTAAATCATTTTGACTGCCGACGGTGTTGAAGAAGCGGAATGCCCATAATGTGCCTTCCTGCATGCCGTAGGCACGAACCACTTTTCTCCAACCCCTTGTGATGATCACCCGCCTATCCTTCACCGGCTTCACGAAGACTTCTAGAGCATTATCATGGTAGCATGCATTATATACTTTAACCTTAGTTGCCTCCACTCCGTTCATGTAGTTTACAAGGTAATCATCAGTAAATAGCTTCAGAAACCATTGAAAAGAGAAAATATCAGATACTAAGGTCTAATAGAGTAACTTGTTGTGGGCAGGGGGAAAAGGCAACACATTAGTTACCATCCTAAAGTTCACTGTTGTCTTTGACAAAGTGTAAATAAAGAGCTTAATTCCAATCACCTGTTTCTTTCGCCTAACAATCTTTCTTAGTTTCCTCCCTTGACGCTTGTTCATGAATATCTCATTGCCCCATACGCAAAATGGATCGAAGCGTGGATCAATACCGCTCATATATGTACCTACAAGCAACCAGTAAATGTTAGAAGATAAACTGAGATTGCATAAATGATGTAAAATACAACTACCTATGTTCCTAAGTACAATTTTTTTTAAGATTTCAATATGAACTACATACGGATGTATATAGAATTATAGATATAATTTAGATTAGAATCTAGATTCACTCATTTTGCTCCTTTTGTAGTCTATATTGGAATCTCTAAAAATACTTATATTTCGGAATAGGTGGTGTATAAGACATGGGATACAGCTAACCTCGACGGCAAACAACAGCATCGCCCATTGTAGCCCTATGTAAGTACATGGAAAGCCAATGCTAACTACAACAGGGTTAACATCCACCAAAAATAGCAAATGGTAATAAAATGGCAGCATCTGTAGTGATATCTTCATTTCAAAAGAGTAGCACAGTAGCAAAGGGACGGATTAAAAAATGGATACAACTGTTAATGGCAACAGGCTTAACAACATCCCAATTCATGTTTTGTAAGTTTGTAGCCATTGAAATACAACTCTTTAAAAATGGATAGAACTGTTAATTGCAACAGGCTTAATACACATTGAAACTGGTACTGATAAAAATGCAATTAGCAGAGTTAAACATCATAGGGCAGGTGCTGCCAGAGTAGATAATGGCCCAGTTGTCTATAAAAAGGTAGGGAAAATAGCTAAAACGTGTTAGGCATGTTTACTACAACATGCTTAATACATCAACCGTACAAAACATAGCCATTAATTGCAACTAGTATTGGTAAGATTTAACTGGTGAGTACATACTTGGTAAGTCCTGAGAGGTAGTTGCTGGGGCACTTCATCTTGGCCAGAGCCCGCCCAAAGTCAGCAATGGCGGAGGCGAGCTGTTCCTCCGGGTCAAAACGTGGATCAGTGCCACTGACATGTGTACCTATAGGCAACCAGTAAATGGTAGAAGTTAAAGTGCAATTGCACAAATTTTGTGAAACACTGTAAGACATGGGATGCAGCTCACCTCGACGGCAAACAAAAGCATCGACCGTTATGACCCTGCATAAGTACATGGACAGGCATGTTAAGTACAATAGGGTTAGCATCCACTAAAAATAGCAAATGGGAAGCATCTCTAGCGATATCCTGAGTCATGTATTGTAAGTTTCTTGCTGGTATTGGTGAAGTTGAGCTGGACACGGTAATATTTGAACATCACACAATGTGCAGTACTGAAATAAACAAGGCATGACCATGCTTAGCTTAACACATCAACCGTACAAATCATAGACGTTCCAAGTGGTATTGGTAAGATTTAGCTGGTCAGATCTTACCTGTTAAGTCCTGGAGGGTAGTCGTTGGGGGACTTCATCTGGGCCAAAGCCTGCACCATGTCAACGATGGCGGCGGAGGCGAGGTGTTCCTCCGGGTCAACACGCACAGTGGCCATCGCGCCATGGACTGCCATCAGCTCCTGGCGGTGGGGATTTGGAGGTATGAGGATGCTTCACAAGCGCCATTTAAGCAATCAGGCCGGGGCGTGATAGAGATCGGTGGGTTACCTGACTGGATCCGAGCAGAGCGTAGATGTGTTTGAAGTTGTGGTTGCGGCGGCGGTGGTTTGAGATGCCGGTAGGGGGAGGCGCGAGGGGGGGATACTGAGGGTGGGGATGTGGTTGGAGGAATAAATTCTGAAATCACGCGCCTAATGAAAATTTCGCTGCGAAACTTGAAACTTGGGCGGGGGAAACACACAACACAGACGAAGCGTGTAAAATACTCCTATGCGAGAAAAAAGAAAGTTGGTAGATCCCGTCTCCAAAAAATGTACACGTGTACTTGATTTTTTTGGTGAATGGTATGCCTGGTTTATTAGAAAACATCGCATAGGTAACTGACTTATGGGTCATTAACGGAAAAAAATGCAGACGGGTACGGCATAGAAATTGTGTGTTTTGTGATCTAATGATTAACACAAAAAAAACACGGGCACACATGCTAATCAACGCTCAAAGCCCTCAAAGGATGCTCTTACTGACATTGTATGTTAATACTACAAACTTAAAGTACTATTGGTAATTTGCTCTAATACTACAAACTTAAACTACTTCTCACATGCTGCCATCGGGGCATGCTGGCCAGACGCTGGTGTTCTCCTGCCTGGCCTTGTAGGCGGTAGCCCACCGTGCTTCGATCTCCGCCAAGCTCTCCACACCACGGTGTGTAGCCTCTTTTTTCTTGTGGCGGCGGGACTCTCTTTTCTTGACTGCTTTCTACCTTTTCCACTCCTTCTATGCGGCTTTGGCCGCCTCTAGATCCACCACCCATTCGGCCATGGCAGCCTCAAAGTCCACCCATGTAACTGTCTGGCCGCCAGCGATGCTGAACTCAGCGCGGCCAGATGCCATCTCTTCCTTACCATGTGTGCGGCCGCGGGCGGCGAGGAACGGGAGCGGCGGGATGCCATCGCTTCCTTACCAGTTATTGTGCACCACGGTGCCATGGACGACACATGGAGAGAGCTTTGGGATGGAGGGGCTGGGCAGCCGTATAGTGCTATGGTATTCAAGAGCTCAACGACAAACGACAACAGACATTTGGCTTCCCTTATAATTTTGGTCGTTCATTATCGCACACGGTTCATCTCCGTCGCTTTCGGAAACACTGTGCGCTGAGCCTATTGTGTGTAGCGTTATGATTGGCCGGAACCCCAGCCACGCGAATCGTGCATGTGCACCGTAGGATGCGCCGCGATCGAACGACAATCCACGTCCCTCACATCACACCCGTGCACCTATAGCTGGATTGGATTAATATGCGCTAAATGCCTAGAAAATGCACATAATACCCTTAATATGGTAAATGAGCCTGGAAAAATGCCAAATTTGAACACTGTGATTTGCATGGTGTATGTTTGTTGTAGAAAAAAACTCCAGGGCAAAGAACGAAGAAAATTTGGATCCCCCTTCAATCTTGGTGATTTCCCTCTCGAAAGCGTGGAAATTCTTTGGTGATGGTTCGATTTATGAAGGCCATGCATGTAGACATAAGCCAAACCTTCTCTAATTTTTACCAGTGCACGGTGAGGTCATACCATGGCACACCATGCTAGGCGTCATGTTTTTCAAGCATTTATTTAATTTTTCTATAGTTGAAAACCCAATAAACAAACGTTTGTGGTTGACTATTGCCACACGTTTCATCGAAATATCTGTCCCTTCCTTGTAAAAGGCATGAGAAATTTACTAAATGGCATGAGCATGGTTTTCCATGCCGTTCTTGTGCACCCTTTCATGCACCGATTGTTTGAACTTGAATTATGTGCATCAATGCCTAGGAAATGCACATAATCCCCTAAATATGGCAAATGAACCCGGAAAAGTGCCAAATTTGAACACGGTGATTTGCTGGTTGTATGTTCATCGTAGAAAAAAACTCATGGACAAAGGAAATGTGGACCCCCCATTCAATCTTGGTGATTTCCCCCTCGAAACCATGAAACTTCCTCAATGATGGTTTGATTTATGAAAGGCGTGCATCACGACATAAGGAAAACATTCTCCAATTTTTATTAGGGCATGGTGAGGCCATACCATGGCACCATGCTAGGTGTCATGTTTTCCAACCATGTGTTTCATTTTTTGTACAGTTGTTAACCTAGTAAACGACGCGTTTATGGTTGACTATTGCCACACATTTCCTTGAAATATCTGCCCATTCCTTGTAAAAGGCATGAGAATGTACTAAATAACACTAGCATGGTTTTCCAGACTATTCTTGTGCACCTTTTCATGCACTGATTGTTCGAATTTGAATTATGTCCATTAATGCCTAGAAAATGCACACAATCCCCTAAATATGGTAAATGAGCCCGGGAAAATGTCATATTTGATAACGTTGCATTTGAGGTTGTATGTTGATCGTTGGAAAAAAACTGAATGACAAACTAGAACGGAAAGTTGGATTCCCCTTCAGTCTTGGGGATTTCCCTCTCGAAAGCATGGAACTTCCTCGGTGATGGTTCGATTTATGAAGGGCGTGCATGACGACAT
Source organism: Triticum dicoccoides (assembly GCF_002162155.2). Lineage (NCBI taxonomy): Eukaryota > Viridiplantae > Streptophyta > Magnoliopsida > Poales > Poaceae > Triticum > Triticum dicoccoides. Next base: position 523,114,584 of record NC_041382.1, read on the forward strand.
AAGCCAAACCTTCTCAAATTTTTACCAGGGCATGGTGAGGTCATACCATGGCACCATGCCCGACATCATGTTTTTAAGCATTTATTTCATTTTTTCTATAGTTAAAAACCCAAGAAACAAAAATTTGTGGTTGACTATTGTCACACATTTCATCGAAATATTTGTCCATTCCTTGTAAACGGCATGAGAATTTACTAAATGGCATGAGCATGGTTTTCGAGGCTGTTCTTGTGGACCCTTTTATACACCGATTGTTTAACCTTGAATTATGTGCATTAACGCCTAGGAAATGCACATAATCGCCTAAATATGGCAAATGAACCTGGAAAAGTGCCAAATTTGAACACGATGATTTTTAGCTTGTATGTTCATCATAGAAAAAAACTCATGGACAAAGGACAAAGGAAATTTGGATCCCCCTTCAATCTTGGTGATTTCCCCCTGGAAACCATGAAACTTCCTCGGTGATGGTTCGTTTTATGAAAGGCGTGCATGACGATATTTTTACCAGGGCATGGTGAGGTCATAACATGGCACCACACCAGGAGTCATGTTTTCCAAGCATGTATTTCATTTTTGTATAGTTGTTAACCCAGTAAACGACACATTTATGGTTGACTATTTCCACGCATTTCCTTGAAATATCTGCCGATTCCTTGTAAAAGGCGTGAGAATGTACTAAATAGCACGAGCATGGTTTTCCAGACCGTTCTTGTGCACCTTTTCATGCATCAATTGCTTGAATTTGAATTATGTGCATAATTAATGCCTAGAAAATACACATAATCCCCTAAATATGCTAAATGAGTTCGAAAAAATGTCAAATTTGAACACATTGCATTTGAGGCGGTATGTTGATCGTTTGAAAAAACTGAATGACAAACTAGGACGGAAATTTGGATTCCCCTTCAATCTTGGTGATTTCCCTCTCAAAAGAATTGAACTTCCTCGGTGATGGTTCGATTTATGAAGGGCGTGCATGATTACATAAATCAAACCTTCTCAGCTTTTAACCAGGGCACGGTGAGGCCATACCATGGCACCATGCCAGGCGTCATGTTTTTCAAGCACATATTTCATTGTTCTATAGTTGATAACCCAGTAAATGACGCGTTTGTGGTTGACTATTGCCACACATTCCATTGAATTCTCTACCCATTCCTTGTAAAAAGCTTGAGAAATTACTAAATACCACGAGTATGGTTTTGCCATACCGTTCTTGTGCACCCTTTCATGCACCGATTGTTTGAATTTGAATTATGTGCATTAATGCCTACAAAATGCACATAATCCCCTAAATATTGTAAATGAACTCGGAAAAGTGTCAAATTTGAACACGGTGATTAGCAGGGTTTATGTTCATCGTAGAAAAAACTCATGGATGAAGGACAAAGGAAATTTGGATTCCCATTCAATCTCGGTGATTTACTATCACACATGATTGATCCCCGTCTCCTCTGTGAACCGTGTGTGTTCACTCACACATGCAAAAGGAAAAAAGAAAACCCTCGCCCACTTCATCCCCACTCACTCGTCGCGGACTCCTCCGCAACTCTACACCCTAAACTCGATGGCTATTGGCCGCGGGCGTAGGTCGTGCTCCAAACAGCAACGGATTTTGCCCCTACTGCTTTCTGCCACCTATCTGCACCGATATTCTAGACTCTGGTCGATTGGGGTTTTCTGTGGGAATTGAGCCGAGATTTTTCTCATGGAGAAGGTAATCAACTTAATTAGCAAAATATTCACTCATCTCTTATCGTAGTCCGTCCGTCGTTGTTAATCAACCAGCGGAAATCGCCATGGAATCATTTTTGTTCTAGCTGATTCGTGGGTGTCCATTCATGTGTCCATAATGCGAGCACAAATCGGGGAACTGTTGTCGTGGCCAGTCGGAAACCAAGTTCTATCTCACCATTCCGTATGACTTCGGGGAGCGCTCGGTATGTTCAATCTCAACCTACTACTGTCGGCATGGCCTAAATTTGTGAACATATACCGTCTGTTGTTACATTATCTATATATTGGCATCAAATCTTTGTTACATTATCTATTTTTAATTCTATATTTTTGTACTTTGCTTTCATCTCTCTCTCTCTATATATATATATTGATCTGTTATATCAGTTACTCCCATATTTGCATCTTGCTCTCTTATTTCAATATATCTAATTTACGATCTTAATTTTCATTTTAAGCAGTACATCCCTTGCTTTGCAAGAACAGGAGTAGAAGGAAATCTTGGGCTTTACTTCGCTGATGACTCCTAGGATGTCATATTGACAACACATCCTGGATTTACAATGACGGTTAGCGTAAAACTTGAGAAAGATGGTCACTGCTATTTAAATGCGGACCTTTGGAGAAAAATGCCTAAGTGCTATGAACTGAAAGCTGGCAATAAAATTCTAGTGCATGCAGTATAGCCTGGTCTAATTAACATGGATGTTTACTTCCCCAACGTCATCAGCCGATCAAAGTCTGATCGAGGTTAGTGTCCTTTCAACTTTCTCCATGATGTCATATTACTATTTAAGCAACCAATTGATCACTATTTAAGCAACCAATTGTGATATCATATTCCGACTCTGTTCCTAGGCAGTAACAAATTCTATTTACCAATTTATGCGCAGTATATATTCTTCTGTCATGTTCTGAATAAATAATACCTTTCCAACTTTTAAGAAGGATATGTTGGATGCATAGTGAATGATCTGTATGTTACTAAGGGTAGCAAATTTCACTGGAAGGACTTGAAGCATGTCATAAACTTTGTTGATAATCTGACATAGATTGCACAATGTATGAACGTTGGATTTTGGATGGGATTAATTAGACCTATGGTGCACACACTGAACAAGACCAATTGTGTGCACAAAACGCTGGTAAAAAGTCTTATTTTAATGTTGATGCTCATAAACTATATATATCTTGAACGATATGTTACAATTGTTTTTAATTCTACATTTCAACAGAAATTGCCCCCTGCAGCAGTTCCTGGATCGATTTCCCGGTGTGGTCGAATTACACTTGTGCCTGCTAATAAAGCCAAAGTGATTGCAAGGTACTACATTTCTCTCAGAAATGGAACCATTCAAATTAACAAGTTCTCGCTTCTCGTGGCAATGCATCCATATTGGAAAATTGGAGACACTGTTCTACTCATGCTCTACCAAGACATAGGAGGGCTCCTCCTTTTCATTGACGAGATGTTGAGTTGCCGTGATCAAGCTGCTTCCAGTGGATAGTTGTGGTTGTTGGCCCTTAGCCTCTTAAAATGTGCTAGCTGCTACTATATATGTTAAAGTATATAGATATGGACCATATGGTTGTTGGACCTTAGTAGGGCTGGACCAAAAGCTCGTAGCTCGCGAGCTTAATGAGCGCTCGATAGTTCGGCTCGTTAAGATCGGAGCTCGCTTCTTAATGAACAGAGCCAATCATTGATTTCAGCTCGTTAAGCTTAACGAGCTTACCAAGCGAGCTAACGAGTTTCACGAGTAGCTTGTTAAACTCGTTAGTAACAACATAACACATATTTTCATCTTACATGGCAAACTTTTTGTAGCTCCTCAGCCCATCAATTAAATCTAATCGATATATGAGGCATCAAACTAGTGCATTTCTTTTTGTAGTCATCATATTTCATATTGAAAACCACACATACACATTCATCCTGTATATCATAACACATTATAATTTGTTAACGACCACTCGCGAGCACTCACGAGCTTAACAAGATTCAAACGAGCCGAGCCGAGCAGTGTTTTCTGCTTGTTAATCTTAACGAGCTTAACGAACTGAGCCTTAACGAGCACGAGCTTAACGAGTACGAGCTTAACGAGCCGAGCTGCTCGTTAGTCCACCCCTAGACCTTAGCCTCTTAAAATGCGATAGTTGTTACTATGTTAAGTATGTAGATATGGACCATATTGTTGTCAAAACCATGTTACGAAGATCCTCCTTTTGTCGAATAGTGTAACCACTATATATATGTTACTCAAAGTTGTTACCCATGTTCATAAATTTTCATGGAAAGTATTAGTATCATACACAATTCATTGAGTTTAAGCGTCTGCCCGATGTCTAGAAGGCATTTGCATATTAACTGTCCATATTGCAAATTCACACACATGTTAACATAAGGAAACGTATGTGTAAAATACTAATCATCGCACATGAGTACTCGCAGACACATCGTGTGTGATACTCCTAGCCACCGCAAGCAACTAGTTTGCATTTTTCAATGTTTTTTGTACACATAGAATCACACACGAAGTAACTATATTGACCATGTGTGTTGTAATTTATCATCGCAAACAGTTCATCTGAGCCGGCTGTTTGCCACGTATCACACACATCTTGTTTACACGACTCGTACATGTGAACTGTATGCCGCATATCACATACATCTTGTTAAGTTGAACCGTTTCTGTTGTGTTCCCTAATCGAAAATAGTTCGTCCGAGTTAACCATATGCCGTATATCGCACACACATTGATATGGTTGCCCGTTTCTATTGTTCTACCTCATCGCAAACAGTTCGAATAGATTAACCGTGTGTCCTGCATCGCACACACATTGTAATGGCTACCCGTTTCTGTTGTTCTGCCTCATCGCAGACAGTTTGAATGGATTAACCGTGTGCTCTGCATCGCACACACAACTAAAATCTGAACTGTGTTTGATGGCTCTGCCATCGGAAACGTTTTGCAGCTTTTTTGACGGGTCTTTACACCATTGTTTGTGATTATTGCATCACACATATTTTCGGCAAAGGGTCTCTAATCATAGTGTCGCGTTAGCAGTATCCTGCAGTGGTGACACACCCCTGAGTTCAAACCTTCTTGGGTCTGTAGAACCCTGAATCTGACACTTACTTGCTTATCCTAAACTACTTAGTATAGGTTGGTTAGTGATCCACCAGTGACCCTCCTCACCTCATCCCAGTTGCCCCCGCTTTATCTCCGATGACTCGATCAATGTGATCGACGTCCAGAGCCTGACACATCACATCACACCCCCCTAAGTTACTATCGAGTGTCAAGGGTGATACCTCGTATACTATCGAGTAGCTATTCGGTCGTGGTCATCGGGGGTGATTCCTCCATCACCACTCCCTATGAAGACTATCGTGCAACCCTCAGGTTTGGACCATCGAAGGTGATTCCTCCAAGTCCACCTTGACGGTTACATCAAATGGAATCCATCGAGGGTGATTCCTCGGATTCCCCCTTGGTGTTTTGGACACACGGTTACTTTGAATTTACCGCAGAACCATGACTGAAGTCGGATCAACCCCGAGGGGTACCCGCGAGAGAAATGTGAATTTGAGTTGACCGTGAGTGTACCCGCGAGTTGATGTGTAGTCGGGTTGACCTGGATGGTACCCGCGAGATAATTACGTGGCATAGCTGGGGATTCGGGGCCCTTGCCTTAAGTCCACGAGACGGGGCAATGGGGTCACATGATTGTGAGTCTTTGCTCATTACCGCACCCTACCAAGACACTAATAGTTTGGATATGTGATCTGAGTAGGCCCCTGGCATTTTCGCACTAACCACCAAGCAGGAATATGTATGGGCACTCTTCGTCATATGTATCAGCCGAAAACTCTCCGCACGTCAGCGATTGAGCGGCACACTCCTGGGTGGCCCGTATAAGCACCTTCCTTGTATAATAAGGTTGCCAGTAGTCATCCCTACCGTCCACACGACGTGCAGGAGTGAAAAGGGTGATGGGCCCAAGACCCCCGCGTGCTTAGGATGTAGATCGGTGTGCTGGCCTCTTTGTTAAGCCTAGGTAGGACTGTGGAGTGTTGATCGGCCGTGGCCGGTCATGACCTGATGGTGTGTCCGGCCGGAGTTGATCAAGCGTGTTGGGTAAGTTTGTGCACCCTTGCAAGGAAGTTTAATCTATTCGAATAGCCGTGTCCACTATAACGAACACTCGGAGTTGTATCTTGACCGATACAACTAGAACTGGATGTTGAGGCATGAATTGGATATGATGGCTTCGGGATGGCTTTCTCGCAGGGAGTCGATAAAGGATCTCTGGGCATTAATGCTACAACATACTTACTTTATAATATGCTATTATGTACTCTTCTAGATGCTGCAAGATGCTTGATGATGCTAGTCTTCGATAGGCTAGGCTTTCCCCTCTATTCTGCCATTTTGTAGTTCAGTCCATAGATGCAGCCATTCCTTTGATATCGATGCATACATAGAACAGTTCTAATGTAAGTCTTGCGAGTACTTTGGATGAGTACTCACGGTCGCTTTGCTCCTTCCTTTCCCCTATAATCGATTGCTATGATTAGATGACGGATCCCAGGAGCTAGACGATGCTACCAACGACTACTGCTACCCCCGAGGGTGCCTACTTCTGCATGGAGATGGCCAGCGACCAGGAGTAGTTAGGAGGCTCCAAGGTAGCTGATACGTCTCCAATGTATCTATAATTTTTGATTGTTCCATGTTGTTATATTATCAATCTTAGATGTTTTATAATATTTTATAGTCATTTTATATCATTTTTGGTATGAACCTATTGACATAGTGCGAACTGCCAGTTGTTGTTTTCTGCATGTTTTTACATCACAGGAAATCAATACCAAATGGAGTCCAAATGCAACGAAACTTTACGAAGATTTTTTTGGACCAGAAGACACCCAATGGGCCAAGGCAACTCCTAGGGGTGCTCCGAGGGGAGCACAACCCACCAGGGCACGCCAGGAGGCCCAGGCGCGAACTAGTGGGTTGTGCCCACCTCGGGTGCCCCCCGGACCGCCTCTTTGCTCTATAAATATCCTAATATTCCAGAAACCCTAGGGGAGTCAAAAAATTCAATTCCAGCCGCCATAGAGTCCAGAACCACCAGATCCAATCAAGACACCATCACGGAGGGGTTCACCACTTCCATTGGTGCCTCTCCAATGATGTGTGAGTAGTTCTTTGTAGACCTTCGGGTCCATAGTTAGTAGCTAGATGGCTTCCTCTCTCTTGTTTGATTATCAATACAATGGTCTTTTGGAGATCCATATGGTGTAACTCTTTTTGCGGTGTGTTTGTTGGGATCGGGTGAACTTTGAGTTTATGATCAGATCTATCTTTTTATATCCATGAAAGTTATTTGAGTTTCTTTGATCTCTTACATGCATGATTGCTTATAGCCTCGTATTTCTTCTCCGATATTTGGGTTTTGTTTGGTAAACTTGATATATTTATCTTGCAACGAGAAGAGGTGCTTTATAGTGGGTTCGATCTTACGGTGCTTGATCCCAGTGACAAAAGGTGAAGCAACACGTATGTATTGTTGCTACTAAGGATAAAATGATGCGGTCTATCTCTACATAGATAGATCTTGTCTACATCATGTCATCATTCTTATTGCATTACTCAGTTTCTCCATGAACTTAATACACTAGATGCATGCTAGATAGCGGTCGATGTGTGGAGTAATAGTAGTAGATGCAGGAAGGAGTCGGTCTACTAATCTTGGACGTGATGCCATTATAATGATCATTGCCTGGATATCATCATGATTATTTGGAGTTCTATCGATTGCCCAACAGTAATTTGTTTACCCACCGTTTGCTATTTTTCTCAAGAGAAGCCACTAGTGAAACCTACGACCCGCGGGTCTCTTTCTCATATTATTTGCCTTCGCGATCTATTTTATTTGCCCTTTATTTTTAGATCTATTAAAACAAAAATAAAAAATGCCTTGCTGCAATTTATTTTATTTGGTGTTCGATCTATCAATATTAACAACTCTCTCACGTCCGTTTGCCAATTTGTGGCGCCAGTACCCGAAAGGGATTGACAACACCTTTTACACGTCGGGTTGCGAGTATTTGTTATTTGTATGCAGGGGCTGTTTATGTTGTGTGGCTTGGTTCTCCTACTAGTTCGATAACCTTGGTTTCATATCTAAGGGAAATAACTTCCGCCGCTGTGCTGCATCATCCCTTCCTCTTTGGGGAAATACCGATGTAGCTTCAAGCAACATCAGTAGGAGGCCTTGCCTTTTCAATCATCGTTGCTTTTGTGCTAGCCTTCTTAAGGAAAACTTGTTTAACTTATGTCTGTACTCAGATATTGTTGCTCCAGCTGACTCTTGTGCATTCGAGCTTATGTATTTGAGCCCTCGAGCCCCTGGCTTGTAATATAAGCTTGCATGACTTTAAATTGTGTATAGAGTTGTGTTGTGATATCTTCCCATGAGTCCCTGATCTTGATCGTACACGTTTGTGTGTATGATTAGTGTATGATTGAATCGGGGGCATCACAAGTTGGTATCAGATCCGGCTGCCTGTAGGTATCCCCCTTTCCAACTCCTTGGCCGAAGTTGAGTCTAGTCATTTCAAAACTTTTACTAACATTGTTGTGTGGCTTACGGACCCACTTCACAATTGGGTGGTATTAGTATCTTTTATTCCTCATCTATACTCTGGATTCTGATCTCTCTTCTTTTCGGGTTAAATGATTTTACTAACTCTAACTTTAGGTCCTCGTAACTACTTCCTCCTGGAGGGCCCCTCACTCCAGAAGGTCGTATGATTCACCAAAAGGCTCTGAAGAAACTTTTTGCTGTTTCTTGAGGCCCTTGTGCCCACTGCCTTTGCAATGCCCTACCACCGATAAATCCTCATGGATAACTACCTACATTCGTCATTCATACATTCATCCCTAGTTGCTCTTGTTAATATAAGATGCCCTGAAATACTCTCCGAGGTTTTGAGAATCCTTTATGCCTACTGCCTTGCAGTTCTTGTCTCACGAATACCCCTATGGATAACTCTTCACACTTATCGAGGATTTGTCCATTCCTAGTTGTTCTTGTGTTTCACAAAATTCTTCGAAATAGTATTTGATAAATCCTTAGTAGCCTATTGCTCCTAAATTCCTTGCCTTCCTACATTATGGTCAATTCCATATTTCTAGTAATCTCCGTTGGCATCCTTTGTCATCATTTTGAGTCCCTTGATTCAATATGTTGCGAATGCTCGCAATCCTCAATCAGATCCTAGTATTCATCCTTACGACTCAGACGTCATTTTAAACATGAGACGGTTCTCAACCAATCAAATTGCCATCGATTGTACCCCCTAAGCCTATTCAACTTACCCATCCTTAATTAGAGCGTTTGCTTTTGATCCCTTAATTTGGAAATCACAATTCCTTTGCATTTGAGCTTTGAATTAGTCGGTTGTTTCTATAATCGGATCTCCTTGCATTCTTTCTTCTTCTGGATGAGTGCCGATGCTCACATCAGATCCCTTGTGGACCACCAGATCCTTTGTTCGATTTTATTCGACATCGTCCTTCATATTCAATAACCTTGTGAGCCTTTCCTCGGATACATAATGCCTTTGGTAAATTGTACCCACTGCTTTCTCAACCACACTATGCTTTCGAGCTTGTATAATTTACTCCTGAAGTTTTCGTTATATGTTCCTAAGATGCCCTGACGGGTTGAACCTATGCCTTCCATAATATGTGTGAACTCGAAGATTATGCGGGTAATATCTACTGGCGTTTCGTCGGATAAATTTTCAACTCTACAACTTCTTCGAAGATGAGAAGTGAATGAAAGGTTAGGCATTGAAGAAGTGGGACTTGACCTTGAACCTTTGTGTTCATGCCCATGGGCCCATGTGGAACTTATCACGGAAGCTTCTTGTATTAGTAGTAAACCCCTTGTTATAAGTTCATCTAGTATCTATGTTTGGTCCTTTGCAACCGTGGTTCCGACCATGATTATTCTCCTTTGATTCCATTTCTTGGACAAGTTAAAGTACTTGTATTCTATAGATCATTTCACCCATCCAACCTCTATTCTGCTCTTCCTTCGAGTATTACCCTCTGGTATCTCGATGATATCACATAGCCATGTTTCTTATTAGGAGTCTTCTTCAAGTATTACGTTCACACTGATTCCAATTTTCCCAGGTTTTGAGTTGTTAGACACTCAAGGACCCCGATAACTGAATTGAGTCTACGTGGTAATTCAACAACTCTTGGTAATATCCATTGCTTACGAGTTTGTACCAGATCATGTCATTCCTAGCTTGATCGGCTATGTCATTATCGTGCTAAAGTTAAATGTGCTACCTAGTCCTTATTCCTGTGGCACAAGTTTCGATAATGAGCTAAGATTACGTCGATCTTCCTCGTCATATCATTTGACCTCGAACGGCAAGCTTGATTCCGAGTTTGTGTCGTATCTATGGTTCTGATAACCTTTCGCTTCATCATTCCTTTTGCTTGATGGCGTCGTTGATAAATTACATCTTTAAGACACCTCTCGACAAATGTGCCGTGAGTCATCATCAACATTCTAAACTCTTCCATGATATCAATCGAATTCATTATGAGAAATACCATCCTTGCCCCTCAATGATTTGTTTATCATCGATAACACTATTGCCTTCCCTCCAACACAAACTTGTTCCTAGTATGGAGCTCCTTGCTGTCCGGCTTGTGTTATGTTCCACCATGGAGTATTACCATCTTTTCTGTCAAGAATATTCTGAGAATTTAACCACCTCTTAAGAATTCTTGATGCAGTGATACTTCTCGCCATCTCCATTCGTTTGTTGGTCCTCGTGTTGTTTCTAACCGAAATGTAAACAGGTGAACAATGATGCATGGATTCAGTACTTCTAGCAACCCTATTGCTTTGAAGTGAATGGTCGATAGTTTCATTCTAAGGCTTTTGGTTATTGAATCATCATTCTAACATTGATCCTGCTACTTGGTCCATGTTTCCAGGTGCACCTTCGTTCAATGTCTAATTGTGGATGTTCTCCTCGAACATACTTCATTATATACGTTGGTGTGCCCAATGCTATCACCTTGTTCACTTAATTGTGGAAATCCATGTTTATGGAAATCAAGATGAATTGTTGCTGAGCCCGTCGGCCACATCCTCATCTTTTCCTTCCTGAAATTGTATGACTTATTTTATAAGTTGTTTCCGATGTATCCTTTGTGTATCCAAAGTCCGACCTTTACCTAATTGGTTATCTACTTGTTGTCCTATCTTGGATGGGAAAGGTATACTCTTTGATACTCAGGTATAAACACATTTTCCTTTCCATTGTTCTGATTAATATACTAATCACATTTTCCTTTCCATTGTTTTGTTTAACCTTCTTATAATCTAACTTATCTCAGCAGTGATGATTCCCTGCTTATGTAAGCACCTCGGCATACAACTCTGGCAGTAAGACCTGTTACTACTATTGATGACATTCCGGTAACTACCAATGGATGAGAACTTTGCCTAGTGGTCCGCCTCATCTTAACGAGTAGGAAAATGGTTCTATTCATTCCTCGCCCTTGGTACCAACATTGTTGCCAACATAACTCATCGGCTATCCTCTAACCTGTCCTGCTATCATGACCGTGCAAGATGTCAGCGCCCTTCCTACTTTTAACCCACATGGTGAGCCCATAACCCATAGTTCCCCAGGATCAAAACCTGACTCTCCTGTACACCCCTATTTCTAAAGTTATTTCTCGCGCTTGGCTTCGTAGCTAGATCACGAGCCACCTTCCTAGAGATGATCTACTCTAGTATCAAACACAATATTTATTCTTGTTTCTCTAAACCCCTTTCACCTTTTGATTAGGCATCGAATGATTGCCTGCCCGTTCGAGACTTCCCATGGGGCCTTCTTACTTTGCTCTCGATCTTTCTTAAGTTTCAATTCGAGAGTTACTTTCCGCCACCTTCCCTGATGATATCTGCCAGATAAGCAACCTCAGAGAGGCCCGTTCTGCCAAATTTACCCCTTATCCTTTTCATAAGTATGATGGAGTTTCCGAAGAAAGGATGACGACTTCATGATGATGACTTGAAGCAAAGAAATAAAGACATCAATGTAATGGATCGACCTCTCCGACAAGAGTAACCAAAATCGAGAACCCTTGCTAGAATTCCGTAACCAGAACCTTTCCCCCTTACTCCGCCTCTTAAATCTTGGGACAAGATTTCTTATAGTGGGAAATTTGTAACACCTCGGTAGTTAAGCTACAGTAATCACACACTAATGGTGCCATGTCATCGCAATTAATTTGCTAAACCACACTTTGATAAAAACCGGGTTCAAATTCAAAATTTAAAATAAAGTCAAAAATAATATTTCTTCAAAATGAAAAACTAAAATGTTCATAATGTTCCAAATAATCACTAAGTAATTGTCAAGGTGAAACCAATGTTTTTTGACATATTAGTTGATACATCCATTTTGCATCATGTTTTCATATTGTTATTTAAAGTGTTTTTATGCATTTTAACACTTTTTGGAGTAATTCTAATGCCTTTTCTCTCATAATATGCAAGGTTTACACAAAGAGGGATAATACCAACAGCTGGAATTCTGGACCTGAAAAAGCTATGTCACAGATACCTATTCTGCCCATCTCCAAATGAGATCAAATTTCACGAAGAATTATTTCGGAATATATAAAAATATTGGAGAAAAGAAATACAAGAAGGGGCCACCCAGGTGCCCACTAGGCACCAAGGCGCGCCAACCGCTCTAGGCGTGTCCTGGTGGGTAGTAGGCCCACTGGCCCACCTCTAGTGCCCATCTTCTGGTACATAAGGTCTTTTGAACTAGAAAAATCAGCACAGGATTTTCGAGACGGAATACCATCGTCTCGAGGCGGAACTTGGGCATGAGCACGTTTGCCCTCTGGCGGAGTGATTCCGCCGGGGGAAATTCCCTCCGGGAGGGGGGAAATTGAAGCCATCGTCATCACCAACAACCCTCTCATCTTTGGGAGGCTGATATTCATCAACATCTTCAACAACACCATCTCATCTCAAACTAGGGTTTAATCCTATGCTTAGATTGTATCTTAATTCCTTTTTCATAGTTGCAGATGCTTGCGAGGGGGTTAATCATAAGTGGGAGGCCTGTTCAAGTAAGAACGACACCCAAGCACCGGTCCACCCACATATAAAATTATCAAAGCAGCGAACGTGAATCAAACCAACACGATGAAAGTGACTAGATGAAATTCCCATGTGTCCTCAAGAACGCTTTTCTTATTATTAAGAGATCATTCCGGCATGTACTTTGATACAAAAAGGATTGGGATATCTTGCTGCACTTTATTTACCGTTACCGTTACTTGCTTGTTACAAATTATCTTACTATCAAATTACTTGTTACCGACAGTTTCAGTGCTTGCAAAAATTACCTTGCTGAAAATCGCTTGTCATTTCCTTCTACTCCTTGTTGCGTTCGACACTCTTACTTATCGAAAGGACTACGATTGATCCCCTATACTTGTGGGTCATCAAGAATATTTTCTAGCACCGTTGCCGTGGAGTGAAGCGCTCTTAGTAAGCAGAAATTGGTAAGGAAAAAAATTATATTACATGCTAAAATTTATTGTTACTTGCTACTATGGAAAACAATGCTTTGAGGGGTTTGTTCAGGGTATCTTCACCTTGACTGGAAGCACGAAGAGTTGCCCCTAAACCCACTACACCTACTGAAAATATTGGTTATGAAATTCATTCGAGTATGATAGAGAAACTGCTCGCTAATCCTTATGCGGGAGTTGGAACACTACATCCTCATATGCACTTGATCTATGTGGATGAAGTTTGTGGATTATTTAAGCATGCGGGTTTACCCAGAGATGAAGTTAAGAGGAAGGCGTCGAATTTCGGGTTCCGGCAGACCCTTGAGGTTCGAACACTGGGGTGCGCGCGGAGATTTCGCCTTCTACCTACTTGCACCCCTCCGCCTTGCTAAGATCTAACCTATGGAAAGAACAACACAAGAGACACAGGGTTTATACTGGTCTGGGCCACCGTTGTGGTGTAATACCCTACTCCAGTGTGTGGTGTGGTGGATTGCCTCTTGGGCTGATGATGATGAGCAATACAAGGAAGAACAGCCTTGCGAGGGTCTGTTCTTGGCTGAGGGGATGAACTGCTAGGAGGAGTTCAGTCACCCTTCTCTCTCTCTCTCTCTCTTCTCGATTCTCTCTCCGATTTCCATCCCCCTCCCCTGTGGGTGGCTAGTCCTATTTATAGGCAAAGGCCCTGGGCCTCTTCCCAAATAATAAGCGGGAAGGGCGCCAACAATTGGCCATTTTGAAGGGGAACATCTGGTACACTTATCCCGACTAAAGTTGGTCCTCGCCCGCCAAAGGCTCTTGTGGTGACGCTGGCTTGGGATCCACAATGAGTTCCTCCCTGCTGTTGGACTGGTCTTGGTCTCGTTGCACCGAAACGGGTGCCTTTGCTTGATGCTCTCGCCTGCGCTTGCTCCCTTTGCACCAAAGAGGAAAGGAGGACACTGCGCGGGCTGGCGCATGCCTGGCACCCTTGGTCGTCATGGCTTGCTTCACGGGCACCTCGTGAGGTACACCGCCTTGATCTCTCCGCCTCCTCGCGAGCCAGCCTGATGAGGCCGTGCCTGAGGAAGCTCCATGTCGTCCGCCCCGCGAGGCTTGACCCCTCGCGAGGGTCTTGGGTCTGTGTTGATGAAGATGGGCCGTGCTGGGCCCCTCCTCGAGCCACGCTGTAGGCCGCAGGCAGGCAAGTCTGGGGACCCCCGTTCCCAGAACACCGACAGTAGCCCCCGGGCCCAAGGCGCGCCCAGACTTGGCCGTGCAGGGAGGCGAAAGGGCAAGAGCGAAGCGCCGCGGGCCCTAACAGCCTGCGGCCTTGGGCACTGCGCGGCGGTTGATTGGACGTGGGCATCTCCACTTCCCCACGGCGCCTCGGCAACTGCATGGATTGGACAAGTCCCTACATGCAAAGCGGGTCATGATTACCTACGATCATGGGGGTCGACGGTTGGCCCTCGCCGGCTACAAGTACGGATCGGCACGCACCCTTCTAGTTCATCCCCCCTCGCTTCTCCTTCTTCTTCATGGCCCCGTCGAGGAGGTTCTCAGCCGCAGAGAAGGGGAAGGCTTGCCAGGTTGAGCCTGCCTCTCCCCCGCCCAAGCGCGGCCGAGGGCGCCCTCGCAAACATCCTGTGGCCACCATGGCAGCTCCCCGCGGCCGTGGAGACGATTTCCAACACGATGACGGGCGGACTGCTGCGGCCGGGGGGCGTGCTTCGGTCGCGCGTTCCCCTAGGCCGCGCTTTCACGCTGCAGAGGTGCTGCCGGAGTTTGTTGTGTGGTCGGCGGAGCCGACTAGCACCCAGCTTCAACTTCCTCGCTTCCTCCTCGGCAAGCTCCTGGCCGGCGCCCCGGGCGGCCTCTGGCTTCAGGCAGACGGCTGCTGCAGCCGGGCCTCATGGGCTTCACTGGAGGTCTCCGCAGCCGGGAGCCTAGCGTTGACCCGCGGTTGGCAGAAGTTTGCCCGCGCGCATGGCCTGAGCCGTCGGTGCACCCTGCACTTCAAGTTTGACGGTGATGCCACCCTCTACGTGAGGGTGTTTGGGGAAGATGGTCGCCGCGCAGGGTGCTGCCCTGAGGACGACGACCGCGGCCGGGAACCTGGCCCCGGCGATGATGGAGAGGATAGCGCTCGCGTGATTGGCGGCGCTCAGGGTTCCCCAAGCTTCACCGGTTCTTCTTCAGGCGGCAACTCTTCTAGCGATGGCCGCGGTCAGCCTCCACGCCATCGTACCTGCTTGGGAGGTGGTAGCGTGTCTGCCCGCCGTCGTGCCTCGGTGAAGCGCGAGAGGGAGTCTGCCTGAGCCCCGGAGGCAGCTCGAGTCTTCCCTGCAGGCCGGTGTGAGGCGAGCTGCGCCTGATTTGTTCTTTCTTTTCCTTTTTCCTGCGTAAAAATACAGTAGTGTGGAGCCCCGCGGGGGTGTGTTTGGGTTATTCCTGTTGATCATCGCTTTGCTTCCGTTATCGTGCCTTCCGGCTACGTGCCCGCGCGTGGACAGTTCTCGGTCCCAGCCGTGGGGGGCGACTGACCCAGGCCCTGTGTTCGTGTCGCGGTGCCCGTGGGGCACGGACTGGAGGGGTGCTCCTGTAATGGGCCCAGGTCGCGAAACCTTTGAACGACTAGGACAGGAACACTCGCGAGGGCGCTCGGCTGCCCCCCTCACGAGGCCTTGCATAAGAGAAATCGAGGCAGGAGAGTAAAAAGTCGAAGAACCACAAGCCAAAGACAGCAACAGCTTCAATAAAACTTTGAATGAGAATGAACAAGCCAACTGCAGAAAGAAAATGAAAAAGCCGCGTCCAGCACCTAATCTAGTCTTCGACGTCTTCTCACCAGCGCGGAGCTAAGTGCTGCCACTAGGCGTGGGAGGGAGCCCCAGGGCCTGAGGCCGGCGCTCCTGAGACTCCGGGGCATGTACAGCCCCAACTCATTATTACGTGAGAGTGTCACGGGCGGCGAGCTTCACAGGCATTGGCCTTCTTCACAGGCTCCGGGCCTTTCTTCGTGGAAGCAGGCTTCACGGGCATTTGCCCTCTTCACAGGCTCCGGGCCCTTTCCAAAACGCGACAGCTTCACAGGCATTCGCCTTCTTCACAGGCTCCGGCAGTTTTCCAAAACGCGACAGCTTCACAGGCATTCACCTTCTTCACAGGCTCTGGGCCTTTTCCAAAACGCGACAGCTTCCCAGGCATTCGCCTTCTTCACAGGCTCTGGGCCTTTTCCAAAAAGGATAATCTTCACAGGCATTCGCCTTCTTCACAGGCTCTGGGCCTTTTTAGGGGTAGAACCTCCGAAGGTGCTGGATGTTCCATGCGTTCTGGACTGGCACCCCCTCCTGAGTCTCCAAGCGCGCGGAGCCGGGCCTGGAAACATGAACAACCTTGAACGGGCCCTCCCACATGGGAGAGAGCTTGTGCAGTCCCTCCCTGGAAGAACCCTCCTGAGCACGAGGTCTCCTACCTCGAGAGTTCTGGGGCGGATGTTGCGGCAGTGATATCATTGCAGTGCTTGTTGGTACCTTGCCGCTCGCAGCGCAGCTTCTCGGCGACGTTCCTCCCCCAGCACGAGGTCCATCCCCCGCATGGTGTCCTGCTGCGCCTCGTCGAACGCCAGGACCCGCTCGGAGCGACGTCTGACCTCGTGAGGGAGGACCGCTTCGGCTCCGTAGACCAGGAATAACGGGATCTCTCCAGTCGGCTTGGTCGCGGTTGTGTGGATGGACCACAACACGGACTGAAGCTCGTCGTACCAACCTCTGCCGCAGGCCTCCAGCTTCTTCTTGAACGTCCTGGTCTTGAGGCCCCTTAGGACCTCTGTGTTGGCTCGCTCGTCCTGGCCGTTGCTTCGGGGGTGCGCCACCGAAGCATAACATATCTGCGTTCCAAGGTTAGCACAGTATGTTTTGAAGAGGTTACTAGTGAACTGCGAACCGTTGTCTGTGATGATGCGGTTCGGCACCCTGAACCGGCTCACGATGCCCCTGATGAACTTGACCGCGGAACCCGCGGGGATGGTGCGGATGGCCTCTACTTCAGCCCACTTGGTGAACTTGTCCACGGCGACGTAGAGGTAGCGGTAGCCCCCTGGCGCCCGAGGAAACGGGCCCAGGATGTCCAGCCCCCAGACTGCGAATGGCCACGAAAGGGGTATAGTCTGTAGGCCTCCTGCCGGCTGATGGATCTGCTTGGCGTGGAACTAGCAGGCCTGACAAGCTTTCACCAGTTCGACGGCGTCATTGAGTGCGGTGGGCCAATAAAACCCACTGCGGAACGCCTTGCCGATGAGGGTCCGTGATGATGAATGACGTCCACAGTCTCCGCTGTGTATATCTTCCAGCAGTTCCTTTCCTTGCTCCCTGGAGATGCAGTGCAGGGATACATCGTCTGGTCGCTTCCGGTAGAGCTCTCCATCCTTGATGCAGTATGCCGTGGCCTGCCGTGCCACACGCTCCGCTTCCTCCTCCTCCTTCTCCGGCAGGGTCCCTTGTGTTAAGTAACTCCGGAGCTCCGTGATCCAGCACCCCTCCTGAGGTTCCATCGTCAGGAGAAGGCATGCTCCTGAGGCCGGGCCACAGACCGGGGATCCTGAGGCAGGCAGCTGGGGGAGCTCCTCCCGAGGCTGAGCCGTGTTTGACAATGACGTCAGGGCTGAGGGCTTGAAGAGCCGCTCCTCGAAGACGCCAGGCTCCTGAGGTAACCGCCTGGACGCCCATTTGGCGATGTCGTCGGCCTCCTGATTGGTGCCACGGGGCACATGCTGCAACTCCAACCCCCAGAACTGCTTCTCCATCCTGCGGACCTCCACAAGGTAGGCTTCCATGTGCTCATCTTTCGGCTCGTACACCTTGTTGGAGAAATCGACAAGGAGCTGTGAATCGCCCTTGATGGTGAGGAGTTTCACCCCCAGGGCAGCTGCGGCCTTCAAGCCCGCTATTAAACCTTCATACTCCGCTATGTTGTTGGAGACCTTTTCACCTTGCTGGAAACAGAGCTGTACAGCGTAGTAGAGCTTGTCCTGAGTGGGCGATATAAGCACCGCCCCAGCCCCAGCGCCATGCCTGGAGAACGCCCCATCGAAGTACATGACCCAGCCTTCTGGCGCCTCGCTTCCCGGGGAGAGCGACCGATCCTCGTCGGCCTTGAGGCCTGGTGCCTCCGTCCATTCTGCCACAAATTCCGCTAATGCTGCCCCCTTGATGACTCTGGTCGTGCTGAATTCGAGCTGAAACGCTTGCAGTTCTATGTTCCACTCAGCGACCCTTCCAACAGAGTTAGGGCTCCTGAGCACTCTCTCCAGGGGGTATGACGAGACGACCTTGATGGGGTGACCCTGAAAATAGTGCCACAGTTTGCGCGAGGCCACCAGTAGCGCGAGGAGGAGCTTCTGAGGCATGGGGTACCGTGCCCTCGCATCCCGCAACACCGTGCTGACGAAGTACACTGGGTACTCAACGAGGTTGGGTGCGTCAGTGCTGGTGGCGCCCTCCGGAGACCATGGTGCCTCCTGAGGCGATGAGGCCTCCTGAGGCTGGCCATCTGGGAGAGGGGCCTCTTCCGCCTCCGGTGCACTCCTCTGCGGCGGCTGATCCTCCTCAGTCGCGGTGGCGGTTTCTGTGGGCCTTCCTTGTTCCTGTTTTGCCTTGTCCCAGGCTGCTACTGTGGTTTTGATTCGACGTTCCTCCCTAACTGCCACCAGGGCTGCGCTGGCGGATTAGGGAGTGGCGGCGAGGTAATGCACCAGGGGCTCTTGAGGGCGCGGAGCCACCATGACCGGAGGGCTGGTCAGGTATCTCTTGAGATCCTGGAACGCCTTGTCGGCCTCTTTAGTCCATTCAAAGGGCCCCTTTTTCTTCATTAGCTGGAAGAAGGGCGGCGCTCGTTCCCCCAAATTGGAGATGAAGCGCCCTAGCGCAGTCACGCTCCCAGTGAGCTTCTGCATCTCTCTGAGGGTCTTTGGCGGGCTCATGTCCTCGACCGCTTTGACCTTTTCCGGGTTAGCCTTGATGCCTAGATGGGACACAAGGAAACCCAAGAGCTTGCCCGAGGGGACTCCGAACACACACTTCTCTGGGTTGAGCCGCAGGTTCACTGCGTTGAGGCTCGCGAAGGTTTCCTCCAGGTCTTGTATCAGGGTCCTGACCTCCCGAGACTTCACCACAATGTCATCGACGTAAGCCTCAACATTCTTCCCGAGCTGCGGGCCCAAGGTGATGTGCATCAGCCACTGAAAAGTCGCCCCTGCGTTACGCAGCCCGAATGGCATGCATGTGTAGCAGTACACCCCACACGGGGTTAGGAAGGCTGTCTTTTTGACGTCTTCTACCGCCATCTTGATCTGGTGATACCCAGAGAAGGCATCCAAGAAGCATAGCAAGTCGCATTCTGCGGTGGAATCGACGATCTAGTCGATGCGGGGGAGCGGGAACGGATCTTGCGGGCATGCCTTGTTGAGGTTGGGGAAGTCGACACACATGCGCTCCTTCCGTCCCTTCTTTGGCACAACGACAGGGTTGGCCAACCAATCCGGGTATCGGACCTTGCGAATGACCCCAGCGGCTTCTAGTTTGCGGGTCTCTTGGACGATAAAGGCCTGCTTTTCTGTGGACTGCTGCCTTGCCTTCTACTTCACAGGGCGCACATTGGGGCACACATTGAGGTGATGCTCGATTACGCTCCTAGGGATCCCCGCCAACTGGTCAGGCTCCCAAGCGAATACCTTCTTGTTTGCGCGCAGGAACCTGACCAGGGCCTCCTCCTTCTCGGGCTCGAGGTTGGCGCCTATGGTGAAAGTGGCATTGGTGGACCCGTCCTCATCGATGGGTATCTGCTTGGTTTCTGCCTTGTCTTGGGTGAACAACTATTTCTTCTTGGCGGGTGCAGCCCCCTTGGGCTCGGGGGTCTTCGAGTCGGCGGGCTGTACCGACGCCGCCATCTTGAAGGCGAGCTTGAGCACTCGCAGCGCATCTCCGGTGTCCCCGTGCATGGTGAGGACACCGCTGCTCCCGGGCATCTTCATGAGGTTGTACGCCGGGTGCGTCGCGGCCATGAACTGGGCCAGCGCTGGGTAGCCGAGGATGGCATTGTAGGGGAGGCCGATGGGGGCGATGTCGAAGTTGACCAGCTCCGTGCGGAAGTTGTTGTAGGTGCCGAAGGTTACTGGGAGCCGGATCTGTCCCAAGGACCTGGATGATCCGCCCCCAACGCCTGAGAAGGGCCGGCTGGGTTGCACCCGTTCCAGGGGTATGCAGAGGAGGTTGAAGGCCTCAACCGAGAGCACGCTGAGGCCCGCACCGCCATCGATGAGAGTTCTGGTGACGGCCACCTGGCAGATGGTGGGGGTGCACAGCATGGGGAGCGCACCCGAGCAGGCCGAGTTGGAGGGGTGGTGCTCCGAGCTGAAGGTTAGGCCGGCCTTGGGCGGCACCCGGTCCGGGAGAGCCCCCTGCCGCGTGGAAGCGGCGCTGACCCAGCGGATGAACGGCTTGACGTGGTGACTCGTAGGCGGCGCTTCCGAGCCGCCCAGGAGGGCCGCGATGACCGGGGGTGTTGGTGTAGTGTGGTGGGCGGGGAAGAGGCTCCGGAGCTCTTCCCAAGAGGCCACGGAGGCTGCCGGCAGGTGGAGCAGCCATGCGCGCGGAGCGCCGGTGAGGGCCATGGGGAGCTAGTTGGTCATGACCCTATCGTCACCTCCAGCTTTGAGGATGGCCTCCTCGTACGCCGGCAAGAAGGCCAGCGGATCAGTCGCGTCGCTGTAGCGCGGCGGCGTCATTGACTTTAACTTGTCCGGCCACCGTACCCGTCGCAGGGCTGGGGCCAGGGCTCGGAGCCCCCTGGCCCCCGTGCTGGCGCCAGCGGGCGGAGCTGGCGGCGCGCTACTCATCGCGAGGCAGGTTGTGGCGGTGGCGGAAGGGAAAACTCCGGTGCACCCCTACCTGGCGCGCCAAATGTCAGATTTAAGGTTCCGGCAGACCCTTGAGGTTCGAACATTGGGGTGCGTGCGGAGATTTCGCCTTCTACCTACCTGCACCCCTCCGCCTTGCTAAGATCTAAGCTATGGAAAGAACAGCACAAGAGACACAGGGTTTATAGTGGTTCGGGCCACCGTTGTGGTGTAATACCCTACTCTAGTGTGTGGTGTGGTGGATTGCCTCTTGGGCTGATGATGATGAGCAATACAAGGAAGAACAGCCTCGCGAGGGTCTGTTCTTGGCTGAGGGGATGAACTGCTAGGAGGAGTTCAATCACCCTTCTCTCTCTCTCTCTTCTCGATTCTCTCTCCGATTTCCATCCCCCTCCCCTGTGGGTGGCTAGTCCTATTTATAGGCAAAGGCCCTGGGCCTCTTCCCAAATATTGAGCGGGAAGGGCGCCAACAATTGGCCATTTTGAAGGGGAACATCTGGTACACTTATCCTGACTAAAGTTGGTCCTCGCCTGCCAAAGGCTCTCGTGGTGACGCTGGCTTGGGCTCCATAATGACTTCCTCCCTACCGTTGGACTGGTCTTGGTCTCATTGCACCGAAACGGGTGCCTTTGCTTGATGCTCTCGCCTGCGCTTGCTCCCTTTGCACCAAAGAGGAAAGGAGGACACTGCGCGGGCTGGCGCCCGCCTGGCACCCTTGGTCGTCATGGTTTGCATCACGGGCACCTCGTGAGGTACCCCGCCTTGATCTCTCCGCCTCCTCGCGAGCCAGCCTGATGAGGCCATGCCTGAGGAAGCTCCGTGTCGTCCGCCCCGCGAGGGTCTTGGGTCTGTGTTGATGAAGATGGGCCGTGCTGGGCCCCTCCTCGAGCCACGCCGCAGGCCGCAGGAAGGCAAGTCTGGGGACCCCCGTTCCCAGAACGCCGACAGAAGCTTTTCCCTTTATCTTTGGTGGTAAAGAATTGACATGGTATAGGATACGCGATGATATTGGGGTTGGAATTGGAATCAACAGAAATTGGAATTTCACCATAAGTTTTATCCTATGCATCTAGTTCATCATCATCAGAATTACATATATAATTTTTGGCCTCGTGAAGGATAAAGTATCGCTCTAGCTTTGGGGAATCTTAAGTCAATGTTATATTCATGCCCCAATCATGAGCTCTCAAGAGAAATTATTATTCATAATTTTTATGCTCGGCTTTCTCGTAATGATCAATCCATGCTCGATACTTCTTGTGTTTGTTCTTTTATGAAGAAGACTATTGAATTTAGGTGGGATCTCTTAGAGAGAATTAAATGCAACTCTGAAGATTGGGAACTCGATGAAGGTAAACAGTCAAGTATTAAGCTTGAGTTTTGATCCAATTGTGCCTACTGCCTATATTGAAAACCCACCTTTCCCTGTTAGGATAAAGGAATGTGCTAATGTGTCAATAGTGGTTTTCAAAAGTAATATTAAAGCACCTAAACCCTCTGAGCAAATTAAAGTAGAACTTAGTGTTGCTATGGTCAAAGATCTCTTAGTCGATGATATTAATGGGCATATTATTTATTTCTATGATGAAGCACCTAGAATTGCCAAACCCGATACTGAAGATAAGAACAAGCATGTTGTTGGCATGCCTGTCATCTTAGTTAAAATAGGAGATCACTGATATCATGGTTTATGTGATTTTGGTGCTAGTGTGAGTGCTATCCCTTTTACCTTATACAAGGAAATTACGAATGATATAGCACCCACTGAAATAGAAGACATATATGTCACTATTAAACTTGCTAATAGAGATACCATCACACAACTTGGGATTGTTAGAGATGTTGAAGTCTTGTGTGGGAAAATAAAATACCCTAATAATTTTCTAGTTCTTGCGTCCCCACAAGATGACTTTTTCCCCATAATATTTCGAAGACCTTTCTTGAACACTATTAATGCTAAGATATATTGCCATAAAGAAACAATCAGTGTCAATTTTGGTGATGTGTCTCATGACTTTAATTTCTCTAAATTTCGTAGACAACCTTATAATAAAGAATTACCTAGTAAGGATGAAATAATTGGTCTTGCGTGTGTTTTCATACCTCCTACTGATCCACTAGAACAATATTTGCTAGACCAAGAATATGATATGCAATTGCACGAAAAGAAATGAAATAGATAAATATTCTTTGAACAACAACCTATCCTTAAACATAATTTTCCTATTGAAACTCTAGGACGTCCTCCTTCGCCTAAAGGTGATCATGTGTTTGAATTAAAGCAATTCCCCGACACTCTGAAGTATGCTTATCTTGATGAGAAAAAGATATATCATGTTATTATTAGTGTTAACCTTACAGAACACGAAGAAGAGAGATTATTAAAAATTCCGAGGAAGCATGGTGCTGCTATTGGATATACTCTTGATGATCTTAAGGGCATTAGTCCCACTCTCTGTCAACACAAGATTAATATGGAGCCCGATGCTAAACCCGTTGTTGATCACCAACAGCGATTGAATCCTAAGATGAAGGAAGTGGTAAGAACAGAAATACTAAAACTTCTGTAAGCGGGTATAATCTATCCCATAGCTGATAGTAGATGGGTAAGTCATGTTCATTGTGTCCCCGAGAAAGGAGGTATTACTGTTGTTCCTAATGATAAAATGAACTCATTCCACAAAGAATAGTGTCTGGTTATAGAATGTTAAGTGATTTTAGAAAATTAAACAGTGCTACTAGAAAAGATCATTACCCTTTGCCTTTCATTGATCAGATGTTAGAAAGATTGTCAAAGCACACGCACTTTTTTTCTTGATGGATATTCGGGTTTCTCTCCAATACCTGTTTTGCAACCTGGTCAAGACAAAGCCACCTTTACTTGACCTTTTCGAACTTATGCTTATAGATGTATGCCCTTTGGTTTATGTAATGCACCTGCTACCTTCCAAAGATGTATAATTGCTATATTCTCTGACTTTTATGAAAAGATTGTTGAGGTTTTCATGAATGATTTTTTCGTTTATGGAACTTCTTTTGATGATTGATTAAGCAACGTTGATCGAGTTTTGCAAAGATGTGAACAAACTAATCTTGTCTTGAGTTGGGAGAATTGCCACTTTATGGTTAATGAAGGCATTGTCTTGGGGCATAAAATTTCTGAACGAGGTATTGAGATAGATACAACTAAAGTTGATGGAATTGAGAAAATGCCATGTCCTAAAGACATTAAAGGTATTCGTAGTTTCCTTGGTCATGCTGGTTTTTAGAGAAAAGGCATACGCCCAACTTTATAAATAAAGCCACCAGGCAGAATAGCAACACACATCACGAACCAAACAAACCCACACAGAGTAGTCCCATAGTTTTAAGGGGAGGTACATGGCACCCAGGCCAGCACACGGCACACAGGCCGGGAAGACTGTAAGCGACATAGCCAGCAACTAGTCGATGCACCACAAAACATCTAAGCAAGATGCTCCTGTCTGGATAGGGAAGACGTCGAGGCCCGTACTTTAGATATCAGGAGATCAAGAGCATCCCGGTCCTCTGTCTTAGTCAATGATCTCCACTTCTGCAAGAACACACAGGATTTAAATAAGAAGTCAACAGGCTTAGCAGAGAAAACATGCTCGATGGTAAACTTATTCCTAATCGTCCACAAAGACCAGCAGATTGCTCCTACCCAAAAAACTCGTTTAGTAACTCCAACCAAATTATTAGCGAGAGTCCGATGTTCAGAGAAGGACGCAGGGTCCCAGGGGACCTAGAGCCACGATCTAACATAACTCCAGACCAACTTAGCCAGAACAACTAAAAAATATATGATTCGTGTCCTCCAAACCACCACAGAGGGCACAAAACTCCGATCCCGAGCCATTCCTTTTACGGATTTGGTCAGCCAGTGGCAGATGACCTCTAAAAGCTTGGGAAAAGGAATATCTTAACTTTCAGGGGGATGTGGGCCCACCAAACCTGAGTAAATCTGTTGGTGGGAGATCCACCAATAAGCTTAGAGTAAAGATATTTAACTGAAAAGAAACCAGAGGAGGTGTGCGGCAACAACACTGAGTCTGTGTTCTCCGAGAGCGTAGGTAAGAGAGCAGAGAGCCTTTGCCATTCTTCGAACTCTATAGGAGAAAGGGATCATCGGAAGGCCAAGTGTCAGGACCCCGATCCTTGTCACGACCGGTTTTCCAATAAAATGTTTATTGAGAAGCCGATCTTTTGAGTCCAGTATGAGGAAAAATCCTCCTTACTGGTAGACAAAATTCTTGATACAGTAAGCCAGTAGCATAAAATATATTACAAGGTCGAGCTAAGGCTGCTCAACAAATTATTACAAGCACGCCAATAAATATACATAATGGCGGATATGACACAATGGTGTAGTGGCATACTACTGACTCGAGATAAAAGTGGTGGTGGAATATCATAGTGGAGGGTGGATAACACGGCTCCTAAACTGGCAGCTCATCGAGCGTCGAGGTGAGGCTCGATGAATTTTATTAGGGTAGCGGAAGCGGATATAATACAGTAACCAAATCCAGGATCACTCGAGACTGACTGGGACTCCTCTAGGCATCGGACTCGCTATCGAACTCTTCATCCATGAGATCGCCTTCGTCAACATCTGGCCAAATCAACAAGCCAGGTGAGTACTTTGAAAGTACTCGCAAGACAGTTCGGACATAAGATATAACAAATGCATGCATGAATGCGTCATTAGTAATTGGTGTTGCACATTCAAATTTAATAATTATTGGAACAACATGGTAAGAAAAAAAAGGAGTCGGGCGGTAGTCTCCCCGAAATCTCAACAAATTAATTGAAAAGCCGATCGGGTGTCTGGAGCGACACCTCGAAGGGTGAACAAATAAATAATCATGCCGCAGTCGGGCGTCTAAGGGACACCACGAAAAGGGCTTATATTGAGAAGAAAACGACATGTGTGCCACAGTCGGACATCGGAGCGACATCGCAGAAAGGGCTTATATCGCAGGTAAATAACAAGCGTGCCACAGTCGGACGTCTGAGCGACATCACAGAAAGGGCTTATAATGAAAAGTAAATAACAGGCGTGCCACAGTCGGACGTCTGAGCGACATCACATAAAGGGCTTATACTGAAAAGTAAATAACAAGCGTGCCATAGTCGAACGTCTGAGCGACATCACAGAAAGGGCTTATATCAAAAGTAAAGGACAAATGTGCCACAGTCGGACGTCTATGCGACATCGCAGAAAGGGCTTAAATTTCATTATTCATAACTGTTAAGCTCACAACGATATAATACTCATAGGAAATGTTCAACACATAATAATAAACGGGTTAGTCCATCCACGGGAATAAGCATTTAACCGGACTTAACACTCATGTGGTTCACCGGAGTTTCTGTCACTGAGACTGACACTGGACAAGATAAGTTGAGCACAGTACTTGGACATGGATAAGATGATTCAAGGATTTTTTTTTGACTCTGCAGAGTATGTACTAAATTTCCCACAGCCAACGGATTTCCGTAGTCATGAAGGACTAGTTCCGTTTACGGTATTTCGGAAGAAACGCATCTAACCAGTACACACCCATCCCACCTCACGATGCCAGGAATCACCCTAGACCGCGTTCAAGAAAAACTTTGAGACGGGGAGATCACAATCTCGAATAGCATGGGATCAAATTTATATACGCGCGCTCTAAGG
The DNA here is from genome assembly GCF_002162155.2 of Triticum dicoccoides. NCBI lineage: Eukaryota > Viridiplantae > Streptophyta > Magnoliopsida > Poales > Poaceae > Triticum > Triticum dicoccoides. Next base: position 523,141,574 of record NC_041382.1, read on the forward strand.
GGTGCCCCCCTCTCGGTCCCAACCGAAAACACCCATGCTCCCTGACCGGATGACTGGCTTTAATCCAGGGCCATGGAACCATCATCACGGCCTCGATTTGGTGTGTACCAGGAAAGTGGTTTGCAACTTACTAATCCATATCCCTTGCGGAAAACATGTGGTAGTACAGGAAGGGAAAACGGATGGGAACTGGACTGATTCATGTTGATACTGGAGTCAAATAGTCTGGCGTAAGACTGGCATGCTACAACACTGCCATCTTACCCATTCTCATGCCAACACAAGGCCATGCAAACTCACATCCAACAACTTATGGATTTTCGAAACTCACTTGCCTCAACTTTGCATGTAATATGACATTCATCGAAATGCTCATAAACATGTCATGAAACTACTTAATGCAAACATGCCAATGACACTCATCATATAAAAAGTTCAAAAATGCTTGCCTGGTTCAGAGTAGTCGGAGCCTAGCTCGGTGAAGTTCGCAGTTCCATCACCTCCTTCGGTATCTACGGTATAAAGAAACATACGTGCTAACGTAAATACCGTGAGGTGCACAAAAAAAATATTCCAAATATTTTTCAAATAAATCTGATAAAAAACTAGACAAAAATTTAAAGAGGGCAGAAAAAGAATCAATCAAAGATCATTTTCTACTTAAAAGTTATAAGAGTTTTTGTCCAGGGACCTTTTTGTAATGAAACAGAAAGTTTCCAGGGTTTTCTTTATAAAAACAGAAAACGTTTCAGTCTCGAATACGTCAGTCCAGTGGGAAGACGTATTTTTCCCGAAGGCGTTTACAGAAAACGTTTCAAAAATAAGAAAAAGCTGACGGGAAGGACCCACCCATCGGGTTTGAAAACGGAAACAGAGTTTTGGCGCCCGAGGGCCGCGGTGGTCGCCGGTGGCGATCCACGACGAGGCAGGAGGATCGGGGGTTACCAACATGTTCACCGTGTCCTTCCGCACCTGTGGGTGGTGGAGTTGGTCGTCGGTGAGCACCACATCGACGGCGGCCTCAACTCCGGCGGACGGTGGTTCGGGCGTTGATGGATCTCGCCGAGGAGGTCTGCAAGGATCGAATTGAAGCTCGGGTTAGCTCACTGGGTGCTCGAGGAGGTTACTAGTGAGGTTTGGGCGCCGGGGATGGCCTCACCGGAGTGGATCAAGTTGGAGGCTGAGGCGGATCGGGGCGGCCGGAGTTGGGGAAGAAGGGCCCCTCGAGGCTCTTCCAGTGGCTGAGCGGGGTCTGGTGAGGTGGTGAAGATGTGCGGGGTCGAGAGCGAGCATGGGGGCGCTATTTATAGCCGGCCCGAGGCGGTTGCCGTGAACGGGATAAGTCCGGCGAGTGATTACGGCGGTGCAGTGGCTGGACGGTTGGTTTAGGGCTTGAGCAACGTCTAGACCGAGCACTTACTCCATCCTGGTGCCTAACTCTGCAAGGCAGGGGCGGTTACGGCCTGTCCCCAACGGAACGGCCGTGCGGCACGTCGGCGGCAGAGAGCGCGCCCTGTGCGTGCCAGGCCACGGCGACGGTGCAGCGGGGTGTGCTGGCGTGCATGAGGCCACGCGGAGGGCAGGGGTGCGTTGGGCGGCGCCGAACGGCGTTGCGAGCTGGCGCTGTATTCTGTTGGCCGCCACGGGTGGTGCTGCCACCGCAGAAGCCGCCAACTCCGGTGATGCTCGCCGCCACCGACGCATGGAACCAGCCAAGTGCGCGTGCGGCGCTCTGGACAGGGAGGAGGGGCCGTGCACAACGCGCCAGGCGCACAGTTGACAGGTGACCGAACACTGACGAAGAAACGACACTGAAATCTTCTGAAACTCTGAATTTTTCTGAAAGTGCATAGTAACAGTGCTGGCCAGGTGTTCGACAGAATGATTTTGGTATGTGGGAGGCTCTCCTTGAGCTGAATTTTGGTGGGGTGGCCTCTCAGTGCATCTGGGGGCTGCCTGAATTTTGGTGGAATTTTTGGAGAAGAGAAGATATGAATTTCATCAAATTTGACAAATCTGGTCCAAACTTGCAGAGGCTGAAATTTGAAAAATTCGAAAAAAAGAAGAGTTGATCTTGATGGTTCTAGGTTGTGGGTGCTAAGGACTATCTAGAGGAGTTGTTTTGAGATCAAAACTCAACGGCAATTAGGTACTTGCTTTGAAAATCACCTAGGCTCAAAATAAATGACAGAATTGATTTGGGAGATAAAATAAATGAAATAAAATCCAAAAAATGGTTTGGACTTGTTGGAACAGAAAATTTTGATTGCCCCAAAATGGAGGGAGGGGTTTTGGGAGGTTTTATCACATGAGGCATGGTAAAACCATGGGTGGTTTCAAAATGAGAGAAGTCCCAAAACTCCTAGGGTTTCTTTTTGAAGAAATAAATAAATCCCAAGAATTTATTTGAGAAGGGAATAATCAGAAGGAAGTTTTCATAATTCAAACACCAGAGTTGAAGAAGATACAAAGTAAAAAAATAAAATCCTTGCCAACGGAAAAATGTTTTTGAGAGAGAAATTTTTGGAAGGATTTAAATGACCTTCCTCAAAACCAACAAAGTTTTTTTTTGAAAATTGAATAAAATTTTTTGGAGCGTCACAACACCTACCCCCTTAGGAAAAATCTCGTCCCCGAGATTTCAGCTGATCCTCAAATAAGTGTGGGTGTTCTGTCCGAAGAAAATCCTCTCTTTCCCAAGTTGCTTCACTCTCGGTGTGATTGCTCCACTGAACTCTGAAAAACTTGATGGTTTTCTGTCGGGTCCTCCTTTCAGACTCCTCTAATATTTTTACTGGATGTTCCCGATAGGTGAGGTCTAGTTGTACATCAATGTTCTCATGGGATACCTGCTTTTTTGGGTTGCTTACGCACTTCCTCAATTGCGAGACGTGGAACACGTCATGGACATCGGATAATTCTTCGGGTAAGTCTAGCTGGTAGGCTACAGTGCCCCTTCGTGCCACTATACAGAATGGTCCGATGAATCTTGGTGCTAGCTTTCCCTTAATCTTGATCGTTGCAGGCCCCTCATAGGTGATACTCATAGGTATACAAATTCACCGGGTTTGAATCTGACCTCACGATGTTTCCGATCGTAATAACTCTTCTGTCGGCTTTGAGTGGTCTTGAGTTGGTCCCTGATTAGCTTGACCTTTTCCTCGGCTTCTTTGAGCATGTCTGGGCCGAAGATATGGCTATCTCCGGTTTCTGACCAATTTAGCGGGGTACGACATCTCCGTCCGTATAGGGCTTCAAAAGGTGCGATTTGCAGGCTGGCCTGGTAACTGCTGTTGTATGCGAACTCGACATATGGCAGGCTTTCTTCCCAACTGGTCCCATAGGTGAGGACACATGCTCTTAGCATGTCTTCTAGAATTTGGTTTACGCGTTCGGCCTGTCCATCAGTCTGGGGATGGTAGGCTGTACTGAAGGCCAGTTGAGTTCCCAGAGCCTGTTGTAAATGATCCCAGAATCTCGAGACGAATTGAGTGCCTTTGTCGGATATTATAGTCTTCTGGACTCCATGCAGACAAACTATACGGGAGAGATAAATCCTGGCAAGCCTCTAAGTGGTGTAGGTTGTCTTCACTGGAATGAAATGTGCCACCTTGGTTAATCTATCGGTGATGACCCATATGGCATCATTCCCGTGTAGTGACCGAGGTAGTCCGACAATGAAATCCATCCCTATTTCATCCCATTTCCACTCAGGTATTTTGTTTGGTTGCAGTAGTCTGGCTGGTCTTTGATGCTCAGCTTTTATGCGTTGACAAGAATCGCAACATGCAATGAAAGTGGCTATATCCCTCTTCATACTGTGCCACCAAAATCTTTCCTGTATATCCTTATACATTTTGGTTCCTCCAGGGTGGATCGAATATGGAGCGGTGTGGGCTTCAGCTAGAATCTGCTGCTTGAGGTCCTCTATATTTGGCACGCAGAGTCTGTCTCCGTACCATAATGTTCCCTCATCGTCTATGACGAATTCCGAGGCCTTGCCCATGCTCACCTTTCTTTTTATGGCTTCGATGCTGGGGTGCCCATGCTGAGTTTCTTTAATTCTTTCAACAAGGTTGGGTTGCACTTCCAAATTTGTTATGGTGCCTTCTGCGACCATCATTAAGTTGAGTTTGGCAAATTCTTGTTGGAATTCAGGTCTCAAGCCTTGTAGACTGTTGTTGTCCGAGCTGGGGTTCCGTCTAAGAGCATCTTCCACTACATTTGCTTTTCCTGGATGATAGTGGATACCCACATCATAATCTTTTACCAATTCCAACCAGCGTCGTTGCCGTAAATTGAGTTCGGGCTATGTGAAAATATACTTGAGACTTTTATGGTCAGTATATATTTCACAACGATTTCCAAGTAAGAAGTGCCTCCATTCCTTGAGTGCATGAATGACTGCTGCCAATTCTAAGTCATGAGTGGGATAATTTTCTTCATGCTTGCGAAGTTGCCTCGACGCATATGCGACAACTTTGCCTTCTTGCATCAATACGCATCCGAGACCCCTTCGGGATGCGTCACAATACACTTCAAATTTTTTGTGTATGTCTGGCACAATTAGTACTGGTGCTGTCGTTAATTTCCTCTTTAGTTCTTGGAAACTTTTCTCGCAAACTTCCGTCCATTCAAACTTCTTGTCTTTCTTGAGTAACTGCGTCATTGTCTTGGCTATGGTGGAGAATCCTTCAATAAATCTCTGGTAGTATCCTGCCATTCCCAAGAAACTTCGTACATCCGTTACGCTGGCTGGTGGTTTCCAGCCAAGTACGGCCTTGACTTTTTTCGGGTCTATGGCAATACCTTCTTGGGTCAGTATGTGGCCCAGAAACCCTACTTGTTTTAGCCAAAATTCACACTTGCTGAACTTGGCGTACAATTGATGTTTCCTGAGTTCTCCTAGCACAATTCTGAGATGTTCCGCGTGCTCTTCTGGTGTCTTGGAGTATATCAGAATATCGTCGATGAATACCACAACAAACTTGTCCATAAACTTCATAAATACTTTGTTCATGAGGTGAACAAAATATGCGGGGGCGTTCGTTAGTCCAAATGGCATTACTGTGAACTCATACAGTCCGTATCTGGAGGTGAAGGCTGTCTTGGGGATATCCTCTGTTCGTACTTTTAACTGATGGTATCCCGACCTTAAGTCAATCTTTGAGAATACCTTGGCCTGAGCGAGCTAATCAAATAAATCATTTATCCGTGGCATCGGGTATTTGTTCTTGATTGTCACCATGTTAAGTGCTCGATAGTCTATACACAATCTCAGTGTTCCATCCTTCTTTTTGGCAAATAAAATTGGTGAACCCCAAGGTGAGGAGCTGGCTCGAATATATCCTTTGTCCAGTAATTCTTTTATTTTCTTCTTCAATTCTACCAACTCGGATGGTGCCATTCTGTATGGTTTCTTGTATATGGGGGTGGTTCCGGGTGCTAGCTCAATGCTGAATTCTATCTCTCGGTTTGGTGGCATGCCTAGTAGTTCTTCGGGAAATACGTCTGGAAATTCACACACTACTGGAACCTTGCTTAATTCAGAAACGTCCACCTTGTTCAATCTCGGTTGCCGGGATATTTTTCTCTCTTTGGCTGAAACTCTTATTGTATTCCCGTGGTGGTGGGTGAGAATTACGGTCCGGTTGAAACAATCAATAAAACCTTTGTTGGTGGTTAACCAATCCATCCCTAGGATGACATCCAGTCCTTTATTTTCCAATACAATAAGATTGGCGTGAAACTTCAATCCTTCAAACTCAATAACCACACCTTGGCAGTAACTCTGAGTAACTTGCTCAATCCCAGGGGACTTGATGATCATGGATTTTTCCAAGGGAAACATCGAAAAATTATTTTGCAAAGCAAAACTTTTCGAGATGAATGAGTGAGAAGCTCCAGAATCAAACAAAACCATGGCAGGTATTGTGTTGACAGGAAACCTACCGAGTATGATATCCGGGGCGTTCTGTGCTTCTTCTTTGGTCACGTGGTTTAGATGACCCTTCCTGTGGTTGTTATTGGGGTTGAAATTGTTTCGCTTGGGTGCTGAATTATTGCCACCGTTGTTCGGCTTTGGGGTCGAGTTCCTTGGCTTGGGGCACTACTTGGCATAGTGCCCTTCTTCTCCACATGTGTAGCAAGTAACGCCTGGGCGATATGTGAACTCCTTGTCCCTTGCATGGAAATTCTTGATTGGGTGTGAGACGTTTGTCGTGGGTTTGTGTGTCCCACCTTTTTGAAAATCTGTCTTGCTTCGGTGGTTGCGAGCAAGAGTAGTCTGGTCCCTTTTTCGCTTTCGGAAATCCTCGAAGTTGCGTCTCTCATTTTCCAAGGTAATGGCCTTATCCACTAGAGTTTTGAAATCTAAAAAAGTGTGCACAACCAGCTGGCATTTAAGCGTGGGCGCCAGACCGTCTAGGAATTTCTCCATCTTCTTGCTTTCAGTCATACGCTCTTCGTTGGCGTAGCGAGACAATAGAGTAAACTGACCGTTGTATTCTGACACCGTCATGGTCCTTTGTTTGAGGTCGTCAAACTCTCTCTTCTTGATTTTCATAAGACTTTTAGGAATGTGTGCCCCACGAAAACCTTATTTGAAGTCCTCCCAGGTTATATCATTTTCGTTGGGGTGCATGTGCAGGAAATTTTCCCACCATGATGCAGCTGCTCCTGTGAGATAGTGCGGAGCATATAGTACTTTCTCGAGGTCTGAACATTGTGCGATAATTAATTTTCTTTCCATGTCTCGGAGCCAATCCTCGGCCTCAAGAGGCTTGTCAGTATGAGAAAATGTTTGGGGACACGTCTTCTGTAGCTCAGATAACTTGGATTGCTGATACTGTCCATGGTGATTTCCCATATTGATGACTTGGTTCATCATTTCCTGGTGTTGTTGATGACTTTGCTCATAAAGGAGGCACATTTGGGAAAATGCTGTTTCACTGTCCTATTGACTCGACTGTCCCTGTGTGAAATTGTTGCCCGGTTGAGTGCCATAATTTTCCTCTAGCGGAGTTGGCATGGAGCGCGTCCAAGGACGAGACATTTTTCACTCTGGGGATATATTTTGTAAAACTCATAAGAAAGGGAAAAGAGTCGCAAAAATCAATAAATGCACAAAGATGGGAAATAAATCAAATGCTCCAGGATTACTCAAGATAGAAGATCGATTGCGCACGGAGAAGGACTGCTCATTACATATCTTACACGCAGGCGGTAATTATACACTACATCACTCAGGATATGCATACATATTCCTGACATGTTACTTAGGCTAGTTCACTTCTCCCAGTTCCTACATGATGCGCAAACAAGCTACTTCTCACAACTTATGTACACATAAACATATCGTACAAAGCGGTACATCGCATGGAGGCTAAGCGTACTCAGTCAAAGATGTTGACGATCTCCTTTGCCCTATCGAGGGTGAGGCGTAGAGAGGCTGGGGACTCGACCTCCTCCTCACTAATAGGCTCCAGACGTGAAGTGCTGCGCCGAGTAGATGGAGCGGGCGCCAGAGGTGGAGCGACACGAACAGGAATGGGCGCAAAGGGTGGTGCAGTGCGGGCTGGAGATGACGCAATGACTTGGTTGAATTCCTCGGTGGAAGGTAGGCGACGAGCAGTGGCGAGAGTGGTAGGTGCATAAGATGCTGAGGACGAGACGAAAGTCAGTGGTGGTGCGGTGTGCAGGAGCTCCCTCCTGTTGGCGGCACAGCCATGGACTGAGTCCATGCGGGCAGCCACGAAGTCGTCCACCAGGTTGTCGAAGGCTGCCTCCAAAGCCCGGAGGTACTCAATAAGCATCTCAAAAGCCTTGTCTCGTTCTCCTCTGGGGCAAAAGAACGCGTAGTGACAGGTGTATGGCACATGGTAGGGAAGGTAGCGGTAACGACGAGTCTTCATCGAGGGAAGGACATCCCTGAGACGGGCTATCGTCTCGCGGGCTGCCATCTGCATAGCGTGATTCTCTGTAGGCATGGCTCTTCCCAAGTACCGGAATCGGCGTAACTCAACATGCCCTCCCTTGAATTGCACCACGGCCTGGTGCATGGTCAGACTGTCGTTGACCTTGTGCTGGTAGGGTGTGAAGACTGGGCGCACAGATGGCCCCATCGTGACCTGAACGATGAAGGAGAGGAGCTTGACGAACCCATCAGGCACGTTGGCGAATGTCTGTGACTCGCAGTTGTTATCAGCCATCTACAAAAGTAGGCAAAAATTCTGAATGGTCAGATCATAAATTTATGCTGACTGTCAGAAAATGACTACATTTGCCAAAATATGAATTAGCTCTTATGCTAATAACCGATTAGCGATCGCACCTACTGGCTTCCTACAGTCAGCCTGGCTCTGGTACCAAGCTTCTCACGACCGGTTTTCCAATAAAATGTTTATTGAGAAGCCGATCTTTTGAGTCCAGTATGAGGAAAAATCCTCCTTACTGGTAGACAAAATTCTTGATATAGTAAGCCAGTAGCATAAAATATATTACAAGGTCGAGCTAAGGCTGCTCAACAAATTATTACAAGCACGCCAATAATTATACATAATGGCGGATATGACACAATGGTCTAGTGGCATACTACTGACTCGAGATAAAAGTGGTGGTGGAATATCATAGTGGAGGGTGGATAACACGGCTCCTAAACTGGCAGCTCATCGAGCGTCGAGGTGAGGCTCGATGAATTTTATTAGGGTAGCGGAAGCGGATATAATACAGTAACCAAATCCAGGATCACACGAGACTGACTGGGACTCCTCTAGGCGTCGGACTCGCTATCGAACTCTTCATCCATGAGATCTCCTTCGTCAGCATCTGGCCAAATCAACAAGCCAGGTGAGTACTTTGAAAGTACTCGCAAGACAGTTCAGACATAAGATATAACAAATGCATGCATGAATGCGTCATTAGTAATTGGTGTTGCACATTCAAATTTAATAATTATTGGAACAACATGGTAAGAAAAAAAAGGAGTCGGGCGGTAGTCTCCCCGAAATCCCAACAAATTAATTGAAAAGCCGATCGGGTGTATGGAGCGACGCCTCGATGGGTGAACAAGTAAATAATCATGCCGCGGTCGGGCGTCTAAGCGACACAATGGAAAGGGCTTATATTGAGAAGAAAACGACATGCGTGCCACAGTCGTACGTCGGAGCGACATCGCAGAATGGGCTTATATCGCAGGTAAATAACAAGCATGCCACAGTCGAACGTCTGAGGGACATCACAGAAAGGGCTTATAATGAAAAGTAAATAACAGGCGTGCCACAGTCGGACGTCTGAGCGACATCACATAAAGGGCTTATACTGAAAAGTAAATAACAAGCGTGCCACAGTCGGACGTCTGAGCGACATCACAGAAAGGGCTTATATCAAAAGTAAAGGACAATTGTGCCACAGTCGGACGTTTATGCGACATCGCAGAAAGGGCTTAAATTTCATTATTCATAACTATTAAGCTCACAACAATATAATACTCATAGGAAATGTTCAACACATAATAATAAACGGGTTAGTCCATCCACAGGAATAAGCATTTAACCGGACTTAACACTCATGTGGTTCACCGGAGTTTCTGTCACTGAGACTGACACTGGACAAGATAAGTTGAACACAGTACTTGGACATGGATAAGATGATTCAAGGATTTTTTTGACTCTGCAGAGTTTGTACTAAATTTCCCACAGCCAACGGATTTTCGTAGTCACGAAGGACTAGTTCTCTTTACGGTATTTCGGAAGAAACACATCTAACCAGTACACACCCATCCCACCTCACGATGCCAGGAATCACCCTAGACCGCGTTCAAGAAAAACTTTGAGACGGGGAGATCACAATCTCGAATAGCATGGGATCAAATTTATATACGCGCGCTCTAAGGGGTGCCCCCCTCTCGGTCCCAACCGGAAACACCCATGCTCCCTGACCGGATGACTGGCTTTAATCCAGGGCCATGGAACCATCATCACGGCCTCTCGATTTGGTGTGTACCAGGAAAGCAGTTTGCAACTTACTAATCCATATCCCTTGCGGAAAACATGTGGTAGTACAGGAAGGGAAAACGGATGGGAACTGGACTGATTCATGTTGACACTGGAGTCAAATAGTCTGGCGTAAGACTGGCATGCTACAACACTGCCATCTTACCCATTCTCATGCCAACACAAGGCCATGCAAACTCACATCCAACAACTTATGGATTTTCGAAACTCACTTGCCTCAACTTTGCATGTAATATGACATTCATCGAAATGCTCATAAACATGTCATGAAACTACTTAATGCAAACATGCCAATGACACTCATCATATCAAAAGTTCAAACATGCTTGCCTGGTTCAGAGTAGTCGGAGCCTACGGTGAAGTTCGCGGTTCCGTCACCTCCTTCGGTATCTACGGTATAAAGAAACATACGTGCTAACATAAATACTGTGAGGTGCACAAAAAAATATTCCAAATATTTTTCAAATAAATCTGATAAAAAACTAGACAAAAATTTAAAGAGGGCAGAAAAAGAATCAATCAAAGATCATTTTCTTCTTAAACGTTATAAGAGTTTTTGTCCAGGGACCTTTCTGTAATGAAACAGAAAGTTTCCAGGGTTTTCTTTATAAAAACAGAAAATGTTTCAGTCTTGAATACGTCAGTCCAGTGGGAAGACGTATTTTCCCCGAAGGCGTTTACAGAAAACGTTTCAAAAAGAAGAAAAAGCTGACGGGGAGGACCCACCCGTCGGGTTTGAAAACGGAAACAGAGTTTTGGCGCCCGAGGGCCGCGGTGGTCGCCGGTGGCGATCCACGACGAGGCAGGAGGATCGGGGGTTACCAACGTGTTCACCGTGTCCTTCCGCACCTGTGGGTGGTGGAGTTGGTCGTCGGTGAGCACCACGTCGACGACGGCCTCAACTCCGGCGGACAGTGGTTCGGGCGTTAATGGATCTCGCCGAGGAGGTCTGCAAGGATCGAATTGAAGCTCGGGTTAGCTCACTGGGTGCTCGAGGAGGTTACTGACGAGGTTTGGGCGCCGGGGATGGTCTCACCGGAGTGGATCAAGTTGGAGGCCGAGGCGGATCGGGGCGGCCGGAGTTGGGGAAGAAGGGCCCCTCGAGGCTCTTCCAGTGGCTGAGCGGGGTCTGGTGAGGTGGTGAAGATGTGCGAGGTCGAGAGCGAGCTCGGGGGCGCTATTTATAACCGGCCCGAGGCGGTTGCCGAGAACAGGATAAGTCCGGCGAGTGATTATGGCGGCGCAGTGGCTGGACGGTTGGTTTAGGGCTTGAGCAACGTCTAGACCGAGCACTTACTCCATCCTGGTGCCTAACTCCGCAAGGCAGGGGCCGTTACGGCCTGTCCCCAACGGAACGGCCGTGCGGCACATCGGCGGCAGAGAGCATGCCTTGTGCGTGCCAGGCCACGGCGACGGTGCAGCAGGGTGTGCTACCGTGCATGAGGCCACGCGGAGGGCAGGGGTGCGTTGGGCGGCGCCGAACGGTGTTGCGAGCTGGCGCTGTATTCTGTTGGCCGCCACGGGTGGTGCTGCCACCGCAGAAGCCACCAACTCCGGTGATGCTCACCGCCACCGACGCCTGGAACCAGCCAAGTGCGCGTGCGGCGCACTCGACAGGGAGGAGGGGCCATGCACAACGCGCCAGGCGCACAGTTGACAGGTGACCGAACACTGACGAAGAAACGACACTGAAATCTTCTGAAACTCTGAATTTTTGGCCAGGTGTTCGACAGAATGATTTTGGTATGTGGGAGGCTCTCCTTGAGCTGAATTTTGGTGGGGTGGCCTCTCAGTGCATATGGGGGCTGCCTGAATTTTGGTGTAATTTTTGGAGAAGAGAAGATATGAATTTCATCAAATTTGACAAATCTGGTCCAAACTTGCAGAGGCTGAAATTTGAAAAATTCGAAAAGAAGAAGAGTGGATCTTGATGATTCTAGGTTGTGGGTGCTAAGGACTATCTAGAGGAGTTGTTTTGAGATCAAAACTCAACGGCAATTAGGTACTTGCTTTGAAAATCACCTAGGCTCAAAATAAATGACAGAATTGATTTGGGAGATAAAATAAATGAAATAAAATCCAAAAAATGGTTTGGACTTGTTGGAACAGAAAGTTTTGATTGCCCCAAAATGGAGGGAGGGGTTTTGGGAGGTTTTATCACATGAGGCATGGTAAAACCATGGGTGGTTTCAAAATGAGAGAAGTCCCAAAACTCCTAGGGTTTCTTTTTGAAGAAATAAATAAATTCCAAGAATTTATTTGAGAAGGGAATAATCAGAAGGAAGTTTTCATAATTCAAACACCAGAGTTGAAGAAGATACAAAGTAAAAAATAAAATCCTTGCCAAGGGAAATTTTTTTGAGAGAGAGAGATTTTTGGAAGGATTTAAATGACCTTCCTCAAAACCAACAAAGTTTTTTTTTAAAATTCAATAAAAAAATTTGGAGTGTCACAATCCTAAGTCACACCGATCTAGCATGTAACACATCATATCACTTTGCGGCCTCACGCACGGTATTCCCACGGGTGCCACCTTACCTGGCCCAGGACTGTTTGCGCCTTTTGGCTCACGTATATGATAGTGTCACTAGCATCCATATGACAAAGACCCGGGCCGACATGACTAGTCGTGAACCCAAACTCGGGTTCAAGAACCCAGGAGTAGAATGCCTACTAATTAACTAAGTGGCATCACGGGATGCTTTCGAGAATGATGGCCAGAATCATCACACCGGGAACACAAAACATGGCTAGATTACTAGATGATCCTCTAAGACACCTAGGGTCATAATAATAGCTCCAACATATATGTCGAGGCAACAGAGTACCTCAAATCACCGATTAGTGTGGTTGAACTAGTCCAAAGAAACATCGGGAATGGAAAGGAGGGGTTTGCAAATGCATCAGACTATTTAGAAACCTGGGATGACTCGGACAGCATAACGGCTGTAAATGGTCAAAGATTTGAGACATCCAACGAAAATGGTGGCATAACCACTTAACATCACAATATCAAGGTTCTGAGATCAATTGCCAACACATGGAAGAAGTAGGAACTGAACTGAGGCCTAGAACCAACAATCCTAATATTCTATGGATTAGTAACACGTGAACCTAATAGAGAGATGAGATCCTAGTCCTTAACCCACGTAGGAAAGAAGAGGGTGACTCCGATCAGAAGGGCATAAAGTATAAAGGAGTAAAAAGAGCCTTACGTTCCTTTCCACAATCAATTCCATTACATAACTAAAGAATTTCTAGACCCAACTTCGGCCAGTTTGGCTTGGTAATCCTACAGGCAGTCAGGCTCTGATACCAAAGCTGTCAGGACCCCGATCCTAAGTCACACCGATCTAGCATGTAACACATCATATCACTTTGCGGCCTCACGCACGGTATTCCCACGGGTGCCACCTTACCTAGCCCTGGACCGTTTGCACATTTTGGCTCACGTATATGATAGTGTCGCTAGCATCCATATTACAAAGAACCCGTGCCGACATGACTAGTTGTGAACCAAAGTGGCACTGACTTACGGGGACAAGCATACATGACCCAGCCTCGAACGGGTTAGTCATCAGCGTGTGAATCCGGGTTGTAGCAGCTGGGCTAACAGGACTCCAGGAACCTGGGCTGTAGCAGTCTAGCAGGACTCCGGAAGTCACCGCATGACATTTCCCTGAAGGGACAGACATAGGAACGAAGTGGGACACATGCCGGCCAGTCTAGGTGTTCCGAAGCAGTAGTAACTGGGCTAGCAGGACTCCAGTGAACCGGGCTATAGCAGACTACCATGGCTCAGTGGAAGCACCAGACTACATTTCCCCATAAGAGAGGCTACCAAGGATAGACAACTAGGTTGTCGGATCCCACACATACCAAGCATTTCAAATCATACACACAATATGCTTGATATGTGCAAATACAACATGGAATCACAACAAAACTATACAACTCAAAGTATTTATTCATTAGGCTCCGAGGAGCCAAGTATTACAAACATGGGTCTCATGACCCCACATACAGAGCATACAAGCAACACGCACATGCGGAAGCTTAACTTGTCTGACTACAGACAACTACAAATGAAAAAGGCTGAGAAGCCTGACTATCTACAAGATCCTGCCGAGGGCACAAGATCGTAGCTGAGGTAACAAGCTAAACGTCGAAGTCCACGCGGAACTGCTAGCAATACTTAAGTCTCTCTGCAAAACATAAATTGAGCAAACGTGAGTACAAATGTACCCAGCAAGACTTACATCAGAACTAGCTACATATGCATCGGTATCAACAAAGGGGGTGGTGGAGTTTAACTGCAGCAAGCCAGCTTTGACTCGGTGGCTATCCTAAACTACGACTGTAAGGAACTCTTTTGAGGTGGCGCCCACGAGTCGACATACTCACCATAACAATACGACACTATGGATCCGCTCCTGTCTCCCTACGAGAAGGCCATCCATAGCACTCACGCTTATCTTGTGAGTTTTGGAGTATCCACTTAAAGTTATCTATGAACTGTATAGGCAACCCAGAAGTCCTTTACCGCGGACGCGGCTATTCGAATAGATCATTTATAACCCTGCAGGGGTGTACTTCTTCACACATGTTTCCACCACTTAGCGTCTGCACACGACATGTGCTCGGCAGACTTCAAGCAAAAGCCGACGTGGGTGTAGACCACAACCTGACTAACCACACAAGTCTCTAGTCCAGGTTTATCGCCTATTCGGGTTCCATCCGCGAGGAGATCCAGCCAGGGTTTCGCTCACAGCCCCAAACAATGTGTGCAGGGTTCCTGAGACACCAAACGGGCACCCGATACACCATGCCACGGTGTATCTACTGCATCATAGCCCACCCCTAGGGCCAGCGCTACGCACGGCCTCCAACACATATCCTACAAACACCAGAAACTAGTTGCAACTCCTGGACAGAGGACAGGGGTGGTTAATAAGTCGAGCGGAGTCATATTTCAGGGCCCAACGTGTGGTAGTAGCTATTAATGAATCACAAACACAGAACTCAGTTCCTGAGGACGGTTTCCATGAGACAACTGATACGTCTCCAACGTATCTACAATTTTTGATTGTTCCATGCTATTATATTATCAACTTTGAATGTTTTATATGCATTTATATGCTATTTTATATGATTTTTGGGACTAACCTATTAACCTAGAGCCCAGTGCCAGTTTCTATTTTTTCCTTGTTTTAGAGTATCGCAGAAAAGGAAAATCAAACGGAGTCCAATTGACCTGAAACTTCACGGAACTTATTTTTGGACCAGAAGAAGCCCACGGAGTATCAGAGATGGACCAGAAGAGTCCCGAGCTTCCCACGAGGGTGGGGGCGCGTCCACCCCCCTGGGTGCGCCTCCCTGCCTCGTGGACAGCCCAGAGATCCACCGATGTACTTCTTCCTCCTATATATATCCATATACCCTAAAAACTTTGTGGAGCAGAATAGATCAGGAGTTCCGCTGCCAGAAGCTTCCGTAGCCACCAAAAACCAATCTAGACCCGTTCCGACACATTGCCGGGGGGGAATCCCTCTCCGGTGGCAATCTTCATCATCCCGGCGTGCTCCATGACGAGGAGAGAGTAGTTCACCCTCGGGGCTGAGGGTATGTACCAGTAGTTATGTGTTTGATCTCTCTCTCTCTCTCTTGTGTTCTTGAGGTGGTACGATCTTGATGTATCGCGAGCTTTGCGTTTATAGTTGGATCTTATGATGTTTCTCCCCCTCTACTCTCTTGTAATGTATTGAGTTTTCCCTTTGAAGTTATCGTATCGAATTGAGTCTTTAAGGATTTGAGAACACTTGATGTATGTCTTGCACGTGCTTATCTGTGGTGTCAATGGGATATCACGTGATCCACTTGATGTATGTTTTGGTGATCAACTTGCGAGTTCTGTGAACTCATGAACTTATGCGTAGGGGTTGGCACACATTTTTGTATTGACTCTCCGGTAGAATCTTTGGGGCACTCTTTTAAGTTCTTTGTGTTGGTTGAATAGATGAATCTGAGATTGTGTGATGCATATCGTATAATCATACCCACGGATACTTGAGGTGACATTGGAATATCTAGTTGACATTAGGCTTTTGGTTCATTTGTGTCTTAAGGTGTTATTCTAGTACGAACTCTAGGATAGATTGGATGGAAAGAATAGCTTTGTGTTATTTTACTACGGACTCTTTAATAGATTGATCAGAAAGGAGAACTTTGAGGTGGTTTCGTTCCCTACAATAATCTCTTCGTTTGTTCTCCGCTATTAGTGACTTTGGAGTGACTCTTTGTTGCATGTTGAGGGATAGTTATATGATCCAATTATGTTATTATTGTTGAGAGAACTTGCACTAGTGCAAGTATGAACCCTAGGCCTTGTTTTCTAGCATTGCAATACCGTTTGTGCTCACTTTTATCATTAGTTACCTTGCTGTTTTTATATTTTCAGATTACAAAAACCTTTATCTACTATCCGTATTGCACTTGTATCACCATCTCTTCGCCGAACTAGTGCACCTATAGAATTTACCATTGTATTGGGTGCGTTGGGGACACAAGAGACTCTTTGTTATTTGGTTGCAGGGTTGCTTGACAGAGACCATATTCATCCTATGCCTCCCACGGATTGATAAACCTTAGGTCATCATCCACTTGAGGGAAATTTGCAACTGTACTACAAACCTCTGCACTTGGAGGCCCAACAATGTCTACAAGAGGAAGGTTGTGTATTAGACATCAAGCTCTTTTCTGGCGCTGTTTCCAGGGAGGTTAGCGCTTGAAGGTATATCTTTAGATATTGCAATCGAATCTTTTTGTTTCTTGTTTTATCACCAGTTTAGTTTATAAAAGAAAACTACAGAAAAAATGGAATTGAGTTTGTCTCATACGCTTCATCTTTTTAATATCTTTCATGAGAATGATGGAAAGTAAAATTGTGCTCAAGTGCTAGGAGAAGAAGTCTATAAAATGTTTGGCACTAAATCTTTGAATGATGAGCATGATTGCAATGTTGTTAGTATGAATTCTTTGAATATCCATGATACTAATGATGATTGCACTAGTCATGATGAAAATATCTCTTATAAGCATGTCGATTTTTGTGGAGTGCATAGAGTTTGCAAGTACATACCAAACAGGGAAGATAGATTTTGCAAGAGGCATAAGTATTTGGAAACTAAATGGTTGCAAGAAAGGCTAGATGTTTGTGCTGAAAATTTAAACTTTCTTGGCCCTACTTGTGAACTTTGCAATGAACGTTATCATTTTAGTACCCAATGCAAATTGTTCCATGATTGTATCATGTCCAAAAATTGTGATGACTTGATTTCCCTTGCACATCATAATGAACTTAGTTTGCTCTTGGGTTATGAGGAAATGAAACGTATATCTAAGATTATTCCAGAATTTGCCCTTTATAGAGTTCTTAGTTTTGATCTGGAAGAAATTTATATGTATTGTGCGGTGAATTTCATTGAAAATCCTTATATTGCGAATTACATAAAGAAAAGAAAACAAATAGAAGATGAAGAGAATACTAACGAAAGGGAATAGACGTCCCAATATCCTCCTATTATTTCTTATGATGAATCAGGTAACGAGGAGGAGCCTTCTATTCAATGAATCTCATCAATAAGGAGCTCCGGAAAGAGGGTTAAACCCACACATGATGTGAAGAAGAAAAAGAAAAGACGGAGAAGCAAAGTTAAAAAGTTATCCCTCCCAAATGTTGTTGCTCCTATTACTCCTTGTGATGATGTTAATTGCTATACTATTGGTGCTGTCCATACTATTAATGATGAGATTGATTATGCTTATGATATGAAAAGGCCCAAGCTTGGGGATGTTATGTTTGATGAAGATGATGTTTTGGGGAATATATTTGCTGAAATTAATGTTTGTACCAAGCTTGGAGATGCTACGTTTAATGAAGATGATATTTTTAGTCTCCCAAGTTTTGATATGCAAATTTATAATGATGATAGCATGCCTCCTACTTATGATGATTATATTGATGAAAGTGGGTTTGGAAGAGTGTCAACTTTAGGAAGTAATGATCCCACTATTTTGGAGAATTTTGAATCTTATTATGATAATTATGAAAGTGGATTTGGAGAGGTCATGACTTCATTTAGTGATGATTCCACTATCTTGGAAGAGGTTTCAATCGATTATGATGAGAACAAAGTTGCTACTTATGATAATTATTGTGATGATACATATGCTATGAAAAGTAGTGATGATTATATTTATAAAACTTGTCATGATTATGATTACTCTTTTTCTGAACATTACTCTTTTAATGTGGAAACAATTTATAGTATTCGAGTTTCTTATGATACTACCACTATTCCGAATGAGAAGAATTTTGCTTATGTGGAGAGTAGTAAATTTTCTATGTTTGTAGATCATGATAAGAATTCTCTATGTGATGGTTATATTGTTGAATTCATCCATCATGCTACTGAAAATTATTATGAGGGAGGAATATATGCTTGTAGGAATTGCAATAATACCAAGTTTCCTCTCTATGTGCTTAAAGTTTTAAAGTTATGCTTGTTTTGCCTCCCTATGCTAGTTGATTATTGCTCCCATAAATTGTTTGCTCACAAAATACCTATGCATATGAATAAGGTTAGACTTAAATGTAATAGTCATATTCTTCATTATGCTCTCTTTATGTTTCAATTCTTATCCTTTATGTGAGCATCATTGAAATCATCATGCCTAGCTAGGGGCGTTAAACGTTAGCGCTTGTTGGGAGGCAACCCAATTTTTAATTTTGTTCCTTGATTTTTGATCATGTTTAGTAATAAATAATTAATATAGCCTCTGTTTAGATGTGGTTTTATGTTTTAATTAGTGTTTGTGCCAAGTAGAACCTTTGGGAAGACTTGAAGAAAGTCTTTGCGATCTTGCTGTAAAAAACAGAAACTTTAGCGCTCACGAAATTTGCTGCCATTTTTTAATGGAGAGTTATATTTAGTTAATTATTTTTGAATATGATTAATAGACAAATTCCTCAGGTCCACCAATTTATTTGAGAATTTTATAATTCCCATAAGTATACGTTTGATACAGATTACTGCAGACTGTTCTGTTTTTGACAGATTATGTTTTCTATGTGTTGTTTGCCTATTTTGATGAATCTATGGCTAGTAAAAGAGTTTATAAACCATAGAGAAGTTGGAATACAGTAGATATTACACCAATATGAATATATAATGAGTTCACAACAGTACCTAAGTGGTGATTTATTTTCTTATACTAACGGAGCTTACGAGTTTTCTGTTAGGTTTTGTGTTGTGAAGTTTTCAACTTTTGGGTAAAGATTCGATGGACTATGGAATAAGGAGTGGAAAGAGCCTAAGATTTGGGATTCCCAAGGCACCCCAAGGTAATATTCAATGACAACCAAGAGCCTAAGCTTGGGGATGCCCCGGAAGGCATCCCCTCTTTCGTCTTCGTTCATCGGCAACTTTACTTGGAGCTATATTTTTATTCACCACATGATATGTGTTTTGCTTGGAGCGTCATTTTATTTTCTTTTGTTTTTCTTGCTGTTTGAATAAAATACCAATATCTTAAATTCTTAAATGTTAGATAGTCTTCACATAGTTGCATAATTATTCGACTACTCATTGATCTTCACTTATATCTTTCGGAGTAGTTTGTTGTTGCTCTAGTGCTTCACTTATATCTTTTTAGAGCATGGTGGTTGTTTTATTTTATAGAAATAGATGAAATCTCATGCTTCACTTATATTATTTTGAGAGTCATAAACAGCATGGTAATTTGCTTTGGTTATGAAACTAGTCCTAATATATATAGGCATCCAAGTGGGATATAATAAAAACTTTCATAAAAAGTGCATTGAATACTATGAGAAGTTTGATACTTGAAAATTGTTTTGAGATATGAAGATGGTGATATTAGAGTTATGCTAGTTTAGTAGTTGTGAATTTGAGAAATACTTGTGTTAAAGTTTGTGATTCCCGTAGCATGCACGTATGGTGAACCGTTATGTGATGAAGTCAGAGCATGATTTATTTATTGATTGTCTTCCTTATGAGTGGCGGTTGGGGACGACCGATGGTCTTTTCCTACCAATCTATCCCCCTAGGAGCATGCGCGTAGTACTTTGTTTCAATAACTAATAGATTTTTGCAATAACTATGTGAGTTATTTATGACTAACGTTGAGTCCATGGATTATACGCACTCTCACCCTTCCACCATTGCTAGCCTCTCTTGTGCCGCGCAACTTTCGCCGGTACCTTAAACCCACCATATACCTTCCTCAAAACAGCCACCATACCTACCTATTATGGCATTTCCATAGCCATTCCGAGATATATTGCCATGCAACTTTCCACCGTTCTGTTTGTTATGACACGCTTCATCATTGTCATATTGCTTTGCATGATCATGTAGTTGACATCGTATTTGTGGCAAAGCCATCGATCATAATTCTTTCATACATGTCACTCTTGATTCATTGCACATCCCGGTACACCACTGGAGGCATTCATATAGAGTCATATTTTGTTCTAAGTATCGATTTGTAATTCTTGAGTTATAAGTAAATAAAAGTGTGATGATCATCATTATTAGAGCATTTTCCCAGTGAGGAAAGGATGATGGAGACTATGATTCCCACATAAGTCGGGATGAGACTCTAGACGAAAAAATACAAAAAATAGAAAAGAAAAAAAGAGGCCACAAAAAAGGAGAAAAGGCCCAAATAAAAAAATAAAAAATGTGAGAAAAAGAGAGAAGAGGCAATGCTACTATCCTTTTACCACACTTGTGCTTCAAAGTAGCACCATGATCTTCATGATATAGAGTCTCCTATGTTGTCACTTTCATATACTAGTGGGAATCTTTCATTATAGAACTTGGCTTGTATATTCCAATGATGGGCTTCCTCAAAATGCCCTAGGTCTTCGTGAGCAAGCGAGTTGGATGCACACCCACTTAGTTTCTTTTGTTGAGCTTTCATACACTTATAGCTCTAGTGCATCCGCTGCATGGCAATCCCTACTCACTCACATTGATATCTATTAATGGGCATCTCCATAGCCCGTTGATACACCTAGTTGATGTGAGACTATCTTCTCCTTTTTGTCTTCTCCACAACCACCATTCTATTCCAGCTATAGTGCTATTTCCATGGCTCACGCTCATCTATTGCGTGAAGATTGAAAAAGTTTGAGAACATCAAAAGTATGAAACAATTGCTTGGCTTGTCATCGGGGTTGTGCATGATTTAAATATTTTGTGTGGTGAAGATAGAGCATAGCCAGACTATATGATTTTGTAGGGATAACTTTCTTTGGCCATGTTATTCTAAGAAGACATGATTACTTTGTTAGTATGCTTGAAGTATTATTATTTTTATGTCAATATTAAACTTTTGTCTTGAATCTTATGGATCTGAATATTCTTGCCACAATAAATATAATTACATGGATAAATATGTTAGGTAGCATTCCACATCAAAAATTATGTTTTTATCATTTACCTACTCGAGGACGAGTAGGAATTAGGCTTCGAGATGCTTGATACGTCTCCAACGTATCTATAATTTTTGATTGTTCCATGTTACTATGTTATCAACTTTGGATGTTTTATATGCATTTATATGCTATTTTATATTATTTTTGGGACTAACCTATTAACCTAGAGCCCAGTGCTAGTTTCTAGTTTTTCCTTGTTTTAGAGTATCGCAGAAAAGGAAAATCAAACGGAGTCCAATTGACCTGAAACTTCATGGAACTTATTTTTCGATCAGAAGAAGCCCACAGAGTATCGGAGATGGACCAGAAGAGTCCCAGGCTTCCCACGAGGGTGGGGGGGCGCCCACCCCCCTGGTCGCGCTTCCCTGCCTCGTGGACAGCCTGGAGATCCACCGACGTACTTATTCCTCCTATATATATCCATATACCTTAAAAACTTCGTGGAGCAGAATAGATCGGGAGTTCCACCGCCAAAAGCCTCTGTAGCCACCGAAAACCAATCTAGACCCATTCTAGCACCCTGCTGGAGGGGGGAATCCCTCTCCGGTGGCAATCTTCATCATCCCGGCGCTCTCCATGACGAGGAGGGAGTAGTTCACCCTCGGGGCCGAGGGTATGTACCAGTAGCTATGTGTTTGATCTCTCTCTCTCTCGTGTTCTTGAGGTGGTACGATCTTGATGTATCGCGAGCTTTACTATTATAGTTGGATCTTATGATGTTTCTCCCCCTCTACTCTCTTGTAATGGATTGAGTTTTCCCTTTGAAGTTATCGTATCGGATTGAGTCTTTAAGGATTTGAGAACACTTGATGTATGTCTTGCATGTGCTTATCTGTGGTGACAATGGGATATCAAATGATCCACTTGATGTATGTTTTGGTGATCAACTTGCTAGTTCCTTGACCTCGTGAACTTATGCATAGGGGTTGGCACACGTTTTCGTCTTGACTCTCCGGTAGAAACTTTGGGGCACTCTTTGAAGTTCTTTGTGTTGGTTGAATAGATGAATCTGAGATTGTGTGATGCATATCATATAATCATACCCATGGATACTTGACGTGAAATTGGAGTATCTAGGTGACATTAGGGTTTTGGTTGATTTGTGTCTTAAGGTGTTATTCTAGTATGAACTCTAGGATAGATTGAACGGAAAGAATAGCTCCGTGTTATTTTATCACGGACTCTTGAATAGATCGATCAAAAAGGATAACTTTGAGGTGGTTTCATACCCTACAATAATCTCTTCATTTGTTCTCTGCTATTAGTGACTTTGGAGTGACTCTTTGTTGCATGTTGAGGGATAGTTATATGATCCAATTATGTTATTATTGTTGAGAGAACTTGCACTAGTGAAAGTATGAACCGTAGGCCTTGTTTTCTAGCATTGAAATACCGTTTGTGCTCACTTTTATCATTAGTTACCTTGCTGTTTTTATATTTTCAGACTACAAAAACCTTTATCTACTATCCATATTGCACTTGTATCACCATCTCTTCGCCGAACTAGTGCACCTATACAATTTACCATTGTATTGGGTGTGTTGGGGACACAAGAGACTCTTTATTATTTGGTTGCAGCCTTGCAGGGTTGCTTGGGAGAGAATATCTTCATCCTACGCCTCCCATGGATTGATAAACCTTAGGTCATCCACTTGAGGGAAATTTTCTACTGTACTACAAACCTCTGCACCTGGAGGCCCAACAATGTCTACAAGAGGAAGATTGTGTAGTAGACATCAACAACCCACCATGTACTCCTACATGGCGTCTCACCGCTACCTTTACCAAAT
Source organism: Triticum dicoccoides (assembly GCF_002162155.2). Lineage (NCBI taxonomy): Eukaryota > Viridiplantae > Streptophyta > Magnoliopsida > Poales > Poaceae > Triticum > Triticum dicoccoides. The sequence goes on from NC_041382.1 coordinate 523,164,901, forward strand.
CGTGTTCACACACTTAGCTCACACACAGTAGGACATGTTCATCACCATTCCAATTCATCCCCGATGAATCAGACCTGACTCCACTCTAAGCAGTAGCAGGCATGACAAACAAGCATAAATGAGTAGGCACATCAAGGCTCAAACAACTCCTACTCATGCTAGTGGGTTTCATCTATTTACTGTGGCAATGACAGGTCATGCAGAGGAAAAGGGGTTCAACTACTGCAGCATGTAACCGTTGAATCGTTGTTGTCCTAATGCAGTAAAAGAGAGCAGGAGCGAGAGAGTTGGATTGTATCAGAATGAACAAGGGGGTTTTGCTTGCCTGGCACTTCTGAAGATGATATAGCTCTTCATCGGTGTCATCAAACTCATTATCGGAACATACATCTACTGGGGGGAACAACCACCGGAAAACAAGGAAGGACACAATCAATGCAATGTACCATACGATGCATGATCATGACATGGCAATATGAGTGTGTTGGCCTAATGCAACTACAACCAAATGGGTTTGGGTCATTTTGAACCAAAGGTTCAATCCCAAACTCAATTTATGAATTTAAATAGTGCCTTATCATGTTTTGCACTGAACAGCAAGGTTAAGTTGCTTTATCATGCATGAAACCAGTACAGATTGATAGATTGGATTTTTTTGATAATTTTTATATATAATTTATTTCATTCTGAGTTATAGATTAATTTCTATGACTTTTTGAAGTTTATACTATTTTCTGGAATTTTCTGAATTATTTTAAATCCAGAAAATGATTAACTACGTCAGCATTGCGTCATGCTGGCGTCAGCAGGTCAACAGGGCTACCCCGGGTCAAACCTGACCAGTGGGGTCCACTGGTCAGTGACACAGTGTTCGTTAGTGTCGCTGACAGGTGGGGCCGGGTCAACAGACACGTCAGCAAGTCAATACTGACATGTGGGGTCGGTCAACATGTGACGTGGCCAAGTCAAACTGACATGTGGGGCCCGTGAGGGTTAGTTTAATCTAAACGCAAACAAAACCCGGGTTAGTTAGGGCGTGGGGCCCAGCTGTCATTGTCATAGGGTTAGACTAATAACATAATTAGTACTAATCTAATCCGCCACATCAGCGTCACCGGAACCTCGCCGGCGGCGACCAAAACGACGGCGGTGTGGCACAGAAATGTGCTACGAGCGGCGGTTTGGCTCGCTGAGGGTACTAGGGCATAGCCCTTGCACCCGTGCATCCAGCAGAGGCAGCGGCAGGTCATGAGGTGGCTGGAGCTTGCCGGAGTGGAGCCCGCGGCGGCTGCCGGAGCTCGGGGTTGGTGCGTATTAGCTCTAGGAAGCACGGGAGGGGGAGCTACTGGTGGCTACGGACTCCTGGAGCTGCGTTGAGCACGGCAGTGTGCTCGGCTTCGAGGCACTATGGCTCTGGCCACGGTGGCGGCGAGCTTCGGTCGTGGTGGCAGACGGAGCTAAGGGATGGGAATGGAGTGGGTGAGCAAAGGAGAAGCATCAGGAGCTCACAGCGGATCCGTAGGGATGGTTAGCGGGCACGGGGACGCTCGAGAGGCGGCGAATCGACGACGACGATCTTCGGTGGCCGACGAGGGAAACGGCGGCGGTGGTGGCGTTGCGATGCGTCTGGGGCCTTGTGGCTCATCAAGGAGGTCGGGGACATCGATACGGAGCTCGCAGGCATAGCGAGGGGTCGAGGGGGAGGCAGTGGCTGCGGCAGCAGCAAGCGGCGGCGACGGGAGCGTTCGGTGGCGCCGCGGGAAGATGCAGAGGAGGGAGAGGAGGTCCAGCGAGAGAGGGGAGAGGTGCAAAGGGTCCGGGGGTGTCGTGCCGTCTCCCGGCACACCATGGCAGGGGCGGGAAGCAGGAGGTGGCGCGCGCGTGTGCGCGCACGGCGGCCACGCGCCCTACCTACTGGCTCGGGGAGGAAGACGATAGGAGGCGCCAGGTGGGCTAGGCCAGTGAGCTGGGCCGGCTACACATAGGTGGGCCAGGTAGTTCTTCTCTCTCCCTCTCTCTCTCTCTCATTTATTTATGTTTTCTAATTCTTCTGTAACTTTAGGGCTTTAATTAAAATACTAAAACTAACTCAAAAATCATGAAACTGCTCAAAGCCACTGTTTGCAATATATCCAACAGTAAACATTTCAGTTTATGATTATTTGGACATTTAAAATATTTTATAGCATTTAAATGCCCAAATGCAAATACTATATGATTTAATTCAGTGACCCTCTGTTGTCCTAGAAAAGTGTGCACCATTTTTGTCATAGGTTCTAGACCAAGGCAAAGATGATGAACATTTTAGAAGGGCATTTTGGGTTCGGTGAAAATGATTTTATTTGGACCCTAGTTGAATTTCATTTGCTGCTAGGGTTTATGAGCCCCCATTTCAAAGTTTCATAAAATTTAGACATGATGCATGGAGGCTAATGCAAAGGCAGGCAAGGCCTGAACTGGGGCTGTGACAACAAGTCCCAGTTATTAGCCGAAAGCTCAGCGATGGAGATATGTGGGTTGGGGAAATAAGAAAAAGTGTGACAAAACTCACAGAGAGTGATGAGTGTCCACACCACCAATCAAGCCAGAATCGAACAAACAAGCCATCCCCGACAACAAATTTAACATTAGCCCGAAAAAGAGGCATGACCTTAACCAAATCCTTCCAAAATTGTGAGCCTCCGCGAGCAGAGGCAAACAATGGGCTAGACCGAGGAAAATACTTAGCTTTGAGGATGGAGAACCATAAGATTCTGACACCAGTAGTCATAATCTTCCACCACCACTTAATCAAGAGACACTTATTCATGATGGCTGTGTTAATAATGCCCAACCGCCCAAGGTTTTTGGGTCCACACATGAGTTTCCACTTGACAAATCTATATTTGCGCCTATTGTCAGCCGCATTCCAATAAAAAGCACCTCTATGCTTATCGAAGCCTGCATGGGTGCTAGCCGAGAGCAGGTAAAAGCCCATTAGGAACATTGGTAAGGAGGATAAGCAAGCATTGATCAACGCCACTTTCCCGGCATTGGTATTGCATCCACCTCGCCAAGGTAGTACCATGTTGCCAACTTTAGCCATCGCAGGAGCGAAATCTTTCGCGTAGAGAACATATGGGGAAATAGGGGGACCAAGATATTGGAAGGGAAAGGAGCCCAATTTATAATTAAGAAGGTGGGCCACCCTTAAGGCCTAGGTATCATCCACACTAGTAACCATGACTTCACTTTTAGAGAAGTTAATCTTAAGGCCTGACAAGGCTTCGAAGCAGAGAAGAATAAACCTGAGGTGAGAAACATAGGAGTCATTTAAGTCTACCACAATAATAGTGTCATCCGCGTATTGGAGGTGGGTGACCCCTTCCGGAATGAGGTGAGAGATGACAGGAGAGATGTGACCATGAGAAGCCGCTCTGGAAAGAATACGAGATAGGGCATCTACAACAAAGTTGAACAGGATAGGAGATGCAGGGTCACCTTGTCGTAGGCCCCTACCATTGGCAAAGTAGTTACTTATCTGACCATTAACAGAGACCGTAGTATGGCCCCCCGAGACCAGCTGCATTACCTTTTGGACATAGGCCCCGTCAAATCCTTTGGCCAAGAACACCTTTCACAGAAAGGGCCAACTGACCGAATCATGCTGGTTTCTATAGGAGGTTTATTAAAGATTTCTCTAAGATTTCTAGGCCTCTTACTAATCTTTTACAAATGGATGTTTCATTTGTTTTTGATGATGATTGTGTAGAAGCCTCTGAAACACTTAAGAAAGCCTTAACTTCTGCACCTATTTTTCAACCACCTGATTGGAACTTCCCTTTTGAAATTATGTGTGATGCTAGTGATTATGTTGTTGGTGTTTTTCTTGGACAAAGATTTGATAAGAAATTAAATGGTATCCATTATGCTAGTAAAACTCTAGACAGTGCCCAAGAAATCATGCTACTACTGAGAAAGAATTTTAGTGGTTGTGTTTTCTTGTGATAAAGGAGGAGGGTTGTGATAGGCTTGGCGAGCCAACGTAAAAACTCAGCCACTCTTATGGAGATGAAACCCAAAAGATTTTCGTTGGGGCGTAACCCTCTCAGCGACGCGCCACATCGGAACCCGGGTGTGGTGGAAAATGGGCAAGGGCCGGGCGTCACCCCCCAAGTGGCGCGCCGTATCTTGATCCGGATACGGTGGCAAGTGAGCGAGGATCGGGTCGTCGCATCCTTAGTGGCGCGCTACATCGGCGCCCGGATGTAGTGGAAAATGAGCAAGGGTCTTCGCATTTGACTCGACGAGTGCGAAGGGTAAGGAAGCTAGCCGAGCCTAGGAGGATTCGCTTAGGTAGCTGGAACGTAGGGTCTCTGACAGGGAAGCTTCGGGAGCTAGTTGATGCAGCAGTGAGGAGAGGTGTTGATATCCTTTGCGTCCAAGAAACCAAATGGAGAGGACAGAAGGCGAAGGAGGTGGAGGATACCGGCTTCAAGCTGTGGTACACGGGGACGGCTGCAAACAGAAATGGCGTAGGAATCTTGATCAACAAGAGCCTCAAGTATGGAGTGGTAGACGTCAGGAGACGTGGGGACCGGATTATCCTGGTCAAGCTGGTAGCTGAGGACTTGGTTCTCAATGTTATCAGCGCATATGCCCCGCAAGTAGGCCACAATGAGAACACCAAGAGGGAGTTCTGGGAAGGCTTGGAAGACATGGTTAGGAGTGTACCGATTGGTGAGAAGCTCTTCATAGGAGGAGACCTCAATGGCCACGTGGGTACATCTAACACAGGTTTTGAAGGGGCGCATGGGGGCTTTGGCTATGGCATCAGGAATCAAGAAGGAGAAGATGTCTTAAGCTTTGCTCTAGCCTACAACATGATTGTAGCTAACACCCTCTTTAGAAAGAGAGAATCACATCTGGTGACTTTTAGTAGTGGCCAACACTCTAGCCAGATTGATTTCATCCTCTCGAGAAGAGAAGATAGGCGTGCGTGCCTAGACTGTAAGGTGATACCTGGGGAGAGTGTTGTACCCCAGCATAAGCTGGTGGTTGCTGACTTCCGCTTTCGGATTCGTGTCCAGTGGGATAAGCGTGCCAAGGTCGCTAGAACCAAGTGGTGGAAGCTCAAGGGGGAGGTAGCTCAGGTGTTCAAGGAGAGGGTATTTAAGGAGGGCCCTTGGGAGGAAGGAGGGGATGCGGACAATGTGTGGATGAAGATGGCGACTTGCATTTGTAAGGTGGCCTCGGAGGAGTTTGGAGTGTCCAGGGGAAGGAGAAGCGAAGATAAGGATACCTGGTGGTGGAATGATGATGTCCAGAAGGCGCTTAAAGAGAAGAAAGATTGCTTCAGACGCCTATACCTGGATAGGAGTGCAGACAACATAGAGAAGTACAAGATGGCGAAGAAGGCCGCAAAGCAAGCTATTGGTGAAGCAAGGGGTCGGGCATATGAGGACCATTACCAACGGTTAGGCACGAAGGAAGGTGAAAGGGACATCTATAAGATGGCTAAGATCCGGGAGAGGAAGACGAGGGACATTTGCCAAGTCAAATGCATCAAGGACGGAGCAGGCCAACTCTTGGTGAAGGACGAAGAGATTAAGCATAGATGGCGGGAGTACTTCGACAAGCTGTTCAATGGGGAGAATGAGAGTTCTACCATTGAACTGAATGACTCCTTTGATGAGACCAGCATGCGTTTTGTGCGGCGCATCCAGGAGTCTGAGGTGAAGGAGGCTTTAAAAAGGATGAAAGGAGGCAAGGCGATGGGCCCTGATTGTATCCCCATTGAGGTGTGGAAAGGTCTCGGGGACATAGCGATAGTATGGCTAACCAAGCTTTTCAACCTCATTTTTCGGGCAAACAAGATGCCAGAAGAATGGAGACGGAGTATATTAGTACCAATCTTCAAGAACAAGGGGGATGTTCAGAGTTGTACTAATTACCGTGGAATTAAGCTGATGAGCCATACAATGAAGCTATGGGAGAGAGTCATTGAGCACCGCTTAAGAAGAATGACAAGCGTGACCAAAAATCAGTTTGGTTTCATGCCTGGGAGGTCGACCATGGAAGCCATTTTCTTGGTACGACAACTTATGGAGAGATATAGGGAGCATAAGAAGGACTTGCATATGGTGTTCATTGACTTGGAGAAGGCCTATGATAAGATACCGCGGAATGTCATGTGGTGGGCCTTGGGGAAACACAAAGTCCCAGCAAAGTACATTACCCTCATCAAGGGTATGTACAATAATGTTGTGACAAGTGTTCGAAGAAGTGATGTCGACTCCGATGACTTCCCGATTAAGATAGGACTGCATCAGGGGTCAGCTTTGAGCCCTTATCTTTTTGCATTGGTGATGGATGAGGTCACAAGGGGTATACAAGGAGATATCCCATGGTGTATGCTCTTTGCGGATGATGTGGTGCTAGTTGACGATAGTCGGATGGGGGTAAATAGGAAGTTAGAGTTATGGAGACAAACCTTGGAATCGAAAGGGTTTAGGCTTAGTAGAACTAAAACCGAGTACATGATGTGCGGTTTCAGTACTACTAGCTGTGAGGAGGAGGTTAGCCTTGATGGCCAGGTGGTACCTCGGAAGGACACCTTTCGGTATTTGGGGTCAATGTTGCAGGAGGATGGGGGTATTGATGAAGATGTGAACCATCGAATCAAAGCCGGATGGATGAAGTGGCGCCAAGCTTCTGGCATTCTCTGTGACAAGAGAGTGCCACAAAAGCTAAAAGGCAAGTTCTACAGGACGGCGGTTCGACCCGCAATGTTGTATGGCGCGGAGTGTTGGCCGACTAAAAGGCGACATGTTAAACAGTTAGGTGTGGCGGAGATGCGTATGTTGAGATGGATGTGTGGCCACACGAGGAAGGATCGAGTCCGGAATGATGATATACGAGATAGAGTTGGGGTAGCACCAATTGAGGAGAAGCTTGTCCAACATCGTTTGAGATGGTTTGGGCATATTCAGCGCAGGCCTCCAGAAGCTCCAGTGCATAGCGGACGGCTAAAGCGTGCGGAGAATGTCAAGAGAGGGCGGGGTCGACCGATTTTGACATGGGAGGAGTCCGTTAAGAGAGACCTGAAGGATTAGAGTATCGACAAAGAGCTAGCTATGGACAGGGGTGCGTGGAAGCTTGCTATCCATGTGCCAGAGCCATGAGTTGGTTGCAAGATCTTATGGGTTTCACCTCTAGCCTACCCCAACTTGTTTGGGACTAAAGGCTTTGTTGTTGTTGTTGTTGTTGTTGTTGTTTTCTTGTGATAAATTCAGATCTTACATTGTTGATTCCAAAGTAATTTTCCAGATCATGCTACTATTAAATATCTTATGGAAAATAAAGATGCTAAACCTAGACTCATTAGGTGGGTTCTCTTAGTACAAGAATTTGACTTGCATATTACTGATAGGAAAGGAGCTGAGAATACCGTAACTGATAACTTGTCTAGGTTAGAAAATACTCTTGATGACCCACTACCTATTGATGATAGCTTCCCTGATGAACAACTAGCTGTCATAAATGCTTCACATAATACTCCTTGGTATGCTGATTATGCTAATTATACTGTTGCTAAATTCATACCAGCTAGTTTCACATACCAACAAAAGAAAAAAAGTTCTTCTATGAATGAATACATTACTTTTGGGATGACCCACATCTATATAAAGAGGGAGTAGATGGTATTATTAGACATTGTATACCTGAGCACGAACAGGAACAAATCATACGGAAATGTCACTCTGAAGCCTACTGAGGGCATCATGCAGGAGATAGAACTGCACACAAGGTATTACAATCTGGTTTTTATTGGCCTACTCTTTTCAAAGATGCCCGTAAGTTTGTCTTATCTTGTGATGAATGTCAAAGAATTGGTAATGTTGGTAGACGTCAGGAAATGCCTATGAATTATTCACTTGTTATTGAACCATTTGATGTTTGGGGATTAGATTATATGTGACCTTTTCCTTCCTCTAATGGGTACACACATATTTTGGTTGTTGTTGATTATGTCACTAAGTGGGTAGAAGCTATTCCAACTAGTAGCTGGTCATAACACCTCCATTAAAATGTATAAAGAAATTATCTTCCCAAGGTTTGGAGTCCCTAGATATTTAATGACTAGCGGTGGTTCACACTTTATTCATGGCGCTTTCCATAAATTGCTTGCTAAATATTATGTCAACCATAGAATTGCATCACCCTATCATCCTCAATCTAGTGGTCAAGTTGACTTAGCAATAGAGAAATAAAATTAATATTACAAAAAACTGTCAATAGGTCTCGAAAGAATTGGTCTAAGAAACTTGATGATGCACTTTGGGCCTATAGAACAACTTATAAAAATCCTATGGGTATGTATCCATACAAAATGGTTTATGGAAAGGCTTGGCATTTAATTCTTGTGCTAGAACATAAAGTATATTTGGCAATTAAAGAACTCAATTATGACTTCAAACTTGCTGGTGAAAAGAGGTTATTTGATACTAGCTCACTAGATGAATGGAGAACCCAAGCCTATGAAAATGCCAAACTATTTAAAGAAAAAAAATTAAAAGATGGCATGACAAAAGAATCCAAAAGTAGGAATTCAAAGTTGGTGAATATGTTCTATTGTAGAATTCTCGTTTTAGATTTTTTTTGCACGAAAACTTCTTTCCAAATGGGAAGGGCCATATATCATCGAAGAAGTTTATCGCTCTAGAGCTATCAAGATTAATAATGCCGAAGGCACCAATCCGAAGGTGGTTAATGGACAAAGAATTAAGCACTATATTTCACATACACCTATCAATGTTGAAACTAACATTATCCAAACCATGACACCGGAGGAACACATAAAACAAACTGTCCAGAACACTCCAGAACCCTGAAATGGAAGAGGTACGTGATACGGTAAGTAAACGGACTCTGAAAATTCCGAAAAAATATTTTCTGTCAGTTTTGGAATATTAGAATAAAATAAAATAAAATAAGAAACACTCGGGAAGGCAACCTGATGCGGAGCATCCCTCGACCATCCCCATGGATGTTACGTCACCACCCCATGCACGAAGAGGACCAATGACGAGAGCTCGCGCACATGCCATTGAAACTGAGGTTAACTCCTTCCTCTTCGAACTCCATTCGAATTCACACGAGAGTTGGGTCCTACCTCAAACGGAAATGTTATGCATTCTTAGGTACCATAGAGATGATCGTGAAGAGGCGAGCACAGAGACCCAAGCATCCATTAAGGAGGAGGAGGAGAAGGAAAGACAAGGAAAGCGTGAAGATCGGACCATCTGGACACCCAGGCTGCCCGGGCAGGAGGACCTCGAGTGCCCGGACACGCAGTCGCAGGGAGGGCAAAACCCTATGGACACCCCGGGTGCCCGGCTGCCGCCCGGGCCTCGCCCCAGCCCAACCCGGGTGCCCGGCCATCGCCTGGGCCTTGCCCCGGCCCGCCCCGGGTGCCTGGCCTCCCTCCTGGGCCTCGCCACCAGCCACCCCGGGTGCCCGGCCCCATCAGCGCCAAGGCCACGGCTCCCCTGACCGGTCCGGGTGCCCGGGCCATCATCCAGGGTGCCTGGCCACCTCTGATACGACTCCAGCGTATCTATAATTTTTGATTGCTCCATGCTATATTATCTACTGTTTTGGACATTATTGGGCTTTATTATCCACTTTTATATTATTTTTGGTACTAACCTATTAACTGGAGGCCTAGCCCAGAATTGTTGTTTTTTGTGCCTATTTTAGGGTTTCGAAGAAAAGGAATATCAAACGGAGTCCAAACGGAATGTAACCTTTGGGAACGTGATTTTCTCAATGACAAGACCCAAGAGACTTGGACCCTACATCAAGACACAAAAGAGGAGGCCGTGAGGTAGGGGCGCGCCTACCCCCCCCCCCCCAGGCGCGCCCTCCACCCTCGTGGGCCCCCTATTGCTCCACCGACGTACTAGAGAGAGGGTGAATAAAACGGCAAGGGTGAAGTGGGGGAGAGGAAAACGAGAGGCAAATGTCAAATAATGTAATGCGGGAGATAAGGGTATGTGATGGGTACTTGGTATATTGACTTTTGCGTAGACCTCCCCGGCAACGGCGCCAGAAATCCTTCTTGCTACCTCTTGAGCACTGCGTTGGTTTTCCCCGAAGAGGAAGGGATGAGGCAGCAAACTAGCATAAGTATTTCCCTCAGTTTTTGAGAACCAAGGTATCAATCCAGTAGGAGGCTACGCACGAGTCCCTCGTACCTGCACCAAACAAATAAATCCTTGCAACCAACGCGAATAGGGGTTGTCAATCCCTACATGGTCACTTACGAGAGTGAGATCTGATAGATATGATAAGATAATATTTTTGGTATTTTTATGATAAAGATGCAAAGTAAAATAAAATCAAAGTAAAAGCAAAAGGAAATAACTAAGTATTGGAAGATTAATATGATGAAGATAGACCCAGGGGCCATAGGTTTCACTAGTGGCTTCTCTCGAGAGCATAAGTATTCTACGGTGGGTGAACAAATTACTGTTGAGCAATTGACAGAATTGAGCATAGTTATGAGAATATCTAGGTATGATCATGTATATAGGCATCACGTCCGAGACAAGTAGACCGACTCCTGCCTGCATCTACTACTATTACTCCACTCATCGACCGCTATCCACCTTGCATCTAGAGTATTAAGTTAATGAAAACAGAGTAACGCCTTAAGCAAGATGACATGATGTAGAGGGATAAACTCATGCAATATGATGAAAACCCAATCTTGTTATCCTCGATGGCAACAATACAATACGTGCCTTGCTGCCCCTACCGTCACTTGGAAACGACACCGCAAGATTGAACCCAAAGCTAAACACTTCTCCCATTGCAAGAAAGATCAATCTAGTAGGCCAAACCAAATTGATAATTCGAAGAGACTTGCAAAGATAACCAATCATACATAAAAGAATTCAGAGAAGATTCAAATATTGTTCATAGATAGACTTGATCATAAACCCACAATTCATCGGCCTCAACAAACACACCGCAAAAAGAAGATTACATCGAATAGATCTCCACAAGAGAGGGGGAGAACATTGTATTGAGATCCAAAAAGAGAGAAGAAGCCATCTAGCTACTAACTATGGACTCGTAGGTCTGAAGTAAACTACTCACACTTCATCGAAGGGGCTATGGTGTTGATGTACAAGCCCTCCGTGATCGATGCCCCCTTCGGCGGAGCTCCGGAACAGCCCCCAAGATGGGATCTCGTGGATACAGAAAGTTGCGGCGGTGGAATTAGGGTTTTGGCTCCGTATCTGATCATTTGGGGGTACGTAGGTATATATATGAGGAAGGAGTACGTTGGTGGAGCAACAGGGGGCCCACAAGGGTGGAGGGCGCGCCTGGAGGGCCCACGAGGTATATATATGAGGAAGGAGTACGTTTGTGTCTTGACGTAGGGTCCAAGTCTCCTGGGTCTTGTTCGTTTAGAAAATCACGTTCCCGAAGGTTTCATTCCGTTTGGACTCCTTTGATATTCCTTTTCTTCGAAACCCTAAAATAGGCAAAAAAACAGCAATTCTGGGCTGGGCCTCCGGTTAATAGGTTAGTCCCAAAAATAATATAAAAGTGGATAATAAAGCCCAATAATGTCCAAAACAGTAGATAATATAGCATGGAGCAATCAAAAATTATAGATACGTTGGAGACGTATCAAGCATCCCCAAGCTTAATTCCTGCTCGTCCTTGAGTAGGTAAATGATTAAAACGGAATTTTTGATGCGGAGTGCTACTTGGCATAATTTTAATGTAATTCTTCTTAATGTTGGCATGAATATTCAGATCTGAAAGATTCAAGACAAAAGTTCATATTGACATAAAAATAATAATAGTTCAAGCATACTAACTAAGAAATTATGTCTTCTCAAAATAACATGGCTAAAGAAAGTTATCCCTACAAAATCATATAATCTGGCTATGCTCTATCTTCACCACACAAAGTATTTAAATCATGCACAACCCCGATGACAAGCCAAGCAATTGTTTCATACTTTTGACATTCTCAAAACTTTTTCAATCTTCATGCAATTCATGAGCGTGAGACATGGATATATCACTATAGGTGGAATATAGTGGTGGTTGTGGAGAAGACAAAAAGGGAGAAGATAGTCTCACATCAACTAGGCGTATCAACGTGCTATGGATATGCCCATCAATAGATATCAATATGAGTGAGTAGGGATTGCCATGCAACGGATACACTAGAGCTATAGTAATGAACTCATTCTTTATTTATCTTGGTGTTAAACCTACTGTATTCCAACTTCTCTATGGTTTATAAACTATTTTACTAGCCATAGATTCATCAAAATAAGCAAACAACACACGAAAAAACAGAATCTGTCAAAAACAGAACAGTCTGTAGTAATCTGTAGCTAGCACAAGATCTGGAACTCCAAAAATTCTAAAATAAATTGCTGGACGTGAGGAATTTATCTATTAAACATATTCAAAAATAATTAACTAAATAGCACTTTCCAAATAAAAATGACAGCAGTTCTCGTGAGCGCTAAAGTTTCTGTTTTTTACACCAAGTTCAACAAGACTTTCCCCAAGTCTTCCCAACGGTTCTACTTGGCACAAACACTAACTAAACACAAAAAAACACAACCAAAACAGAGGCTAGATAAATTATTTATTACTAAACAGGAGCAAAAAATCATGGAATAAAAATAAAATTGGATTGCCTCCCAACAAGCGCTATCGTTTAACGCCCCTAGCTAGGCATAACAAGCAAGGATAGATCTAGGTATTGCCATCTTTGGTAGGCAATCCATAAGTGGCTCTCATAATAGATTCATAAGGTAATTTTATTTTCTTTCTAGGGAAGTGTTCCATGCCTTTCCTTAATGGAAATTGGAATCTAATATTTCCTTCCTTCATATCAATAATTGCACCAATCATTCTAAGGAAAGGTCTACCAAGAATAATAGGACATGAAGGATTGCAATCTATGTCAAGAACAATAAAATCTGCAGGCACATAATTCCTATTTGCAACAATAAGAACATCATTAATTCTTCCCATAGGTTTAGAGGCAATCATCAAAATCACATAAACCTAACAAATCACACAAAGCCTTTGGAATCGTGGAAACACAAGCACCCAAATCACATAAAGCATAGCATTCATGATCTTTAATTTTAATTTTAATAGTTGGTTCCCACTCATAATAAAGTTTTCTAGGGATAGAAACTTCCAATTCAAGTTTTTCTTCATAAGATTGCATCAAGGCATCAACAATATGTTTAGTAAACGCTTTATTTTGACTATAAACGTGAGGAGAATTTAGCACGGATTGCAACAAGGAAATAAAATCAATCAAAGAGAAATTTTCATAATTAAATTCCTTGAAATCCAAAATAGTGGGTTTAGCGACATCTAGGGTTTTAATTTCTTCAATCCCACTCCTATCAATTTTAGCATCAAGATCTAAATACTCCGAATTCTTAGAACTCCTTCTAGGTAAAGGTGGATCATATTCAGTCCCATCATTATCAAGATTCATATTGCAAAACAAAGATTTAATAGGGGACACATCAATAACTTTTAGATCATCATCTTTATTTTCATAGGAACTAGAAGAACACACTCTTATAAAGGCATCTTTCTTAGCACGCATCTTAGCGGTTCTTTCTTTGCACTCATCAATGGAAATTCTCATGGCTTTGAGAGACTCATTGATATCATGCTTAGGTGGAATAGATCTAAGTTTCAAAGAATCAACATCAAGAGAAATTCGATCAACGTTCCTAGCCAACTCATCAATCTTAAGCAATTTTTCTTCGATCATAGCATTGAATTTTTTTGCGAAGTAATAAATTCTTTAATATTAGATTCAAAATCAGAGGGCATCTTATTATAATCTCCATAAGAATTGTTGTAGGAATTACCATGATTATTAGAGGGATTACTAGGATAAGGCCTAGTGTTGAAATTTCCTCTATACGCATTGTTACCAAAATTGTTCCTACCAACAAAATTCACATCCATAGATTCATTATTATTATCAATCAAAGTGGACAAGGGCATATAATTAGGATCAGAAGAAACACTTTTACTAGAAAATAATTTCATAAGTTCATCCATCTTTCCACTCAAAACATTAATTCTTCTATCGCATGCACCTTTTTATTAGTACTTCTTTCAGTATGCCATTGAGAATAATTAACCATAATATTATCTAGGAGTTTAGTAGCTTCTCCTAAAGTGATTTCCATAAAAGTGCCTCCCGCGGCCGAATCTAAAAGATTTCTAGAAGCAAAGTTCAATCCGGCATAGAATTTTTGAATAATCATCCACAAATTCAACCCATGAGGAGGGCAATTACGTATCATTAATTTCATTCTCCGCCAAGCTTGTGAAACATGTTCATGATCAAGTTGCTTAAAATTCATAATATCATATCTAAGAGAGATGATCTTAGCGGGAGGAAAATACTTACAGATAAAAGCATCTTTGCACTTATTCCATGAATCAATACTATTTTTAGGCAAAGACGAAAACCAACCTCCAGCCGCATCCACATCCGCTCCGGGTACCCGAGTCCCTTTACCCCGGGTGCCCGGACCCCTCCGTTATGCCTATGCGGATTTAGGGTAAAAAGAACCTTGTACCCCTTTTTCCTCTTATTTTGTCCCTAGCCTATATAAACTCTTCCCCTAGCTCATTCTTAGGTTAAAGTATTTGAGAGACATTAGAGAGCTTTGCTCCTTGTATCCCCCTCCTCTTGGAGATGAAGACCCCTCTTTGGGAAGAATCCTTGTGGATTATCAAGGCCTCCTCTTGGAAAATATCAACATCAAGACCTCATCTCCTTGGAGTGGGAAGAACTCTATCCTACTTGCTATTTTCCTTGAATTGTTCTTGTATACTTGTGGATCTCATGTATACTATGGATGTGTGATTTGGGTATGTTTGAGTGATTTTCCCCCTTGTGTTCGTGTGTGTTCATCTTCCCCCACCCCCTCCTCCAAATGTGAAAAGATCTTCCCTACGGTTTCACCCTACAACATCTTGGTATCATGAGCAAGGTTGATTCGCATCTTGGAGTCCCATCCCCCCATTTGCTAGCCTAATTTCATTGCTTTTTTGTCCGAATTTGAAAATCCCCACAAAAATAGCCCCAAAATGTTTCTTGCAATTTGTTTGATCTTGTGATATTTGGTTGTTTTGGTCCATGGATTTGTTGTTTGGCAAGTGGATCTAGCACCTACCCATCCATCCCCACCCTTCCGACCATGAAATCCATCGAATTTGACCACTTCCCAAAAATTCCGACCCAAATCGGAGACCCCCGGGCACCCGCACCTCGAACCCCCAGGTGCTCGCACCCCCGGGCTTGTTTGCCCCTGACCACCCCGGGCACCCACACCTCCCACCCCCGGGTGCCCCCCCCCCGAATCAGCCCAACAACACCTCGGTTTTGGCCATAACTTTCACCCCAAAGTCCTTTTTTGTGTTCTTGAGCTAGTTTTGTAGCTCTTGACATCTCCCATCAACATACATCATTACCACCACCATTTTCCTGCATCAAATTTTTCATCATAAAAGCATCCACCTTCCGCATTTGATCGATTTTGAGTTGCGGTTTCCGTTTTCTAAGGTGTTTCGGCTACTTAGGAACGGTTTGACATCGACGACACCGCTCTTCATCATCGCATCGACCTCGACATCGACAAAGACCACTTCATCCTCATACCATCTGTAAGCAAGGACAATAAGCTCAATGAAACCTGGTACATTTCCTTGCCATTGCATTGATAACCCGAGCCATTTTGCGTCACTTACCCATCGAGACTAGCGAGTTGAGAATTGTCGGGCCATGCTATATTGTGCACCTTAGTGATACGCTTGCTCTGCATAGCTACATTTAGCGTGCAAATCATATTGCTATAATCTTTGTGCCATAAGTCTCTCCCATGCATATCTCACATACTTATCTCATTTCATACTTGGCTCGAGCATCAAGCATAGTCAAAAAAAGCTTTTAAGCAAAAGGGGGGAACAAAGAGCTTGTAAGCAATAGCATTGAGCCATTTTGCATTGCTACATCATCTTGGTCATTACATACATAGCATATTTGGGATTGAAGACGGCACGTTTCTCTCATAGGTTGGTGCACAAGCGTATCTAGCCCATCTGAGAAATCGAGCTAGCGTCTCTCTTGCATCCATACAACAAGAGCATTTTCCATGGTCACACATCTTGAGCTCACTCCTTGGTTGTGCGGATCCCATCTATCTTCCGTGTGTGTGTGTGTGTGTGTTCCTAGTGATATCCTTGGGTTTGATCTATTTTGCTTTACTTGCAATTTTGTGAACCTTCTCAACCTATCAACATCTTGACTAACATTTGCTTGAAATTTTGTGCCACTCATCCTAACCAAGCTCCTCCATAAGCTTTACTTGTATAGGTGTCAGAAACAAACCCGGTCCAATTCTACTATTGTAGCATTACATTGAGTGATACTCAATACATCCTCAATCTTCGGAAAAGGTAACTTCGGTATTGTTCTCTCATTTTCCTACTCACCACCACTTGGTTATGATGGATATGCAAAATTCTTCGGTGAACCCACTTTTCGAGGAGCAAGGTGATGAACGCGACTACGTCACCAAGAACCACTTCTTCATAGCCCAAGGAGCTCTCCATCAAGAAAGTGAAGCTTTTGGTGAGCGCATTGAGAAACTCGCCACCGACCTTCGTCAATCGGAAGCAAGGAACCATGACTACCTCGATGCCAAGCTCACTACACAAATGGAAGAATTCCTCAATATGACCGTGAGCCGCGCGTGTTCCTCAACCTCTTCTCGATGACGGTGCCACTCAAGCCACCGCTCAAGTCATCAATCTTCAGCCAACTATTCTTCCGATGCAAGTCCTCCCCGAGCTCGCTTTCATCGATGTGAGGACCCCCAAGATTGCCAAGCTCCAGAAAATCCATTCCATGGCAACGGTTTGCAAGACCGAGTCCGAGCATGTGAAAGGGCGAGACACCAAGCACAAGATGTTGAGGACCAAGTGCAACCTGCCCAAGTGCAACGTTAAGCACCTCAAGACGGTGATGCAATCCGACAAGCACAAGAGCACCATGAAGCACAAGCACTCAAAGCACAAGGCGCACTCCATGAGGCCATTAGAGCCATCGATGAGCACAACTACCAAGTGCGTGAACAAGAAGAAGCACTTCGTCAAGCACGATAAGAAGAAGCCGCCCGATGTGAAGAGCAACAAGAAAGGTGAAACCAAGCACATATGCCTCGTCCTCCTCCACGCCAAGAGTGACACCAAGTAGAACAAGTGCTTGAAGACCCTCCTCCATGCCAAGAGCGACATCAAGAGGAATGAGCATTTGAGGACCTTCCTCCACACCAAGAGCGACATCAAAACCGCCACTATGATGAAGAACTACACTACGGTAAGCTCAAGTTCACCATGCTCAAGTTCTTAGGAAGCAATGATCCTGAAGAATATCTCTCATGAGCATTGAAGGTCAACAAGATATTCCGTCTTCACAAATATGACGAGGAAAAGAAGATCGCCATGGCCTCTCTTGAGTTTCAAGACTATGTCCTCATTTGGTGGGAACAAGTGATCGAGCGACGACAAGTGAGAGGCGAACCACCCATCACAACTTCGACGCAAATGAAGGATGTCATGAGAGCTTGCTTCATGCCTACACACTACACCGTACCCGTGATCTTTTCAAGAAATTGCAACTCCTCAAGCAAGGCACGAAGATGGTGGAAGAATACTACCAAGAAATGATGATTTCCATGATAAGAGCCAAAGTCAAGGAAGATGACGAACAAACTATGGCACGCTTCTTGAACGATCTCAACCACCCAATCAAGCGGATTGCCGACTTCCAACCCTACTCCAACCTCCTCGAGTTAGTTCACCAAGCAACCAAGTCCGAGTGACAAGTACAAGATGACTTCAAATACGCCAAGTACTCGTCCAAGACCTACGGCTCATACACTCAAGCTCCCATGGCTTCGGCACCTCCTACCTCGACTAGAACATCACCAATTACCTCAGACAATTCAAGTTCCAGGCAAGTTACGCCTTCCTCAACTCGTCCTCTTGCAAGAAACTATAAATCCAAGACTCCCTCATCATTGGTGCCACCATATGATCCCGTCAAGACAAGTTCTCTCAAGTGCTTCACATGTGGTGGCCGAGGACACAAGTCCTTCCAATGCACCAACAAGAGAACCATGATTTTCAATGATGATGGCACATACGACTCCATGAGTGAAGAAGAAATGTAAGCCCTTGAGCACGCGGCCATGCACCGGTGTGTGAACGAAGATGAAGATGATCAAGTCTTTTGTGACAATGATTCAAGTTCCGCCCTCATGGTCTCCAAGGTCTTGATGCTCCAACACCAACAAGACGATCAAAGACCAACGGTGCCACATCTTCCACACCAAAGCGGGCATCAATGGGTGTTCTGTGAAGGTCATCATTTGGCAAGTGAAGAGCTATGTTCCAAGCTACAATTGGTCAAGAAGAAGCATCCTCGTCCCTACAAGGTCCAATGGCTTAGCGACTCTGGTACCATTCAAGTGGAGCACACCGTACAAGTTTGCTTCAAGATCGGCGCCTATGAGGACACCTTGGAGTGTGATGTGGTTCCTATGACCGTGTGCCATCTACTCTTAGGTAGAACTTGGAATTCGACCACGGCGTCATCCTCAACGGAAGAACAAACCACTATAGCTTGAAGATGAAGGGAAGGGAGTATGTGCTACGACCCATGTCACCAAGTCAAGTGATCGCCGACAAGCAAGCATCCACCCATCGCAGAGAGACTAGTGAGAGAGTGAACCACCACAAAGAGAGTGAGTGCCATAAGCCCCAAATGAGTGACTCTTCATCGAGAGACAAAACCTAGTCCTCCTAGCCACCAAAAGAGAGATGAGAGAAATGTGTGAGAACCCATCGAGTATCATCCACTATGTTCTACTATGCAAAGATGAGGTGGCAAGAACTAACCCTCCTAATCCTCTCCCTCTAGTGTTCTCTACCTTGTTGCAGGAATTCACGGATGTCTTCCCTGATGAGCTACCTTCGGGTCTCCCTCCTCTACGTGGCATTGAACACCGGATCAAACTCATCCTCAGTGCACCTCTTCCAAACAAGGCTCCATACTGAGTCAACCCATAAGAAACTAAGGAGATCCAACGACAACAGACATGTATGTGAAAGATGAAGCCCTTGTGCCATCCCGGTCATTCTTGTGCAAAAAGAGACGACATCTTTCACATGAGTTTGATTGTAGACCCATCAACGCTATCACCGTTCGTTATAGGAATCCCATTCCACGCCTTGATGATATGCTTGATGAGCTTAGCGGCGCCACCATTTTCTCAGAAATTGATCTTAAAAGTGGCTATTGCCAAATCCGCATTCAACAAGGTGATGAATGGAAAACCGCTTTTAAAACTAAATTTGGCTTGTGCGAGTGGTTAGTTATGCCTATGGGTTTACCGGAAGCTCCTTGTACTTTTATGCGTGTCATGAATTTTGTGCTTCGCCCATAAATTGGACTGTTTGTTGTGGTCTACTTTGACGATATACTTGTGTTTAGCAAATCCCTCAAAGATCATGTAAATCATCTTAGGACTGTTTTGCAAACTCTTCGAAACGAACATCTTTAGCCAATATGGAAAAATGCACTTATGGTGTTGACAAGCTTGTTTTCTTGGGTTTCATTGTTTCTTCCAAGGGTGTTCATGTTGATGAGTCTAAAAGTGAAGCAATTAAAACTTGTCCTAAACCCACTAATTTGCAACAAGTGTGTAGTTTCCTTGGTCTAGCGGGTTTTTATCATCGCTTTGTGAAAGACTTTAGCACTATGCCCGCACTATTGCATGCCCTTAGTATGGAAAATGCACCCTTTGTTTGGGGACCTTCGCAATCTACCGCATTTGATGAGCTCAAATCTTAGCTTACACATGCTCTGATTCTTACTTTGCCTAATTTTGACAAAACTTTGGAGGTTCATTGCGATGCTAGTGGTAATGGAATTGGCGGAGTTTTGATGCAAGAAAAGTGACCCATTGCATATTTTAGCGAAAAACTTTCCGGTGCTCAACTTAATTGTCCCATCTATGACAAAGAATTGTATGCTTTAGTGAGTTCATTGCATGTTTGGGAGCATTATCTTTGCCCACATGAATTTGTCATACATACCGATCATGAGACACTTAAGTACATTAAAGGTCAAATCAAGTTCAATAAACGACATGCTAAATGGAGTGAATTCATTCAATCTTTCCCTTATGTGATCAAGTACATTAAGGGCAAATAAAATGTTGTGGCGGATGCTCTTTCCCGCAAATGCATGTTAGTTACTCAACTTGAATTGAATGTTGTTGGATTTGAACATATCAAAGACTTGTATGATCACGATGTTACTTTTTCTACTCATGCTAAGTGTTTGACACATACATCTTGGGAGCGATATTATATCAAAAAATGGTATCTAATGTGAGCTAACAAACTATGCATCCCCGAGTCTTCTCTTCGTTTGTTACTTTTGTAAGAGGATCATGGAGGAGGACTCATGGGACATTTTGGACGCGGCAAGACTTTTTCCATGCTCTCCAAGAGCTACTTTTGGCCCAAGATGCTCCGCGATGTCTCACGCTTCACCAACTGGTGCTCTACATGCCGCAAAGCTAAGTCACAAGCTCAATCCCATGGTTTACATGTGCCATTTCCTATTCCACTTCAACCATGGGAAGATATTAGCATGGATTTTGTGCTTGGTTTACCTAGGAATCAAAATGGCAAGCATTCTATATTTGTTGTTCTGGACCGATTATCTAAAATGGCACATTTCATCCGATGCAATAAGATAGACGATGCTTCACATGTTGCAAATCTTTTTTGTAGGGAAATCTTGAGGTTACATGGAGTGCCAAAGACAATTGTGTCGGACCGAGACGTCAAGTTCCTAAGCTACTTTTGGAAGACGTTATGCGCCAAACTTGGCATCAAGCTACTATTATCGACGACCTATCATCCTCAAATCGATGGCCAAATGGAAGTCACCAACCGGACACTATCTACTCTCCTACGCGTGTTGATCAAGAAGAACATAAATGAGTGTGAGGAGTGTTTGCCGATAGCCTAGTACACCTACAACCGAGCAGGACAATCTACTACCAGGAAGTCCCCCTTCGAGGTTGTCTACGGCTTCAACCCTTTGTTGCCTGATACGTCTCCGTCGCATCTACTTTTTCTAACACTTTTCCTCCTTTTTTGGACTCTAATTTGCATGATTTGAATGAAACTAACCCAGACTGACGCTGTTTTCGGCAAAACTACCATGGCGTTGTTTTTGTGCAGAAATAAAAGTTCTCGGATTGGAACAAAACTTTCCGAGGATTGTTTATACAATAAAAGAGAATTTTTTCAGCCAGGAACTACCGAAGGGGGGCACCTGGGTGGGCACAACCCACCAGGGCGCCCCCCCTCGAGGCACGCCCAGGTGGGTTGTCCCCACCTGGTGGCCCCGCAGACCCTGAAATGGATGCTATAAAATCACATTTTCCCGAAAAACCAGGGAGGAAGAATTATCGCATTTCATGAGACGGAGCCGCCGCCATCGCATTTTCATAAAATGCCATCAATTATGCACCAAAAAAATCATATTAATTGATGGCATTTTATGAACATGCCACCGTTTCTCGCCATTTCCTCACCGATTTCCCACCGCCACCTAGTGATATTGCACACAAACCTAGGCGGCGCACCGTGCGTGACACACGGAGGCAACAAGAACAGCCTATAGCACATCCACCTTTTCCAAGCATGCCAACCAACCAAAGTGCCGCCTCTGCCATCAACCTCCTCGACGAGGAAAAGGAGAAGGCGCCACGGCCCGTCGAGGCCGAGGCGCTCTCCGGCAACACGATAGATGACATCGTGATGCGCGTCATCGCCAGGGTTGAGCAGACCCTTGCTGCATGGTGCTTCAGTGCCGCAAATCAAGATAGGCATGTCAGCATCGAGAGGTTGCAGTTCACCATGCAACATGATCGATGGCGTGTCGCATAGCAAGCTAGGCACGTCCGTGTCGATAGGTTGCGGCTCGCCGCACATCAAGACCATTGGAGTGATGCAGAGCGAGAGGCGCGGCACGCCGCACAGCAAGAGCAGATCCATCGGTACTTGCCTGCTGTCGACACGGTATCGTAGCTGGGTACATGTCCCGTCAGTACCCCCATTCCTCGCCAGGAGTGGGTAGAGGCCGTCTGCGCCGTACTTGCACCAGAGGCCGGCCGCCTCGTAGTTGCATCAGACGCCCGCCGCGCCATTCACATGGGTCGCACCGTTCGCCTTATCTGCGGCCCGCTCGATGCCAATGCGCTGGTCGCTAGGCTCAACCGCCTCCTTGGCCCAAGTGTCCACCTGGGCATAGTAGAGGAACATGGCCATCGCATCCTCGAGCTGGTGATCTCCCATGAAATAGCCAACTTGAAGCTCGAGATCGTGCTCTAGATGTACCGCGAGCGTGTCGACCGCTTGGACGAACGCCTGCACGAGTTCAGGCAGAGACAAGAACTACCGTAGGCAAGGGTTGTTGGTCATGATCTCATGGACGTGTTTTATTTTGTTGAGTCATTTCAATGTGCATCTTTGGTTGATCCGAGACGTGTAACGGGGTTTATCTCCGCCAAACTATCCCCTCGGGGTACTTAGCTTTTGAGTCTTATGCAACATGACACCGTGATGCTCATGTGTAGTGTTTGAGTTCTTTATGACTAAGGCAAGTTAGAAACCTTTTGCACTTCCATTCATATTTTATTGCTAGCTTCTATGGTACCGTGTATTGCCCACTCCACATTGGGACTTGGAGCCAACTTTGCAGGTACATCCAAACCCGTCGGAGGACTTTCTCTTGTTCTCCTACACATGCATAAGACACCTCATCTCCATAAAATAACCACCATACCTACCTACATGGCATTTTCATAGCCATTCCGAGCATATCGCTATGCACTACCATCATTTTACATTACATGATTAGAGACATGTTCTCATTTTTCTTGCATGATCATAGTATGGCTAGCTCAATATTTTCATGACTTGTGTGTTTTTTATGTCTATGCTACGCCCGATCATTGCACATACTGGTACACTACCAGAGGCGTCATCGTATAGAGTTTCTCTAATGTTTTCAGTTTTGAGTTCTGATAACATTCACTTGAAGTGAGTCATTAAAAAACTATGATGATCATCATTATTAGAGCATGCCCCAGTGGGGAAAAGAATGGTCGAGACGTATAAGTCCTCAAAAAAGTGAGGATGAGGTCCATGAAGTTATTCTTAAAAATAAAAAAAGAGGAGGAAAAGAATAGTTGAGACTCGCGAGTCCTCAAAAAAGTGGGTATGAGGTCCATGAGTCTGTTCTAAAAAATGAGAAAGGGGGGCTTGCTACTATCCTTTTACCACACATGTGCTTCAAAGTAGCACCACTTCATGCATTGTAAAGTAGAAAGTTTCATGAGCTTCCTATTTCATACTAGCGGGGAACCTACACTATAGAACTTGGCTTGTATATTCTGATGAAGAGCATCTTCAAAAGCTCGAGGTCTTCATGAGCAAGCAAGTTGGATGCACCCCCACTTAGTACATAGGAGAACTTTCACATATTCATAGCTCTATGTGCATCATAGTTGCATGGCAATCACTACTCCTTGTGTTGACATCGATCATAGGGCCTTCTCCATTCCTAATGGTCAGCTGCATTGATACAAGACTTTCTTTGTTTTTGACTTCTCAAAACCCCAACCATTTTCTATCATTCCCTTAAGCGCGAGGCATAGGCTTACGCCCAGTGCTACATAGGTAGTGGAGCGGTGGAATAATGCAGACAGATCAGTTTGCTATTGTACCTGGTATGCCCCCCGTTGGTGTTTTTGAAGCGATCGCTGATGCTTGATTTCTTTTGTCTTTGATAGTTACTGTTGTGTTCCTAACATAATATTGACCTTCTCTCTAAACCTTTGGCAATGGGAATTTGGGATCCACAAAAATATTTTCCTCTTTCTTAACCTCCATGGCAATGGAACTAAGAGGATAGCTTGTATTACTCCCTTTCTAGTTAACTTTTGCATGCTTGCACGATGAACATGGATATCACTTTTGGGTTTTGGTTCAATATATGCTTTATAGTTGGTACCAATGAGATTTTCGTAGTCAACCTTCTTACTTGAGGACGAGCAAGGTTTAAGCATGGGGGGCTTGATGGCTCTATATTTTACGCATTTCTAGAGCTCCTTTGTTGCATGTTCTCTTTATATATTATGTCCCATTGAACCAAATAGTTATCCATTATGCATGTTTACCGGTATTTGCACTTATCATTGTGAGCATTGCACATTTAGTATTTTAGTTGGTTTTTATTAGCTTTCTTTGTTTTCTTGTGTCTACAGGTGTTTTGGAGCAACCTAGGACCAAGCACGATGAAAGAACAAAGGAGGAGTTCAATACGGAGACACCCAGGAGGCAGACTTAGCCATTTCAGAGGTCAAAAAATGTAATTTTCCAAAGTGCTCCAAATCAAGATCTAATACCAGAAATGGAACAGTGTCGATCATACGAATCCAACAAGCCCAAGAGCATCAAATTACGAGCCCGTATGAAGATTTGGCGGTCGTTTTACCGGAGGAGGTCAAAGTAAAAGACAACGTTCTGAACGACAGCGCGCGGTCGTTTGACGTGCAAACAGCTCCAAAAGTTTCCCTTACAGACGTAATTCTTCACCGATTTCGTCCTTGTTCGATACCATGGGATCCTTGGCTCGTAAAGAAGAGATTGGGAGAGGATTACGCTCATTGTGAGCCCTTGGATGAAGCCCATCAAAAGAGGAGGCTTGGGAGGCTCTCCATATGACACATTGATATGTCTTCATCATATCTATAATTTTTTATTGTTCCATGCCAATATTATACAACTTTTACATACTTTTGGTAATATTTTATATAATTTTTTAGGACTAACATGTTGATCCAATGCCAGTGTCAGTTCCTGTTTGTTGCATGTTTTTTGTTTCACAGAATACCCATATCAAACGAAGTCCAAATGCAACACAAATTTACGGAGATTTATTTTGGAACATATGTGATTTTTGGGAGGTGGAATCAATGCAAACGGAGGCCCACAACCTCCACTAGACACCAGGGCGCCCCCAGGCGCGTGGTGGTGGGTAGTGTCCGCCTCGTAAGGCGGTTGTTTCCCTTCTTTCACCGCAACAACTATAATATCCGGAAAAAACATCGTGTTAAAATCTCAGCGCAATCGGGGTTACAGGTCTTCGAATATTTAAGAAACGGTTTCGGCCTGAAAACAGGAACACGAAACAGAAGTGAACAAAGAATATATCCAATCTAGGAGGGGCTCCTTCCCCTCCGCCGCCATGGAGGCCATGGACCAGAGGGGAAACCCTCCTCCCATCTAGGGGGGAGGCCAAGGAAGAAGAAGAAGGAGGGGGCTCTCTCTCCCCCTCTCTCCCGGTGGCGCTGGAGTGCCGCCGGGGCAAGGATGGTGACGGCGATCTACATCAACAATCTTGCTACCATCAACACCAACTTTCTCCCCCCTCTATGCAGCAATGTAACCTCTCTATTCCCGTTGCAATCTTCTATTATATAATTAAAATAAGAGTCAAACAAGCCATCATGTTCGTCCACATATGCTAATCTTTTTTACGCCGTTTGATTAGAATAACAATGGCTGAGATTTAAAGTTTCTTACGTAACATGTAAATTATATGTACATGTATTATTGAACTTCTATGTTGTCACATTAGATGCACATATAGAAGAAAAACGTACGCAGCTGAAAAGAAGATGCATTGATCCAGATATGTCAACAACCAATCGCATTACTACAGTAAAAAAAGGCAATAAGAATCCACGCCAAAAAAATTCCATATAGTAGAACCACGTGGGTATCCTCCCGTAAAAAAAACAATCGGATTCCACATGAAAAAAATCCATATAGGAAGAAGCGTTCCAATAGGACCCCACCAAACCAATTATAGCCAATAATTAGGGCCGGCGCTATGCACAATTACCGATGATGCATGGAAGAAGGAGAAAAAAAAGAATTAGCCACATGTTTTGTTGGGCTACGAGATACATTATGGGCTGCCTATTGGGCATATTAACTATATGCGTTCCCTTGGGCATTTAAGTGAGCGAGGGAAACTAAAATTAAATTGATTATACAAAAGGATATCAAAAGAAATTTACGAAAATTAAGTATTTTATTAAATCTATAAAAGGCAATTAAACCATTTAATTTTAGTGGGTCGAACAAAGCATAAATATTTAAGAGCATTACTTTAAATAGTTACATTGGTCGAGTAAAACTAATACCATTTTATTCATCAAAGATCTATTATATAATTAATACAGAAGAGAATATGTGATCATGTTCAACCACATTTTCCAATATTATTTCCACCGTTTGATCAGAATAATAGTGGCTGGGATTTAAAATGATTTTAAATAACATGCTATTGTTTATATATCAACATATTGAACCTCACGTGTACCCATATACAGTATATGGTAATATATCTGGCTAAAAGATATGATCCACGGATTCTATAACGGTTGAGATGAAGAAAAAGTCACGTAGATACAAGTCCAACACCATCTGCCATCACGTAGTAATATGAACCATGATGTACTAGGACACCTGTGCATATACATCAACGACTAATACAAATCGTGATGTACGGGTACACCTATGCTTTTTGGCCAAGAAGGACTAACTATCCGTGTCAATGAGGTATAGGACAAAAACCTATTACACTAGCTATCATGTGTCGTACACTAACACAATGAGTGTAAAAAAATAACACACAGTTTGAATACGAAAGTTAATATAAAACCTTTTTTTGTGGGAAGAGATTTAAAGCAAAACTGAAGTATAATGATATTAATAATCCAATTTTGATTCAATAAAAATAGAAGTACTACAAAAATACGGAACGGGTAATAAGAACATTCTATAATTTAATTAAGATTATTGATCACCTTTTTATTAGATGAAAATATATGTACCAACGCCTAGCAATTTGAATACAAACAAAATTAACAACCTAAGATATTATTTTTATTAAAACAAAATTATTATTATCAATCTTTCTATTACTATATTATTATTGAAACAAATGAAACGGCTTAATATATGGATGATGTAATCAATGACATCAGCCAGTGAATATGCATTGGTCACGATACTTTTTCAGCCTTTTGTTGGACGGCCATACGGGCTCCGAGACAGGTACTTGCAAAGGAATTTGAATATACAATAGCACGGACGTAGTGCAATTGGAGTTGTTTTTTGGTGCATCTACAACCCGTTGTAGTTTCTTAGCTTTCACTGAACATGGTCAAAATATATTTTCAGAAGCTTTTTTTTTCTCACTTTCAACTTTACAACGTCGGTGCAGCATGGCGAGCATAACAAGTCAGTAGTGTATATGCACACACGCGTCAGTGAGGCTTCTGCCAGAGGCGGCTCAATGTTGTCCTGATGGGGATTGGCCCAACACAAAGGTCTTCTCCCGTGCTGCCTCAAGAAGCGAGGCTCGACCTAGGTTCTTCCGCGAGAAGCACTGTCTTAACACGAAAATACTTGATAGGAAATCGACAGGTTTCTGCTGGCAGACCTAGGCTTCCGAGAGGTCTTTAAAACTCCAGCCAGGCTCGACCTCCATTGGTGGCAGCACACAAGCGATATGAATGCCAGTGATTTAACTCTAATTTTTGCGCTAGAAGGAACCCCAATAAGCTCTGGACAATCTTATTTTTACATCTAAAAAAAGTTCAAAAAATTTACATCTATAATTGTTACGGAGGTGGAATCAAAAACCTTTTTAAGGAGAAGATTAGTTAGAGCAACAAAGGTTCGTCGTAATGGTTTACTGGAGACATTCATCATGCTTGGGCCGACTTCGATTACGAGCCATACTGAACAGTGAAACAGGTAAATAAGCTAGCATACACTCAAATATATAGGAGCTTGATATGATGTAGACAATTTGGAACCTAGGAACACGAGTAGCTACACTACAAGTTTATACAAGCACACCATGATATGCGCTAGAAAAATATAAGATGAAAACAGAGATGAAGTGTAAAAACAACTCCCTCCGTACCAAAGTATAAGATGTTTTTTCAATTCATTTGAACTGTAAAAATGTCTTATATTTTGGTACAAAGGTAGTATTTAAGAAGTGTTAAAAATGCATATAGTTGATGAGTATATACAACCACAAACCAGACGAATGAATAAAGAGAAACAAGTTCAAAATATGAGTCATTAATGCTATACTTAATTCTTGGTGAAAACATCAACATAACCAATAAGGAAATCATCCAACCGAGGTGCTCCTTTTTTTGTGAATTTTCTATTAATATGATGCATTGAAGTGAGGGGCTTCCAAGTGAGAGGTTATCCAAAGATGCATGGACAATAGGAATTCAATCAATAAGATAGGTGCATTCATTCGACAACATCGCTTCCAATAAGATAATATAAAGCTAGACGTGTTTTTTTTATAATGATTAGATTTTATTTTGGTAGAACAATTCCCATGAAAAGTTTGTTGGAGGGATACACATATTGACCGATGATGAGTAAAAGATGAAAAATAGGGATTACTGTAGATGTTAACAAAATGATAAGTTTGTCCACAATATGGTAAAATGACAAAGCTAATGCCTTGACAAATCAAATCGAATAACGAGTTGCAAGAAAGAAAGTGTTCACAAAAAAACACCAAACATAACTTCCTATACTAAATCTAGCCGCGCAAATGCGTGGGTCACAACGCTAGTTCTCTACTTAAACATGGTGCTCAACACTATATATTATTATCCAATGATATGTGGATATCCTATGATGTTTGAGTAGATCTATTTTGTCCTGTGGGCTGATTGATGATCATGATTGGTTTGAGTTGTATATTTTATTTTTGTGATGTCCTATGGTGCCCTCCGTGTCGCGCGAATGTGAGGGATCCCTGGTGTAGGGTGTTGCAATACCTTCATGATTCACTTATGGTGGGTGGCTAGAGTGACATAAGCTTATGCCCGAGTAAGGGGGTTGTTGCGTATGGGAGTAAAGAGGACTTGTTACTTAATGCTATGGTTGGGTTTTACCTTAATGATATTTGCTAGTTGCGGATGCTTGTTAGAGTTCCAATCATAAGTGCATATAATCCAAGTATGGAAAGTATGTTAGCTCATGTCTCTCCCTAATATAAAATTGCAATAATCATTACCGGTCTACTTATTGATCACCTAGGGACAAATAACTTTCTTGTGTGACAAAAGCTTTCTACTAAACTACTAAATTTATTAGCTTGCATTTTATTCGTAGTTTTATTCTAGCAAAGTACTTCTACTTATATTCTTGGTCTAGGTGAAGCAAACGTTAAGTGTGCGTAGAGTTGTATCGGCGGTCGATAGAACTTGAGGGAATATTTGTTCTACCTTTAGCTCCTCGTTGGGTTCGACACTCTTATTTATGGAAAAATCTACAATTAATCCCCTATACTTGTGGGTTATCAAACATCTACACAACCCTAGCCATCGTCTCCATCTTCTCGACTACCACGCCATTCATCTCCTACACATCCAAGTTTATCTCCATTGCTACTCCACCACCAGCATAGAGAAGGTACAAGACCAAGAGGAAGAGGAGGATGCTCCACACGCGAGCACTGGCTTTCGGGCCGACGCCCTCTCCATCGCGCTGCCACCGCCATCATCATCACCATCTTCACCTCCTCCCTTCACCGGCCCTATGCTGGCTTGTAAATTGACCCTTGCCTTTAATTATGTTTGAGTAGATGCATTTGTTCTCAAGGATACATACGAACTATTTTATGATTAGTATTATTATTTCCCAAGTGATCCAATGTGTTCTTGTTCATGTCCAAGTTAGTATTCTTGCGAGTGTTGAGAGGAGGCCTCGCTTGCACTATTGTCGTGATTGGCCATGGAGGAACTACTATCATTGCATAGGGTAGGACATTGAGAGAATTTGGGGTGATAGCAAAACCTCAATAACTAGTCTTTGCAGAGTTGATAGGGGAGTTCAGGTTAAACCATATCTGGCCGCGTCCTTGGGGTTACCCTTAATTATCATGCGATTGTAACCCTATTGGGGGAGACTGATACGTATGTTTTGCATCATGTTTTCCTACTATTATTTATGATGTTTTTATGCATAATAATGCTTTTTGGAGTAATTCTAATGCCCTTTCTCTCATATTATGCAAGGTTCACACAAAGAGGGAGAATACTCGCAGTTGGAATTCTGGACCTGAAAAAGGTACGTCAGGCCACCTATTCTGCATAACTCCAAATGAGCTGAAACTTCACAGAGAATTTCTATGGAATATTTAAGAATTATTGGAGAAAATAACTACCATAGGGGCCCACCAGGTGGGCACAACCCACCTGGGCGCGCCCTGGTGGGTTGTGCCCTCCTCAGCCCACTTTCGGTGCCCTTCTTCTGGTATATAAGTCATTTTGACCTAGAAAAAGTAATGAGAGGACTTTCGGAACGAAGCGCCGCCGTCTCGAGGCGGAACTTGGGCAGGAGTACTTTTGCCCTCTGGCGGAGCGATTCCGTCGAAGGAACTTCCCTCCCGGAGGGGGAAATCATCATCACCAACTATCGGCGTTCTGGGCACGGGGGTCCCCAGACTTGCCTGCCTGCGGCGTGGCTCAGGTGGGGGCCCAGCGCAGCCCATCTTCGTCAGCTCAAGCTCAAGACCCTCTCCAGGGGCCAAGCCTCGCGGGGCGGATGATAGAATGCTTCCTCAGAAGCAGCCTCATCTGGCAGGCTCGCGAGGAGGCGGAGAGATCAAGGCAGGGATACCTCGCGAGGAGCCCGTGACGCAAGCCATGACGATCGAGACCAGGCGGGCGCCAGGCGGGCGCCGGCCTGCTAGTGTCTTTGTTTCCCCTTTGGTTCAAAGGGGGCAAGCACAGGCCAAGGCATCGGGAAAAGGTTACCATTCCGGTGCAACGAGACCAAGACCAACAGAGCGGCAGGACGGAGGTCACCGTGGAGCCCAAGACGGCGTCACCACCAGTGCTTTTGGCAGCCGAAGACCACCTTTGGTCAGGATAACTTGTACTAGATGTTCCCCTTCAAAATGGCCAATTGTTGGCGCCCTTCCCGCTCATTATTTGTGGAGAGGCCCAAGGCCTCTATAAATAGAGCTAGCCACCGCACAGTGAAGGGAGAGAGAAAAAGGAGAGAAAAGAGAGAAAAAGGGGGGTCTCCATTGGCGCGCCAGGTAGGGGGTGCGCCGGAGTTCTCCCTCCTGACGACCCGCTCTCCCCCAACATCGCATCCCGCCCTCATGGCGGACAACGTGCCGCCCACTCTAGCAACAGATGCCGGCACTGGGGCCAGGGGGCTCCGGGCCTTGGCCCCAACCTTGCGACAGGTGCAGTGGCTGTCGGATTTCCGGTTCCGGCAGACCCTTGAGGTTCGAACACTGGGGTGCACGCGGAGATCTCTCCCCTACCGATCTACGTCCAACCTCCTCACGTGATCTAAGCTGGAAAGAACGAACAACACAAGCGACACGAGGTTTATACTGGTTCAGGCCATCGTTGTGGTGTAATACCCTACTCCAGTGTGTGGTGTGGTGGATTGCCTCAGGGGCTGATGATGAATAGTACAAGGGAGGAACAGCCTCGCGAGAGGTGTTCTTGAGCTGGTGCGATGAACTGCTAGGGTGAGTTCAGTCACCTCTCTCTCTCTGCTAGGGCTCTATCAGATCTCTAGATGTCTAGGTGTGTCGATCCCCCCATGACTCTCTTTCTCTAGATGTCTCGATGTCTCACCGTCCCTCGATGTCTCCTCCCCTTTTCTCTCTCTTTTCTCTCCTTTTTCTCTCTCCCTTCACTCTGCGGTGGCTAGCTCTATTTATAGAGGCCTTGGGCCTCTCCCCAAATAATGAGCGGGAAGGGCGCCAACAATTGGTCATTTTGAAGGGGAACATCTAGTACAAGTTATCCTAACCAAAGGTGGTCTTCGGCTGCCCAAAGCACTGGTGGTGATGCCGTCTTGGGCTCCACAGTGACCTCCGTCCTGCTACTCTGTTGGTCTTGGTCTCGTTGCACCGGAATGGTAACCTTTGCCCGATGCCTTGGCCTGTGCTTGCCCCCTTTGCACCAAAGGGGAAACAAGGACACTGCTTAGCCCGGCGCCCACCTGGCGCCCACCTGGTCTCGATCGTCATGGTTTGCGTCACGGGCTCCTCTCGAGGTACCCCTGCCTTGATCTCTCCGCCTCCTCACGAGCCTGCCTGATGAGGCTGCCTCTGAGGAAGCTTCCTGTCGTCCGCCCCGCGAGGCTTGGACCCTCGCGAGGGTCTTGAGCTTGAGCTGATGAAGATGGGCCGCGTTAGGCCCCCACTTGAGCCACGCCGTAGGCCGCAGGCAGGCAAGTCTGGGGACCCCCGTTCCCAGAACGCCGACAGTAGCCCCGGGCCCAAGGCGCGCCTGGGCTTGGCCTGGCAGGGAAGCAAAGAGGCAAGCGCAAAGCGCTGCGGGGCCCAATAGCCTGCGGCCTTGGGCGCCGCGTGGCGATTAATTGGTCGTGGGCGTCTGCGCTTCCCCATGATGCCTCGGCGACCGCACCTGCATGTAGAGAAACTGGTTATGATTACCTGCGATCGTGGTGCTTGGCGGTTGGCCTCCTCCGGCTATAAGTACGGGGCTGCGCGAGCCCCTTCAGTCCATTCCTTGTTGCTGCTCCTTTCCTTCTTCTTCCTTGTTCTTGCTTCTCCTTGCGTCAATGGCACCAATCCGCCGGTTTTCTGCAGAAGAGAAGGGAAAGGCCCCCCGAGAGGGTCCTGACCCACTTCCACCAAAGAAGCGGCTGGTCCTCTGCCACCGAGATGAGGGTGCTCAGCAGGAGGCACCGAGGCCCTGGTATGAGCGGCCGCCGCCTGGGTATCCGTTACCCTTGTACGGCCGTGTTAAACCTGGGCAAACGTCGGGCCGGGCCGGGTTTCGGGCCGGGCTTGTAAAAGCCCGACCTTCATTTCTCAAGCCCGAGCCCGGCCCGAAGCCCGAAATACTCCATATTTTCAAGCCTGAGCCCGGCCCGAAGTCAAGCCTGAAGCCCGAAAGCCCGGTCCGAATGCTATTTTCTAGTACGCGCACATGCAAGCCCGGCCCGAAGCCCGAAAGCCCGGCCCGAAATACGGGAAAATTGAAGCCCGAGCCCGGCCCGAACTATCTTTCAGGCTGCAAAACAAAGCCCGAGCCCGGCCCGAATGTCAAGCCCGGCCCGGCCCGGCCCGAGTTTTTCGGGTCGGGCTCGGGCCGGGTCGTCGGGCCGGGCTGCCCATGCCCGGGTTTAGGCCGTGTCATGGGTCCTGGGGGAGAAGGCGTCGAGCGACACCGACGGTGCCGCCCTCGACACCGGCGAGTCACGGTGGTGCGTGTCGTTCCTCCTAGAGTCCACGCCGAGCGCTCCTCTCACGAGCTCGTGCTCCACTCCGCCATGCCTCCGAGCTCTTGGATTTGCCTTCCTCCCTCCTTCTCCTCCAAGATGCCGCCGAGCAGGGCTCTGTAGCTCTGGCTGCAGCACGCCGACTACAGTACCCTTGCGATCAGGGGCTGATGATGAATAGTACAAGGGAAGAACAGCCTCGCGAGAGGTGTTCTTGAGCTGGTGCGATGAACTGCTGGGCTGAGTTCAGTCGCCTCTCTCTCTCTTCTAGGGCTCTATCAGATCTCTAGATGTCTAGGTGTGTCGATCCCCCCATGACTCTCTTTATCTAGATGTCTCGATGTCTCCTCCCCTTTTTCTATCTTTTCTCTCCTTTTTCTCTCTCCCTTCACTCTGTGGTGGCTAGCTCTATTTATAGAGGCCTTGGGCCTCTCCCCAAATAATGAGCGGGAAGGGCGCCAACAATTGGCCATTTTGAAGGGGAACATCTAGTACAAGTTATCCTGACCAAAGGTGGTCTTCGGCTGCCAAAAGCACTCGTGGTGACGCCATCTTGGGCTCCACGGTGACCTCCATCCTGCCGCTCCGTTGGTCTTGATGTCGTTGCACAGGAATGGTAACATTTGCCCGATGCCTTGGCCTGTGCTTGCCCCCTTTGCACCAAAGGGGAAACAAGGACACTGCTCAGCCCGGCGCCCGCCTGGTCTCGATCGTCATGGCTTGCGTCACGGGCTCCTCGCGAGGTACCCCTGCCTTGATCTCTCCGCCTCCTCGCGAGCCTGCCTGATGAGGCTGCCTCTGAGGAAGCTTTCTGCCGTCCGCCCCGCGAGGCTTGGCCCCTCGCAAGGGTCTTGAGCTTGAGCTGATGAAGATGGGCCGCGTTGGGACCCGACTTGAGCCACGCCGCAGGCAGGCAAGTCTGGGGACCCCCGTTCCCAGAACACCGACAGTGGCCGCACAAGTTCAAGCCCGAGATGCCGTTGCGCTACAACGGTGCGATGGATCAGCGGGATGGGCGGAAACGGATTGTTGTTACTCGTCCTCCGCATGGCGATGAAGGCGCCGCATGGGGCGGGCACGCCCGCGACGGCCCGCGACGACAGTGCCAAGCTTGCACTGGAAGAATTCCCCCCAGAGTTCGAGGGTGGGGAGGACGCCAAGAAAGCCATCGCACAGGGCGACGAAGGCAGACAGCAGCATCACCGCGTTTGGAGTTAGGTGATGTGGCTGGAGATGATAAAACTCGAGGAAGGACTGGAAGAACCCGCTCGCCGGCAGGCCGAAGCCGCGCAGGCAGTACGAGCGGAATATTACCTGCTCGCCCTCCTCCGGCGCCGGCGAGATCTCTGTCTCTGGCGCGAAATGAACCCGCACGTAGTTCGCGCCGGGCAGCCGCGTTTGGCGGAGGAACTCGACGTGGTCGTCATGGACGTTGGAGCCATCCCAGGAGCTCGACAGCTCCATGGGGACGGCGCGGCGACGAGAAAGGCGCGGCGGCGGAGAGCGCGTGGTCACGACTGAGTGATGGCGAGCCAAGAAGATTAGCAGAAGAGCCGGGCGGCGGCAGGAAGCCGTGGCGACAGAGAGCAGGAAGAAGAAGAAGGAAGGGGCGGAGCAAGGGCGAGCGTGCAAGCGTCTGCCGCTCCCCCTTCTCCCCCCTACTTATAGCCTCGTGCGGCGAAGCCAAGGAGGCAAGGCGTGGGGGCGTGGGATTAATTGCGCCCACTCCCCCACGTCCCACAATTATTGTGCCTTAACGGCGTGTGGTAACCGCCGCTGGGAGGCGCGCGGTCCATCCGGGCCGCAGAAGATCCGCGCGTGGACCGAGGCCTGGTTGTGGCGGGCCCCGGACTGCGACAGCATCCCGTCGCGCACGTGGGCTGGCAGGCCCTTCCAGCCGTAGGGTGCTATGTGGTGCGCAAGCGGCAAGCGGTGAGCTCGCAGCCTGACTCGCACACTGCCTGGTTCCCCCCTTCAAGCTTCGAAGCCCTCCAGAAAACGGCGCACCTGATCAAAGCCGGCTCCCAGCTTCCGGCTCCTCAAGATAGGAAGCTGATTGAGCTTCTCGTCTTTTTTCTGCCTCGGAGCCCAACCAGCTTTAGGGACTACTGTCGGAGTAAATAACCACGGGTAGCCTAGCCGGCTCCCCCTAGCTCTTCAGCAAAATTATAGGCCGATCGAGCCTTCAAGCATCTAAGGCGTGGGGCCGCCTTCCCCCAGCCGGCTACCTTTCAGGCCGGCTGCAAGAAGGTGGCCCGACCATAAAAACCTCGTAAAGAAAACCACGAGAGGGCCGGCTCCAAGAAGCCGGCCGTGAGAAGGCCGACTCCAAGAAGCCGGCCGCCCTCCAGCAGGTGGTCAAGATCGTGCCCTCAGAGTCTGCACCCACATAACGGTGATGAGACGGGGCATGGCTATAGTGAAGCCTGCCACCCCCGAATCTCGGAACGCGCATGACCACAGTGCGCCGTACGGGGCGGCCATCACCCGTCCGGCGTGGCCCTGTTGCCATGTTGACCATGACGTCACCCACGGCGAGCTGTCAGTACGACCCGTGGGTGGTGGGCCCCCTCAGTCAGGGAGAAGCCTAAAGGCGGCCAGGCCTCCCCCAGTCGGCCTGGGGTATGGCCGACTCCCAATAGCCGGCTAGTTCACTCCCTCAAAGGAGGCGCCTCATTAAGGAGATAAGACGAGGTAAGGCTACAACGATAAGCCGCCCGGCAGCAGCACTGTAGCCATGCTTACCACGACAAAGCCCTCATCACCAAAGGCGAGGCAACAGTAACCAGCCTCCGACAAGACCCCCGAGCAGTGGGACCGGCCTGTCGACCAGAAGGCCGGCAACTGGCGGGGTCCACCAGTCGGCGGGCCCCATCGGTCAGCGGAGAAGCCGGCGAGCGTAGACACAGACGGTTAGGGCCCATGCCCAGCCGGATTACCATTGTACCCCTGGGGGTAGGCCTATATAAACCCCCCCCCCCAGGGCACCCATGCAGGGGGATCCCCTTTTCAGTAGTTTTAGACACCACATCGAGAGGAGAAGCAAGCTAGCCTTGCCCTTCTTCATCCTTTCACCGAACAGCTCAAGGAGCCTCTTGTAGCTACTTGTCGATCTAGTGACCATGCGGAGACCCCGCAGAGCAGCAGTAGGGGTGTTATCTCCACGGAGAGCCCTGAAGCTGGGTAAGATCCGTCGGCGTGCATGTCTTCGCCTTATCCCGTTTCCAGGCACCGGTGATGTTTTATTGGCTCCCACAATGATAAGCCACCCGTTGGCATATGTCGCACCAACCACCCGACATTTGGCGCCCACCGTGGGGTCAGGTGCACCGTCGTCTGGAGACCTGTTCTGGATGGGAACCCTCTTCCTTCCCAGCGAGCATAGCCAGCCCGGCTCGCCCAATGGCGCTTGCCCCGACGCGCTGCAAGGTGTCGCCGATGCCTGCGCGGCGAGCTGCCTCGCCGATCTTCTTGGCGAGGCTCGCATCTTCGACGAGCCCGCATCCGACGCGGGCACAGGCTGCCCCGAGAGCCACCTCGTCAGCCTCCTCGACCAACTCCACGTCTTCGGTGAGCTTGCCGCGGACTTGGTGTCGGTTGGCTCCACCGACCCGATGCTTGTCGACTCTGACACGGTGTCGCTTGACGCCTTCCCCACCAACGTAGTAATCGTCAACGACCCTCTTCCTCGAGCCGACAGCAGCGGCAGCGCCATCACCGAGGTACTGGTCATCAGCCTCGGCGCCGCCTCTTGCGAAAACGCCCACGACGCCCTACAGACGGCGCTGCACGACTTGTCCGCCCCCATCCCGGCCGACGCCGATGCCAAGATACTGGAGGCGCGCCGCCTCGCCCTCGTTGCGGAGGGCCAGAAGCTAGCCTCCATGAGACGCCTCGCCGAGGCTCACCAGCGCGGAGTCGACCGCGCCGCTTTCGACACACCGCTTCCCGACGGGCCGAGCCGCGTCGGCGTCATCAAGAAACGTGGCGCGGCTATCACCGACATGCTGGGATCAGACCGCCCAGTCTATGCCACGCCTCTCGAGAACCTACGCGCCGCCCAGGCGGCCGTAGACGAGCTGAATGGACTGGGGCCCGACAAGCTCCCCTACATGACCAGACGCATCCAGCAGCTCATCGACGCGGCCACAGAGCGGCATGAAGCCGGTGTCCGCGCCGAAAGTCCTCCCCCACACTGAGAGCACGGTGCGACGTCCCGAACGCCGACTACGGGCAACACCCGTGCAAGGAAAGAAAAGGAGCCGGAAGCCAGCCGCAGCCGGACTCGAATGTCCATCGAGCGTGACGCGGAAGGCCGCCCTCGAGCTGTGGAGTGGCGAGGCGACCCGCCTCCTCCTCCGCCTCGTGGGGAGAGATATCCTACTCCGCCGCCTGTCACGCATCCGACTCTCAGCGGTCGACTGGGCCGCCGCGAAGGAGTCGGCGAGAATGACGCCCGCCACCGGATCGAACGCCTAGCGCGATCCCTGGCTCTGGAAGAAGAAGATGATGTCGGCGCGCCTTGCTTCGGCCCCCGCATCCGCGATGAGCCCATACCCAAAGGGTTCTCGCTCCCAAGAGACACGCCCAAGTACAACGGCTCCGTCAAGCCGGAAGATTGGTTGATCGACTAATCCACAGCGGTTCGCATAGCGAACGGTAACAGGCGTGTTGCCATGAAGTATGTCCCCCTCAAGATCCAAGGCACGGCGCGCACCTAGCTGAATAGCCTCAAGCCTTACAAAATCAACAACTGGTTAGACTTCACAGAAGCCTTCATCCGCAACTTTACCAGCACCTACAAACGGGCTCCCAAGCCCCGACAGCTCTCCTTGTGTGTACAAGGGCCCAATGAATCGACTCGCGACTACCTCACGCGTTGGGCCGAGCTCCGCAATTCCTGCGTGGGGGTGCACGAGGTTTAGGCTATAGAGTACTTCACCGCCGGGTGCCGAGAAGGCACCCTCCTCAAGCACCGACTCCTCTGCGACGAGCCGACTACCCTCGACAAGCTGCTGGTCATAGCTGATAAATAAGCCACGGCCGATTCCTCAATGAAGACCGAGCTCCGAGTAGACGCCTCCGGGAAGGTGCTCCTTCCGAGTCCCAAGACGCCGGCAGGAGACTCCAGCCGACACCCGTACCAGAACGACCACAAGCGCAAGGCTCCCATGCCGCCTTCCGCCAATCGGCAGGTGGCCACAGTCGAAGACGAACAACCCGAAGGGCGGCCCACGCCCAAGAAGCAGAAAGGCAGTAGGCCAGCTTGGCAGCCGGCTTTCTCCTATGAGCAAGCACTTGATGCCCCTGCAAGTTCCACAGCAGCGCGAAGCCTTCAAACCACACGACCCAAAAATGCTACTGGATCACGCGGATCAGCAACGGTGAGGGGATAGCGCCGCCTCCGCCTGCTGGTCAGCCGCCTCCGACCCCTCAGCAGCCGAACGCTCGACCAGCAGTCGGGGCTATTCAAGACGAGTTCCCCGACGAGCATGCCGCCTACGTCGTCTTTACAAGCCAACCAGAAGACCGGCGTAGCCGACGCCGACAGCATCAAGAAGTCAACGCAGTTGCCTCCAACAATCCCGAGTTCATGCACTGGTCAGAAAGGCCTATCAGTTGGAGCCGAACTGATCACCCAGAGGTGATGCCATCTCCCGGCTCTTACGCCTTGGTTTTGGATGCCACCCTCGCAACAGACAGGCGAGCTGCCCATTTCTCCCTCGTGCTGATATATGGCGGGAGCAGCATCAACATACTATACCGTGACACCATGGAGAAGTTGAGCATCAAGACGAAGCAGCTCATGCCTAGTCGGACTGTGTTCCATGGCATCATACGCGGCATGTCCTGCTCCCCAATCGGCAAGATCAAGATAGATGTCCTCTTCGGGGACAAGGGTCATTTCCGCCGAGAGGCAGTGTGGTTTGAGGTAGTGGATCTGGAGAGCCCTTACCACGTGTTGCTTGGCCGACCTGCTCTGGCCAAGTTCATGGCTGTACCCCACTATGCCTACCTCAAGATGAAGATACCGAGTTCCAAGGGCATCATCACCATAGCCGGAGACTACAAGAAATCCTCCGAGTGTGCGGCAGCTAGTAGCCGGCTGGCCGAGTCCCTCGTGATTGCTGAAGAGAAGAAGATACTGGATCGACTCGTGGCCATGGCCGGCAAGCAGCCGACCCTATCCCCCGACCCCAAGGAGTGTGATGCCCAAGGTTCTTTCCAGCCGGCCAAAGAAACAAAGAAGGTACCTCTGGACCCGGAGCACCCAGAAAGGTTTGCCGCCATTGGGGCAAGCCTGGACAGCAAAGACGAAGGCGAGCTCGTCGATTTCCTCCGTGAGAATCAGGACATCTTCGCATGGTCCCCCAAGGACATGCCGGGTGTTCCGAAGGAATTCGCCGAGCACAAACTACACATCCGAGAAGGTGCGAAACCAGTCAAGCAGCCCCTCCGGCGACTGTCGGAAGAGAAGAGAAGGATTGTAGGAGAAGAGATAGCCCGGCTTCTGGCAGCTAGTTTCATTATGGAGGTTTTCTTTCCAGAATGGCTTGCCAACCCGGTCCTCGTGCTGAAGAAAAATAACAAGTGGCGCATGTGTATAGACTACACTAGCCTCAACAAGGCCTGCCCCAAAGATCCCTTCGCCTTGCCAAGGATTGATCAAGTGATAGACTCCACAGCCGGATGTGAGCTGTTGAGCTTCTTGGATGCTTACTCAGGCTACAACCAGATAAAGTTGGATCCAGCTGACCGCCTAAAAACCGCCTTCATCACACCATTCGGAGCTTTCTGCTACCTGATTATGACATTCGGCTTGAGAAATGCCGGTGCCACTTTTCAGCGTTGCATGCAGAAATGCCTCCTCAAGCAGCTCGGCAGAAATGCCCACGTCTATGTAGACGATATTGTGGTGAAGACGGAGAAGCGCGGTACCTTGCTGGAAGACCTCAGAGAGACATTTGAAAACTTGCGCCGGTTTCGGATCAAGCTCAACCCCGAGAAATGCGTGTTCGGAGTACCAGCCGGCCAGCTTCTAGGCTTCCTGGTCTCCGAATGCGGCACCGAATGCAACCCGATGAAGATCACGGCCATAGAGAGAATGGAGATTCCCACCAAGGTACGAGACGTCCAAAAGTTCACAGGATGCCTGGCTTCCCTAAACCGCTTCATCAGCCGGCTAGGAGAAAAAGCTCTCCCCCTCTACCGACTCATGAAGAAGTCCACTCACTTCGAGTGGAACGACCAAGCAGACCAAGCTTTCCACGAGCTAAAGAAGACGCTGACCATGCCGCCTGTCTTGGCGGCACCGACTGAGAAAGAGCCCATGCTCCTTTACATTGCCGCCACTCGCCGGGTGGTCAGCACAGTTATGGTCGTCCAGCGCCCAGGAGAAGGCCGAGCTTAGCTAGTCCAGAGGCCAGTATATTATTTAAGTGAAGTATTATCTGCCTCGAAGCAGAACTACCCACACTACCAAAAGATGTGCTACGGTGTGTACTTCACCGCCAAGAAGCTCAAGCCCTACTTTCAAGAGCACCCCATCATGGTCGTATGTAATGCCCCGCTCGCCGAGATCATAGGAAGCCGGGATGCATCCGGCCGGGTGGCAAAATGGGCCATTGAGCTAGCTCCCTACACGATCTTCTACCAGCCTCGCACCGCCATTAAGTCCCAAGCACTGGCCGACTTCCTCGTCGACTGGGCCGAAACCCAGTACCTGCCACCGGCCCCCGACTCCACTCACTGGCAGATGCACTTCAATGGGTCCAAGATGCATACTGGCTTGGGAGCCGACACATCCTCACCTCTCCCAAGGGCGACAAGCTCAAGTACACATTGCAAATTCATTTTGCCGCCTCCAACAATGTGGCCGAGTACGAGGCGCTTATACACGGGCTCCGGCTAGCCAAAGAGCTCGGCATCCGCCGGATCCTGTGCTATGGTGACTCGGATTTGGTGGTCCAGCAGTCATCTGGCGACTGGGACGCCAAGGACGGGAACATGGCGAGCTACCGCTTCCTCGCTCAGCAAATTAGTGGATATTTTGAAGGATGTGAGTTCCTTCATGTACCACGGGCCGACAACGTGCGAGCAGATGCCCTGGCGCGAATAGGCTCCACCTGGCAAGCTATACCAGCCAGCGTTTCTCTCCGCCGCCTCCTCAAGCCGTCTATAAAGCCATCTCCAGAATCTGATTCCATCTTCGTGCCGCTTGACCCCGATGCGGTCAGGTCCGACTTGGGGAACCAAGCAGGCGGCTCGGGGACTGCCAGTCGCACTCGGCCCGGGAACTTCGGAACTCGGCCCGGGGGCTACTGCAGCCGGCCCGGGGACTGCATCGACACAACAGGCAGTGGCCGACTCCAACTCTTCACCACCCTGCCCACCCGCCCTGGTCACAGTAGCAGTTTTGACAGTAGAAGAAGTCGCAGCTCCATCATGGGCCCAGCCCATCCTCAACTTCTTAGTAAAAAGAGAGTTGCCAACTGACGAGATCTCGGCAAGACAAGTCCAACACCGAGCCGGAGCATACACAATAGTAAACCGAGAGCTTGTTAGGCGCAGCATCACTGGAGTCTTACAGCACTGCGTCGAGCCAGAGAAGGGCATAGCAATCCTCAAGGACATCCACCATGGTGAATGCAGCCACCACGCGGCCTCAAGATCACTCGTCGCCAAAGCTTTCCGCCATGGATTCTTCTGGCCGACTGCTTTGGATGACGCCAAGGAACTAGTCAAACACTGCAAAGGGTGCCAAGTTTTCAGTTCCAAGCAACACCTGCCGGCTTCTGCACTCAAGACCATCCCCCTCACCTGGCCTTTTGCCATCTGGGGACTGGACATGGTGGGCCCATTCAAGACGGAACGCGGCGGCATGACACATCTGCTCGTCGCTATGGACAAATTTACCAAGTGGATTGAAGCAAAGCCGATCAAAAAGCTGAATGCGCCAACTGTCGTGACATCCATTGCCGATATTACAACCCGGTACGGCATGCCGCATAGCATCATCACCGACAATGGCACAAATTTTGCCAAGGGAGCACTG
Source organism: Triticum dicoccoides (assembly GCF_002162155.2). NCBI lineage: Eukaryota > Viridiplantae > Streptophyta > Magnoliopsida > Poales > Poaceae > Triticum > Triticum dicoccoides. The sequence goes on from NC_041382.1 coordinate 523,207,517, forward strand.
GCACACTTCTGCGCAACACAAGGCATCCGGCTGGACCTAGCGTCCGTTGCCCACCCCCAGTCAAACGGCCAGGTCGAGCGAGCAAACGGCCTCATCCTCTCCGACATCAAGCCCCGACTGGTCGTGCCACTAGAGTGTTCGGTCGGCTGTTGGCTCGACGAGCTGCCGGCCGTCCTCTGGAGTTTGCGCACTACCCCAAACAAGTCAACCGGCTTCACCCCTTTCTTCCTTGTATATGGTGCCGAGGCTGTCATCCCAACTGACATCTAGTTCGACTCACCTCGGGTCACCATGTACACGGAGGCGGAGGCCAAGGAAGCACGAGAAGACGGCGCCGACCTGCTGGAAGAAGGCCGGCTATTATCCCATATCCGGTCCGCCATCTATCAGCAGGGTATGTGCCGCTACCACAGCCGGAAGGTCAAGCCAAGATCCTTCCAAGAGGGCGATTGTCGGTGTCAAAACCGACGGATCTCGGGTAGGGGGTCCCGAACTGTGTGTCTAGGCCGGAGGGTAACAGGAGGTAGGGGACATGATGTTTTACCCAGGTTCGGGCCCTCTTGATGGAGGTAAAACCCTACGTCCTGCTTGATTGATATTGATGATATGGGTAGTACAAGAGTAAATCTACCATGAGATCAGAGAGGCTAAACCCTAGAAGCTAGCCTATGGTATGATTGTATGTTGTGGTTGTTGTTCTACGGACTAAAACCCTTTGGTTTATATAGACACCGGAGAGGGTTAGGGTTACACAAGGTCGGTTACAAAGGAGGAGATATCCATATCCGTATTGCCTAGCTTGCCTTCCACGCCAAGTAGAGTCCCATCCGGACACGAGACGAAGTCTTCAATCTTGTATCTTCATAGTCTAATAGTCCGACCAATGGAGATAGTCCGGCTGTCCGGAGATCCCCTAATCCAGGACCCCTCAGTAGCCCCTGAACCAGGCTTCAATGACGATGAGTCCGGCATGCAGTATTGTCTTCGGCATTGCAAGGCGGGTTCCTTCTCCGAATACATCACAGAAGAATTTGAATACAAGGATAGTGTCCGACCCTGCAAAATAAGTTCCACATTCCACCATAGAGAGAATAATATTTCCGCAGATCTAATTTGCTGGCTTGTTTTGGCAGCATGACGTTATGTCATGTCCCGGTGATTATCCGAACCGTTTCTTTTAACCAGCCCCGCACATAACGCGAGGCAGTTTTTTGACACCTCTTGTCAAAGCAGAGATCGTGTCCCCTTATTACGGGATTCTCATCAATGCGTGCATGGGTAACCCAACCGCGTCATCAGTTGCGGCGCTTGGGGGATAAGCGAGTTTTACCAGGAAAGTGGGGACGCTTAGTTTCGTCCGCCCATATAACGGGATAAGGATTCACCATTCTATCCACGCCTTCTCCCTCCCTTACTCATCCGTTTTCGCACACTCAAGCTCTAGCGCCCAGGTCCACACTTCCCACCTCCACCTTCTCCAACCATGTCCGGAGCGGGAGGCAGGTGGATGGTCTCCTCCGTCACGGAGGGAGACATCAAGAAACTAAGGAGAGCCGGATACCTGCCCGACGACATCGCGCACCGGCTCCCAGATGAGGGGCAGCTCATCCCCACCCCCAGGCCCCATGAGAGGGTAGTATTCCTCACCCATTTCCTCTGCGGACTGGGATTCCCTCTCCATCCCTTCGTTCAGGGGCTCATGTTTTATTACAGCCTGGATTTCCATGATCTGGCCCCGAACTTTATCCTCAACATCTCGGCGTTTATCGTCGTGTACGAGGCCTTCTTCCGCATCCAGCCCCACTTCAGCTTATGGCTGAAGACCTTCAATGTCAAGCCGAAGGTGGTGGGCGGCCGCCAGGCGGAGTGCGGAGGCACCATGGTGGGCAAGATGCCCAACGTAACATGGCTCAAGGGCTCCTTTGTGGAAACCATAAAGGGGTGGCAATCGGGGTGGTTCTACATCACCAAGCCGTGCGACCCTGCATGGGCAGCGGCCCCCGAGTTCCGATCTAGCATTCCCACACGGCTCACCTCCTGGAAAGAGAAGGGCCTGTCCTGGGGTAGTTCGAAAGAGCTGACCGGACTCCAAACATGTATTCAAAACATGGTGAACAAGAAGCTCAATCTTGTCAACATAGTCCAAGTTATGCTCATCCACCGGATACTCCCGTGCCAACAACGGGAGTTGAACTTGTGGGAGTTTGATCCGGCGCAGCACCGAACTCTGAACAGGCTCTTCGACACGACTCATGAAGACGCCTGGAGGGTGTTGTTCAAAAGTGTCGAGGTCCCCCCCTATTACTGAGGATCGCGGATTCAGCGCAAAGCGCCAAGCCAGTGCGGTAAGCTGCTTTACCTTTCACAGGATACTTATTTTTTTATATAGATTGACTCTATGCGGGATCTAAACTCCCGTACCTTTGAAAGGACTGGCAGAAGATGGCCGGACAGATCGACTGTCTGGCTCCTTTGCCCGAAGGCCCCACAGACGCTCTTCTGGCGAAGATGTTGACTCCGGCCCCTTATACGGTGCCGGAGAAGACCAAGAAGGACAAGGGAACCTATAAGAGTTCCCAACACCAGGCGTCATCGGACTCACCGTCCGATGACTCTGCAGCGCACTCTTCCCCCGAAGACGAGGAAGAAGAAGAAGAAGATGCTACCCCACCGACTGGGGGAGACAAGAAAAGGAAAGCCGCCCCAACTGGGGAGGCCGGAGGGTCCAAGAAGGGAAGGACGCTCCTTCCGGATGGTTCCACCGCCGCCGACGAAGGCGAAGACAGGTGGTTTCACAGGGTCAAGCCCCCGGGGAGATTGTAAGTATTCGAATACCAGAGTAACTCATAGGATTCCTTTGTCGCACTGCTTTCCCTAACATCGAACGCAATTATGCAGGCCGCCATGATCCAGTATTGATGTATCATCGGATGGCTCCTTGGGCTTGTCGGACATGGATAGCGATCCAGTCCCGACCGCCACCTCCCCTCATCCTGCCAACAACACCGATGTGTTGTCTCAAGAGGCACCGGATCGAGGGGAGACGGTCCCGGAGGTGCCTCAAGGCGACCTTCCGGACTCCGGGAGCCAAGGGGACAGGGCCCCTAAGAGCTCCGAGTTCGGCCCTCAGCCGAACACCGCGCCAGAACCTCCAGCGGTTCCAGGCTTGGGCAGGCGGCCTCCTTCTAAGAGGGGCAAGACGCCTGTGCCAGTGACCTCTGTCCATCCAGAGGCGCCAGACAATCTACTGGAAGCACTTCGCAGTGCTTCCATCGAAGAGGAGCACCGCACTATCATGAGTGCGTTGATCCAGAAGGTTCAGTCCGCCAAGAGCGGATTGACTGAAGCTTGTGCTAGCCTTCTAACAGGCTTCGAGGTAAGTGTTTTAAAATGTAGTAGAAATATTACCGCATAGACAGTAGCCCCTGATGCTTTGTTCGGTGTTCACAAAGAAAAGCCGAACAGAGGATCAAATAATATCGCAGGAGTCTAATATAAGTGTGTCAATATGCATATGCAGGCTTCGCTGCTGGCATTCGCCGCAATAACTGCGGAGGTCACCGTACTGAAGCAGGACCTTGAGGGGTCCAGGAAAGAGCTCGGCCTTGCCAAGAGGTAGCTCGAGGAGAACAAGGGTAAGTAATATCATGTCTTATGTATATATAAAAGAGGACGCGATTGCAAAATAACAGGATCATCGTATGTTTGCCAGGGGCCACGACCGAGGTGGCGACCCTGAAGCAAGCGCTAACCAAGGCCGAAGATAAAGCGGCCAAGGAGCGCACCGAGCGAGAGAAGAACGAGGCTCGGGTGGGCGAGGTGCAGCAAGAGCTCCAGGCTCTTGTGGCGAAGCACGAGGCGTTGGAGGTTGACTCCAAGACGCAGGAGTCTGAGCTTGTCGCGGCCCTCGAGAGTGTAAAAAGTGCCAAGGCCGAAGCCCAAAAGGCCCTCCAAAAGATCGACGCGATGAAGAAGATATCGGCGGGTAAGGCTTTCTATATGCAAAGCAAGCATGTAAAAGTAAATTACCGATTACTTACCCGGATCCGGAGCTCTTCAGGAGCATTCGCAGATTTGCCCCGCAGTGTGTCCGATGCTGCACAATTTTACTAGGCCGAGGACGGAAGCTCGACGGAGAAGCTGTTCTGGTCTCAGTATGCTGAGGCCGAACATCCGGTGCCAATGAGCGACCAGCTGAAGCAGATGGTCGAGCTACATAAGGCGGCCGATCAGGCCATGAAGAGCTTTATAGTCCGGTTGTGGCCTGGCGACGCCCTTCTGAATAGCTTCTTCGGCCTGGTGAGGCGGCTTGTCGATGCCTGCCCGCGGCTGGAGGTCGTCAAGCGATCTGTCTGCATTGAAGGTGCACGCCGGGCTTTCGCCCGTGTGAAATTGCAGTGGGTCAAGCTAGACGCCGTGAAGCTGATCAAGCAGGGGCCGCCAGAGGGCAAGGAGCACCGCCACCCCGAGATGTACTACGAGGGTGTTCTGCTGGGTGCCTGTCTCATCGCGGACGAGTGTTCAAAAGATGTAATATTTGAATGAGGCTTGCTCGTTTTATCCTGCATGTAAGAAAACTTGTTTCATATGCGCTATGCAACGCTTGTTGGAATTTAAAATATTACCTTCTGTTTGGCTCTTTATCCAATCTGAGAGATGGCTAGTCCTCGGCTTCTGCCCCCATGCCACGAGTGCTGGGGTGTTCGGGATAAACCTGAGCACTCTTGTTCCCATGTTTGGGTCCTTTGAGGGAGGTGCTCAGCACAGCGAACAAGGCAACCGGACTAATAATGCTTTATCACTCTCACTTAGCCATAGAATTCTATAATTTCAAATTTCGGCGAAGCCCCTGGTATTCGGAAGGTCGAATTCGGGGTGCGATACACGCCTTTAAGCCGGACAGGGCCGGCCCCTCGCTCTAAGAGGCATAAGTCTTTAGGGACTTGAAAACCTCGCCGAACAGCGACCAGTCTCTCGCCTTATCATGACAATCAGTTTTAGCTTTCTCTACTGAGGTGTTGAACCCAACAGAACCGGGGCACAATCGCAGTAGTTCTCCTAGCGCTACCTTAGCCGATAGAGAGGAACGTAAGGTACCAAAACATAGGAGCCGGGCAAACCCAACATTTGACCAAAGACATGATTCGGAGCCGATGCATATAATGCTATAAGTTCGGGGTGCCGCACTTGTGAAAGTGTTCGGACTTTTCACACCGCATTGTGGGGTACGTAAGCCCCTGGTGTATTGACCGTACCATAGTGTACGGTTCCAAGGCGTCATTAATGAACACACACACACACACACACACACACACACATATATATATATATATATATATATATAACAAGAATGCAATAATGGTCGTAATGTCATGCATTGTTTATTAAAAAATTGCGTTAAAGCAGAGTGATACAGATAGTGCGATAAGCAAAGAGTAGGACTATGTCCCTTCCAAGGGCAAGCTGAGGAATGATATAAATTGAGTATTTCACTCATTACTGTAATCAACGTGGGAATTCTGTGGTATAACGTAGTTGTCTGCCTCCTTGGTTGCTGCATCATGTGTTCGGCAATAGTGCTGCCGGACAGTGTTTCCAGAGATTAAGGTCCTGAAAGAAAAAGAAAAATAACCGAACAGGAAGCCCCTAGTGCGGTTTAGGCCGCGTCTTGGGGCGTGCCGCAGTTGTGCCCCCCTCCCCACCTGTGCCCATGGTATTTTTAATGCGTAATTATGTACGCGCGGCACGAGTTTCGCCGCTGGGCTGGGATTGGGGTGGCCGCCGTATTGCTATGCGAGCTTAGATCGCGCCAGACGGTCTATTTGCCGATTGCCCTGAGCGCGCTTAAAGGTGTCCAGGCTGTGAAGCGCCAAACTGGTTGATTGCCTTGAGAGGCTGCTTTGCGTTTCTGCTGCGAGGGCTGCGGTGTGCTCCTCTGTTTGGAGAGAGCGCTATCTGTTTCCATTGACTGTAATAACTCCGCGAGGTCCTGGCATCTTGAGCTTGAGGTATGCATAATGCGGTACCGCATTGAATCTAGCAAATGCGGTTCGCCCGAGCAGCGCGTGATAACCACTGCGGAACGGGACTATATCGAAGATTAACTCTTCGCTTCGGAAGTTATCCAGGGATCTGAAGACCACTTCCAGTGTAATTGAGCCTGTGCAATGGGCCTCTACACCTGGAATGACGCCCTTAAAGGTCGTTTTTGTGGGTTTGATCCTTGAGGGGTTTATACCCATTTTGCGCACTGTGTCCTGATAAAGCAGGTTCAGGCTACTGCCACCGTCCATAAGGACTCGAGTGAGGTGAAATCCATTGATGATTGGGTCTAGGACCAGTGCGGTGAATCTGCCATGACGGATACTAGTGGGGTGGTCCCTGCGATCAAAGGTGATCGGACAGGAGGACCAAGGGTTGAACTTTGGGGTGACTGGCTCCAACGCATATACGCCCCTGAGCGCACGCTTCCGCTCCCTCTTGGGGATGTGGGTTGCGTATATCATGTTCACCGTCCGCACTTGCGGGGGAAACCTCTTCTGTCCTCTAGTGTCACACCCTAGCTAGTCATGCATCAGAGTGTGTGCATCATGTTTAAAATTCCATTTAATTTGAAATGGGGATTTGTGAAACCCTCAGAATCATTTCTGAAAAATGACCCAAATAAAAATTTCTCCAAAAGGGTCCAAGAAAATGCTCATGTTGCTCTCTGAAAATATTGGACAGAGATAAAAATCAAACCAATATTTTTAAGAGCTCATAGGTATTTATTTTGGGCATTTGGAATTAATGCATAAATATTTGCATTGGAAATATATTAGTTATATATATTAATATATGTCCAAAAATTATGCCACCTGTTGGGGAGCTCTGGAATAATATATCTAGCTCCTGCAAAAATTGGCATAAGGTTATAAAATGATTTAATATTTTATTTAAATCAAAACAAATGTCAGAAATTAGAAAACAGAAATAATTAAAAGGGAGCACCTTACCTGGGCTCCTCCCTGTCCGGCCCAGCCAGCTGGCCGGCCCAGCCCGCCTCCCTCCTCTGTCGTCTTCGTCCTCGACAGAGGGAGGGGAGTGTGGCCGGCGCGCGCGCGCGCCACCGCGCCACGCCACCTGCTCGCTTGCCTGCCTGCCCCTCCCCTCCTCGTCTCGATGCCCCGGACGACGCCACGCCCTCCCCTGCTCTCTCTCACTCTCCCTCGGTTCTTCCCCTCCTCTCCCTCGCTCTCTCTCTCACGGCCGAACACCACCATCGCCGCCGTTCGTCATAGCAGCCGTCACCGGCCACCCCTCGCCCCTCCGCTGAGCTCAGGAGCCCCGCCGCGACCCCCTCTTCCTCCCCACCAAGCCAAGCCCCTCCGGAAGCCCTGCATCACCGCCCACGTCGCCGTTCCCCTCCTCGGCCACCGGAGATCGTCGCCGTTGAATCGAGAGCTACCGGACGTCCCCGAGCCCGCTAACCATCCCTGCAGCTCCGCGGTGAGCCACTGACCCGATTCCCCCTTGCCCCGTCGTCCCTAGCATCCTGTAGTTGCCGTCCCCTTGAGCTCTGAAGCTCGCCGCCGCCGTGCCTCGTCGCCGCCGTGGCTGGAGCCGTTGTAGCTCGAAGCCGAGCACACCATCGTGCTCCACACCTCACCAGGAGCACGTAGCACGCACCAACGCCTCCCCTAGCGCCCTGCATCGCCTAACCCGCCGTTGGCCGAACTCCGGCCGCCGCTCACGAGCTCGCCGTCGTCGGTACCGGCCACCACAGGCACGGCCACCACCACCGTTCAACGCGCGGGAGCAAGGGCTCTCCAACGAGCCCAAGCACGGCCTCGCCCGTGCCCTGTAGCGCGTTTCCGCATCGCGTCGCCGTCTCGAGCCTCGCCGGCGTCATGTCGCCGGTGGGTTTGACCCACCTTGACCACGGCAGGACCCCCCCTGTGTCCCTGACAGGTGGGCCCAGCCCTGTTAGCTAATTAGGATTAGCACTAACCGAATTAGTTAAACTAACTACCCCCCCTGACACTGACCAGTGGGCCCCAGCGCCACTAATTCCTAATTAGGATTAAATTAACCCTGTTAAACCCCCCTGTCACTGACGTGTGGACCCCACATGTCAGGTTTGACCCCAGCCAGCCGCAGTTGACCGCTGATGTCATGCTGACGTCATGCTGGCGCAATATTTATATTTCTGGATTTAAATTAAATCAGGAAATTCCAGAATATTATTTAAACTTCAAAAATTCATAACTTTTATTCTGTAAATCCAAATTGGACAAATTATATATGAAAAATGATCAAAAAAATCCAATCTATCCATCTGTACTATTTTCATGCATGATCAAACAAGTTAAATTGATGTTTTAAGCAGAACAAGGAGAAGCACTTTAAAAGGCCATGTTTGAGTTTGAAATTTGAATCTTTGATTCAAATTTGTTCAAACCCTTCTGGTTTTAGTTGCATTAGCCCAACACACTCATATTGCCATGTTTCATGCATGCATCATATTGTTGCACATTGTTTGGTGATGGTTGTGTATCGGTGTCTTTTGCGACAGGTTCTGCCTCCGAGGAGTACCGTGATTACCCTAACGAAGAACCGTATCAGTGCATCGAACCATCAGGCAAGCAACCAACCATTTGATCATATCGATACAATCCCATGTTCTCGCTCCTGCTCTCTTTTACTGCATTAAGACAACGCGTTTCAAACTGCTGTGTGCTACGGTAGTTGAAGCCATTTCCTCTGCATGACCTGTCATTGCCACAGTAACTAGATGAAACCCACTAGCATGTGTAGGAGTTGATTGAGCCATATGTATGTGTTGTTCCTACCTTGCTATGCCTGCTATGCTTAGAGTCGCGTCAGGTCTGGTTCATCTGGGTGATGGGCTAAAGTGAAATGTTTAGGTCGGTAATGAGAGTGGTGTGGTGAACACGATTTGGTAAAGGTATCGATGAGAGGCCATGTAGGAGTACATGGTCGGTTGTTTCATTGAAGACGACCTTAAGCACTGAGATCTGTATGTGTGATTTAAGAATCAGCTACTACCATGCATTGGGCCCGAAACCAATGGACCCTCTCGGCTTCTTATTCACCCTAGTTCTCCGTCCAGGAGTTGCAAGTAGTTTCTGGTGTTTGTAGCCTACTGGAGGCCGTGGACAGCGCTGACCGTAGGGGTGGGCTGTGATGCGGTAGGTACGTGGCCGGGTGTACCGAATACCCGTTAGGTATCTCGGGAACCCTGTTCACATCGTTCGGGGCCGTATGGGAAACCTCGGCCGGACTCCCTGCGGATGGAACCTGAATAGGCGATAAACCTGGACTGGAGGCTTAGGTGATTAGGTAGGTCGTGGCCGACACCCACGTTGGGCTTCCGCTTGAAGGTTGCCGAGTACATGTCGTGTAAACGACGGTAAGTGGTGAGAGCGTGTATGAAGAAGTACCCCCTGCAGGGTTAACATGATCTATTCGAATAGCCGCGTCCGCGGTAAAGGACTACTTGGTTGCCTATACAGTTCATAGACAAGTAAATGAAAACTGTTAAAAACCTCAAGATAAGTGTGAGTGCCGAGGATGGCTCTTCCGTAGGAAGACGGAGGCGGATCCTCGGTAGTGTATTGAAGTGGTGAGTAGTGGACTCGTGTGCGCAAAACCATTTCAAGTTGGAGTATCGTAGGTTAGCCTAGCCAAGAGTCAATGCATGTATGTAGGATCTGATGTAAGTCTTGCTGAGTACCTTTGTACTCATGTTGCTATAATCTACATTTTTACAGAAGACGCTGCAACCCCTTCTGATGGGTTCTATGTAGACGTTGACATCAACGAGTAGGCTAAAGACCCAGGTGGTGACCCTGAGCTTGTGAAGGACCACGTAGTATAGCTAGGCTTTCCAAGCCTCTTTTATTTTACTAGTTGTCTGTACTCAGACAAGTTACTTTCGCTGCTGGTTTGTATGACTGTATGACTTGTATGTGGGGTCGTGAGACCCGTACCTTTGTGTATGTTATGTATGGCTCACCGAGCCTTAAATAAAGTACTTGTGTCATAGAGTCATGTTGTGATGCTTCGTTGTATTTGCACATATCGAGCATATTGTGTGTATGATTGAAATGCTTGGTATGTGTGGGATCTGACTATCTAGTTGTTTATCTTTGGTAGCCTCTCTTACCGGGAAATGTCTCCTATTGTTACCGCTGAGCCATGGTAGCTTGCTACTGCTCTGGAACACTTAGGCTGGCCGGCATGTGTCCTTCTTCGTTCCTGTGTCTGTCCCTTCGGGGAAATGTCACGCTTTGAGTACCGGAGTCCTGTTAGCCCGCTACAGCCCGGTTTACCGGAGTCCTGCTAGCCCAGTGCTACAGCCCGGACCCACTTGCTGATGACCGACACGTTTGAAGCTGGGTCATGAATGCCTGTCCCTGTAAGTCTGTGCCACTTTGGGTTTACGACTAGTCATGTCAGCCCGGGCTCCTTATCATATGGATGCTAGCGACACTATCATATACGTGAGCCAAAAGGCGCAAACGGTCCCGGGCAAAGGTAAGGCGACACCCGTGGGGATACCGTGCGTGAGGCCGCAAAGTGATATGAGGTGTTACCGGCTAGATCGATGTGACATCGAGTCGGGGTCCTGACAGCATTGGCATCAGAGCCGGACTGCCTGTAGGTTCTCCAAGCCAAACTGGTCGATGTTGAGTCTAGAAATTCTTTAGTTATATGTAGGGGAATTGTTTGTGGGATGGAACGTAAGGCTCTTTTTACTCCTTTATCTTATGACATTCTGATCTGAGTCAGTCTATTCTTCCACCGGGGGTTAAGGAATTAGGATCTATTCTCTGTATCAGGATCACGTGTTACTAATCAGTAGTACCTTATAAGTTTGATGGATACAAGCCTAGTTCAGTTCTTCTACCATATTATGTTGCTAGGATGGTCTCAGAACTTTGATATGATGATGTTGAGTGTGTATGAAATCCTTTGTCAAATGTCTCAAAATCCTTCTTGAGCATTTACAGCTGTTATGCTGCCGAAATTTTGCTAGAAATTCTAATGCCTTTGCATTATGATTGTGCTTTCAGATGGCCACTCGCGACCTCAATCAAGTGGTTCGCCTGACTCGATGCCTAGATGTACCCGGCCATACTGCCAAGTTGGTCAGGGTAATGACTGAGGCTGGATACCGCTGGTATCCTGAGTACACGGTCGAAGAGCAATTTCGGGACTTTAATCAAAGCCAGTATCTCTGCACTGTCAGGATATTTCCATCTTATCCTGGATCCACCGAGCCCCTTCACTGCTCCTATGGACTCGGGGTTACTATTGAGATGGCTGTGCAGGACGCCGCCTACTCTATGATGACCATTATGCGAGTCAGATCTGGTCTATTTCGGGACTCTGATTTCCGGTATATGCCAGGATCACTTCCGGGAGCACAAGGGTATCTCCAGGCTATCTATGCTGACCCCACCCAGGAGGATTCACGGACTCGCACCACTGCGGAGATGCTCGAGGATAAGGACCATGAAAATCGGGCCTTGAGGTTAGAGCTCTTCAATACCCGTGCTGACCACTGGGCCACTTTGACTCGGTTCGCACCGGCGGTGCAAGCTGGATATTCAGATATGTGCGATCTCTATCCTATGAGATCTGCTCTGCCAGACGTGATGGGTTGGCGTGATGTAGGAGGCATCACCCCACCTCGCGGTCCCTGCAGGCCACCGTCTGTTGGTCCAAGGCCTCATCCTAGCCCCTATGGTCCACAAGCTCCGCGAGATCGTCTGTTTACGGATGATCATGTTGAGCTTCCAGGCTATGGAGGTGACTTCTACGAGGACTACTACGGATCGGTCTGAGTTAGTGGTAGTATCACTAGTTCGCACTAGCTGTGTCGTCTATCATCCCGCGTGACTCGTGGGATATGACCTAGTTTGTACTCTTTCCGGAGGTGTAGAGAAATAATGTATAGGAGCTTGGAATGCCTCCGATGAGATGTAATCCTCTTTTCACCGTAATAGTACCTTGTTTGGTCTTGTACTAAACCCTGTATGGTGTGTATGACGATGGAATAAAGAAGCAGTTTCTGTATTTACCATGTCATACGGATGATCATCTTGCATTTCGAGTTATTCCTTACATTTTATATCCTATGTCGGAATTTTATCATCCTGACTAAATCATTGTCTTGTTTACCTAGGATGGTCAACACGCGCACTAACCCTGCTCCTCAAGAGCAGGCCGAAGGCAGTGAAGTCAGGGATGCAAATCTGCCTCATCCTCCTTCCCTAGCCGAGGTTATGATGGAAGCTGAGAGAAACAAGCGGGAGACCAACCGTTTGTTGGAGCGTATTGAACAGAACACGGCACACCATCAGAGGACTAACGTGGTGTCACTCAGTGATTTTATCAAATTACATCCACCCACGTTCCACCACTCCATCGAGCCTCTCGACGCTGATGACTGGCTTCGCAGTATCTCTCACAAACTGCGTTCCGCGCTAGTAGCGGAGGCTGACAAGGTCACCTTTGCTGCATATCATCTTGAAGGCCCCGCCAGTCTATGGTGGGAGAATTATGGAGCTATGTGCCCAGCGGGCCATGTCACTACTTGGGCTGAGTTCAGCGAGGCTTTCCGTGAACATCACATTCCGGAGGGTCTCATGGACCGTAAACGTGAAGAATTTTGCAGTTTCACCCAAGGCCGACTTTCTGTGGATGCTTACAGCAGGGAGTTTGGTAATCTCGCACGATATGCAACTGAGGAGGTGTCTACTGATGCCAAGAAGCAAGCAAGGTTCCGTAAGGGCCTTAGTCCTGAGCTTCGCCGTGACCTCCGTCTGCATGAGTGCACATCTTTTCAGAAACTTGTCAACAAAGCCATCAGTGCTGAAACTGGTCAGACTGACTATGACGCAACACGCAAGCATGGCCGTGACATGGGTTCCTCATCCGGTGCTGGTCCTCAGAAGCGCCGCGTGTGGGTGCCCAACACCGCCCTGCCACCCAGGTTCACACCGAGGCCATCCTTCCAGGCGCCTCGCCCCGTTCAACAGTCTGCACCGGCCAAACCCTTTGGGGGTCCAACTAACAATGCTCCTCCACGTACCAGTTCCGTGACTTGTTTCAAGTGTGGGGAATCTGGCCACTATATGCGTGAGTGTCCCCAGACCAACCCCAACCAGTCTGCTAAAGCTGCTGGCCGTGGCAAGCCGACAGGGAAAGTGTTCCACGCCAAGCCGGTCACCGCTTCACGTGGCCATGTCAACTGTATCTCTGCCGAAGAAGCTCAAGAGGATCCCAACGTCGTTCTCGGTACGCTTCTTGTTAATTGCCACCCGGCATCTGTTCTTTTCGATACAGGAGCCTCTCATTCTTTTATATCCGAAAATTATGCTCGTTTGCATAACGTTGCATTCTGTGACATGCCATCCACTATGGAAATTTCTACTCCTGGTTCTAGATGGCAGACCTCTAGGGTAAGTTATGGAAATGAAATCCAAGTCGACAGACTTGTTTTCCTCGCGTCCTTGATAGCCCTTAAATCTTCAGATATTAATATCATTCTGGGTATGGACTGGATGTCGGCTCATCAAGCCAAAATTGATTGCTTCTCTAGGACTGTTCAACTCACCCATCCTTCGGGGAAGATAGTCAATGTCTTGACCCGAATAGCCAAGCGACAGTTATTTTCTCTTAACGCCAGCCCTTTGCCAGACCTTGAGGACGTTCTGGTAGTCCGTGACTTCCCGGATGTCTTTCCAGAGGAATTGCCAGGTGTTCCACCTGACAGGGATGTCGAGTTCGTAATAGACCTCATTCCAGGAACCGTTCCGATTGCTAGAAGACCTTATAAGATGGCACCACTAGAACTAGCCGAGCTTAAGAAACAACTCGATGAGTCCTTGAAAAAGGGTTTCATCCGCCCTAGCTCATCTCCGTGGGCTTGCCCCGTCCTATTCGTCAAGAAGAAGGATGGTACGGACCGGATGGTTGTAGATTACCGACCTGTCAATTTGGTCACAATCAAGAACAAATATCCGCTTCCCAGGATCAACGACCTGTATGATCAGCTCGCTGGATCCTCAGTCTTCTCCAAGATGGATTTGAGGTTGGGCTACCATCAAATCAAAATCAGAAACGGGGACATTCCTAAAACGGCCTTTGTTACTCGTTATGGCCACTACGAGTACACCGTCATGTCCTTCGGTTTAACCAACGCTCCAGCCACCTTTTCTCGGTTAATGAACTCAATCTTCATGGAGTATTTGGATAAATTCGTCGTGGTTTACCTCGATGATATACTCATCTACTCCAAGAACGAGGAGGAACATGCCGAACATCTAAGGCTAGTGTTGAAGAAACTTCGAGAGCATCGCCTTTATGCCAAATTTTCTAAATGTGAATTCTGGTTGTCAGAAGTGACCTATCTGGGTCATGTAATATCTGGTAAAGGTATTGCTGTTAACCCTGAGCGAGTTCAAGCCGTCCTTAATTGGACTCCACCTGAATCGGTTAAGCAAGTTCGGAGTTTTCTGGGCTTAGCGAGCTATTGTCGTTGCTTTGTCGAGAACTTCTCCAAGGTTGCTAAACCTCTAACCGAACTCCTCAAGAAAGATAAGAAGTTCGAGTGGACTCCACATTGTGAGCACAGCTTTCAGGAACTGAAAAGACGCCTGACCTCTGCTCCCGTACTGGTACCGCCAGACTTCTCCAAGGACTTTGTTATCTACTGCGACGCCTCGCGACAAGGACTAGGTTGCATCCATATGCAAGATCGACATGTAATTGCCTACGCTTCACGGCAATTGCACCCACATGAGGAGAATTATCCTACTCATGATCTAGAGCTTGCAGCTGTAGTCTATGCACTTAAAACCTGGCGACATTACCTCCTCGGTAATCGTTGCGAAATATTCACTGATCACCAAAGTCTGAAGTACATTTTCACCCAACCGGATCTGAATCTCAGGCAAAGACGTTGGGTTGAGTTGATCACAGATTTCGACTTAGGAATAACTTACACCCCAGGAAAAGCCAACGTCATGGCTGATGCGCTAAGTCGTAAATCTTATTGTAACAACCTGATGTTACAACAAAGTCAACCGCTTCTCCATGAGGAATTTCGGAAGCTTAACCTTCACATTGTTCCTCAAGGATTTCTTTCCACCTTGGTGGCAAAACCTACTCTTACGGATCAAATCATTGCTGCCCAGAAGCGAGATAAGGGAATATCTAAAATCAAAGAGAACATTGCTAGCGGAGGTGCTAGTTGTTTCTCCACAAATGATCATGGTGTTGTGTACTTTGAGAACCGTCTAGTGGTTCCCAAGAACCAGCATCTACGGCAGTTGATCCTTAAGGAGGCTCATGTATCTCCTCTCACCATTCATCCCGGTAGTACTAAGATGTATCAGGACCTACGCCAGAGGTTCTGGTGGACTAGGATGAAGAGAGAAATTGCTCAGTATATTGCTAATTGCGACGTCTGTCGTCGTGTAAAAGCAGAGCATCAACGGCCTGCTGGCACCCTTCAACCCTTAGCTATTCCTGAATGGAAATGGGATAAAATTGGTATGGATTTCATTACCGGTTTTCCCAGGACCAAGAGAGGGAATAATGCTATTTTCGTCGTGGTCGATCGTCTTTCCAAAGTAGCCCATTTCTTACCTGTTCGTGAGAGTATAACCGCTAGCCAGCTGGCAGACTTATACATCTCCCGAATAGTGTCCCTCCATGGTGTTCCTTTGGAAATTAACTCGGATCGAGGAAGTCTTTTCACCTCTCGATTTTGGGAAAGCTTCCAAAATGCTATGGGAACCCGTCTCTCCTTTAGCACCGCCTTCCACCCTCAGTCGAGTGGTCAAGTGGAACGCGTCAACCAGATTCTAGAAGACATGCTTCGAGCCTCTGTTATCTCATTCGGAATGGACTGGGAGAAGTGCCTTCCATTTGCCGAATTCGCTTACAACAACAGCTATCAATCTAGCTTGGGTAAAGCCCCTTTTGAAGTTCTCTATGGACGACGGTGTCGAACACCCCTTAACTGGTCAGAGACCGGGGAAAGACAATCCTTTGGCCCGGATATGATTCAGGAAGCAGAAGAACAAGTTCGTATCGTTCGTGAAAAGTTGAAAATAGCCCAATCTCGTCAAAAGAGTCAATATGACCGAAAACATAAGGCTATGACTTTCGAGGTTGACGAGAAGGCTTATGTTCGGGTCACCCCTCTGAAGGGAACCCATCGTTTCGGTATCAAAGGCAAATTGGCTCCTCGTTACATTGGACCTTTTCGCATTCTCGCCAAACGAGGAGAAGTTGCCTACCAGTTGGAACTACCTCCGCACCTCTCCAGAGTCCACGATGTCTTCCACGTTTCTCAACTCAGGCGTTGCTTCTCGGATCCTATCCGTGGAGTGGACCACGAAACGCTTGATCTCCAAGATAATCTTACATATCGAGAGTACCCCATTCGTATCCTCGATCAGGCCGAACGTACCACCCGACGTCATAATATCAAGTTTCTCAAAGTACAATGGTCGCACCATTCTGAGGATGAAGCAACTTGGGAAAGGGAGGATCGTCTTCGACTCGAGTATCCCGCCCTCTTCCCGGAGGAACCCAAATCTCGGGACGAGATTCTTTTGAGTGGGGGTGAGTTGTCACACCCTAGCTAGTCGTGCATCAGAGTGTGTGCATCATGTTTAAAATTCCATTTAATTTGAAATGGGGATCTGTGAAACCCTCAGAATCATTTTTGAAAATGATCCAAATAAAAATTTCTCCAAAAGGGTCCAAGAAAATGCTCATGTTGCTCTCTGAAAATATTGGACAGAGATAAAAATCAAACCAATATTTTTAAGAGCTCATAGGTATTTATTTTGGGCATTTGGAATTAATGCATAAATATTTGCATTGGAAATATATTAGTTATATATATTAATATATGTCCAAATATTATGCCAATTATAAAGGAGCTCTGGAATAATATATCTAGCTCCTGCAAAAATTGGCATAAGGTAAATAAATGATTTAATATTTTATTTAAATCAAAACAAATGTCAGAAATTAGAAAAGGAAAATAAATAAAGGTAGAATCTTACCTGGGCCTTTTTACCTGGCGCCTCTGGCCCAGCCAGCTGGCCGGCCCAGCCAGCGGGCGGCCCAGCCCGCCTCCCTCCTCTGTCGTCTTCGTCCTCGACAGAGGGAGGGGAGTGTGGCCGGCGCGCGCGCGCGCCACCGCGCCACGCCACCTGCTCGCCTGCCTGCCTGCCCCTCCCCTCCTCGTCTCGATGCCCCGGACGACGCCACGCCCTCCCCTGCTCTCTCTCACTCTCCCTCGGTTCTTCCCTCCTCTCCCTCGCTCTCTCTCTCTCACGGCCGAACACCACCATCGCCGCCGTTCGCCATAGCAGCCGTCACCGGCCACCCCTCGCCCCTCCGCTGAGCTCAGGAGCTCCGCCGCGACCCCCTCTTCCTCCCCACCAAGCCAAGCCCCTCCGGAAGCCCTGCATCGCCGCCCACGTCGCCGTTCCCCTCCTCGGCCACCGGAGATCATCGCCGTCGATTCGAGAGCTACCGGACGTCCCCGAGCCCGCTAACCATCCCTGCAGCTCCGCGGTGAGCCGCTGACCCAATTCCCCCTTGCCCCGTCGTCCCTAGCATCCTGTAGCTGCCGTCCCCTTGAGCTCCGAAGCTCGCCGCCGCCGTGCCTCGTCGCCGCCGTGGTTGGAGCCGTTGTAGCTCGAAGCCGAGCACACCATCGTGCTCCACACCTCACCAGGAGCATGTAGCACGCACCAACGCCTTCCCTAGCGCCCTGCATCGCCTAACCCGCCGTTGGCCGAACTCCGGCCGCCACTCACGAGCTCGCCGTTGTCGGTACCGGCCACCACAGGCACGGCCACCACCACCGTTCGACGCGCGGGAGCAAGGGCTCTCCAACGAGCCCAAGCACGGCCTCGCCCGTGCCCTGTAGCGCGTTTCCGCATCGCGCCGCCGTCTCGGGCCTCGCCGGCGTCATGTCGCCGGTGGGTTTGACCCACCTTGACCACCGCAGGACCCCCCTGTGTCCCTGACAGGTGGGCCCAGCCCTGTTAGCTAATTAGGATTAGCACTAACCGAATTAGTTAAACTAACTACCCCCCCTGACACTGAGCAGTGGGCCCCAGCGCCACTAATTCCTAATTAGGATTAAACTAACCCTGTTAAACCCCCCCTGTCACTGACGTGTGGACCCCACGCGTCAGGTTTGACCCCAGCCAGCCGCAGTTGACCGCTGACGTCATGCTGACGTCATGCTGGCGCAATATATATATTTCTGGATTTAATTTAAATCAGGAAATTCCAAAATATTATTTAAATTTCAAAAATTCATAACTTTTATTCTGTAACTCAAAATTAGACAAACTATATATGAAAAATGATCAGAAAAATCCAATCTATCCATCTGTACTATTTTCATGCATGATCAAACAAGTTAAATTGATGTTTTAAGCAGAACAAGGAAAAGCACTTTAAAAGGCCATGTTTGAGTTTGAAATTTGAATCTTTGATTCAAATTTGTTCAAACCCTTCTGGTTTTAGTTGCATTAGCCCAACACACTCATATTGCCATGTTTCATGCATGCATCATATTGTTGCACATTGTTTGGTGATGGTTGTGTATCGGTGTCCTTTGCGACAGGTTCTGCCTCCGAGGAGTACCGTGATTACCCTAACGAAGAACCGTATCAGTGCATCGAACCATCAGGCAAGCAACCAACCATTTGATCATATCGATACAATCCCATGTTCTCGCTCCTGCTCTCTTTTACTGCATTAAGACAACGCGTTTCAAACTGCTGTGTGCTACAGTAGTTGAACCCATTTCCTCTGCATGACCTGTCATTGCCACAGTAACTAGATGAAACCCACTAGCATGTGTAGGAGTTGATTGAGCCATATGTATGTGTTGTTCCTACCTTGCTATGCCTGCTATGCTTAGAGTCGTGTCAGGTCTGGTTCATCTGGGTGATGGGCTAGAGTGAAATGATTGTGTCGGTAATGAGAGTGGTGTGGTGAACACGATTTGGTAAAGGTATCGATGAGAGGCCATGTAGGAGTACATGGTGGGTTGTTTCATTGAAGCCGACCTTAAGCACTGAGATCTGTATGTGTGATTTAAGAATCAGCTACTACCATGCATTGGGCCCGAAACCAATGGACCCTCTCGGCTTCTTATTCACCCTAGTTCTCCGTCCAGGAGTTGCAAGTAGTTTCTGGTGTTTGTAGTCTACTGGAGGCCGTGGACAGCGCTGACCGTAGGGGTGGGCTGTGATGCGGTAGGTACGTGGCCGGGTGTACCGAATACCCGTTAGGTATCTCGGGAACTGTCACACCCTAGCTAGTCATGCATTAGAGTGTGTGCATCATGTTTAAAATTCCATTTAACTTGAAATGGGGATCTGTGAAACCCTCAGAATCATTTTGAAAATGACCCAAATAAAAATTTCTCCAAAAGGGTCCAAGAAAATGCTCATGTTGCTCTCTGAAAATATTGGACAGAGATAAAAATCAAACCAATATTTTTAGTGGCTCATGGACATTTATTTTGGGCATTTGGAATTAATGCATAAATATTTGCATTGGAAATATATTTCTATATATATGAAATATGGTCCAAATATTATGCCATTTCTAAAGGAGCTCTGGAATAATATATCTAGCCCCTGCAAAAATTGGCATAAGTTAAATAAATGATTTAATGTATTATTTAAATCAGAACAAATGTCAGAAATTAGAAAAACAGAAAAAAAAATAAAAGGGAGAAGCTTACCTGGGCTCCTCCCTGTGCAGCCCAGCCAGCTGGCCGGCCCAGCCAGCAGGCGGCCCAGCCCGCTTCCCTCCTCTGTCGTCTTCGTCCCGACAGAGGGAGGGGAGTGTGGCCGGCGCGCGCGCGCGCCACGGCGCCACGCCACCTCTCTCCCTGCCTGCCTGCCCTCCCCTCCTCGCCTCGATGCCCCTGGACGACGCCACGCCTCGCCCCTGCTCTCTCTCACTCTCCCCCGGCTCTCCCCTCCTCTCCCTCGCTCTCTCTCTCACACGGCCGAACACCACCGTCGCCGCCGTTCGCCATAGCAGCCGACTCCGGCCACCCCTCGCTCCCCCGACTAGCTCAGGAGCTCTGCCTCGACCTCCTCTTCCTCCCCACCGTTCCACGGGTCTCCGGAAGCCCTGCATCGCCGTCATGTCGCCGTTCCCCTCCTCGGGCTCCGACCACCGTCGCCGTCGATTCGCCGTCTCCAGCGCGTCCCCGAGCCCGCTTCGACGCCCACTGCAACCGCGGTGAGCTACGCCACCGTTTCCCCTCTTCTCCCCCTCGTTCCCTCACCGTAGCCTCCTCCCCACCACGGCCGAACCTCCGCCGTCGCCGAGCTCGCCGTCGACGCAGCTCCGGTGACCATTTGGTCACCCCGGCGAGTCCAACGAGTTCGTAAGGCTCCATAGAGCATCCCTAGCGCCTCGCTTCGCTCGCCTTCGAGCTCCAACCCCGTTTCCGTGCACGACCGAACTCCGGCAGCCGCAGCCGAGCTCGCCGCCGTCGACTCCGGCCACCTCAGGCACGGCCACCACCACCGTTCGACGCGCGGGAGCAAGAGCTCTCCAACGAGCCCAAGAACGGCCTCGCCCGTGCCCTGTAGCGCGATCCCGCATCGCGCCGCCGTCTCGGGCCTCGCCGGCGTCACGTCGCCGGTGGGTCTGACCCACTTTGACCACGGCAGGACCCCCCCTGAGTCCCTGACAGGTGGGCCCAGCCCTGTAGCTAACTAGGATTAGCGCTAACCACTGTTAGTTAACCCCTGACACTGACCAGTGGGCCCCAGCGCCACTAATTAGTAATTAGGATTAATTTAACTCTGTTTAACTCCCCTGTCACTGACGTGTGGGCCCCACACGTCAGGTTTGACCTCAGCCAGCCGCAGTTGACCACTGACGTCATGCTGACGTCATGCTGGCGCAATAATTATATTTCTGGATTTAAATAAAATCAGGAAATTCCAGAATATTATTTAAACTTCAAAAATTCATAACTTTTATTCTGTAACTCCAAATTGGACAAATTATATATGAAAAATGATCAGAAAAATCCAATCTATCCATCTGTACTATTTTCATGCATGATCAAACAAGTTAAATTGATGTTTTAAGCAGAACAAGGAAAAGCACTTTAAAAGGCCATATTTGAATTTGAAATTTGAATCCTTGATTCAAATTTGCTCAAACCCTTCTGGTTTTAGTTGCATTAGCCCAACACACTCATATTGCCATGTTTCATGCATGCATCATATTGTTGCACATTGTTTGGTGATGGTTGTGTATCGGTGTCCTTTGCGACAGGTTCTGCCTCCGAGGAGTACCGTGATTACCCTAACGAAGAACCGTATCAGTGCATCGAACCATCAGGCAAGAAACCAACCATTTGATCATATCGATACAATCCCATGTTCTCGCTCCTGCTCTCTTTTACTGCATTAAGACAACGCGTTTCAAACTGCTGTGTGCTACGGTAGTTGAACCCATTTCCTCTGCATGACCTGTCATTGCCACAGTAACTAGATGAAACCCACTAGCATGTGTAGGAGTTGATTGAGCCATATGTATGTGTTGTTCCTACCTTGCTATGCCTGCTATGCTTAGAGTCGTGTCAGGTCTGGTTCATCTGGGTGATGGGCTAGAGTGAAATGATTATGTCGGTAATGAGAGTGGTGTGGTGAACACGATTTGGTAAAGGTATCGATGAGAGGCCATGTAGGAGTACATGGTGGGTTGTTTCATTGAAGCCGACCTTAAGCACTGAGATCTGTATGTGTGATTTTAGATACAGCTACTACCATGCATTGGGCCCTGAAATATGACCCCGCTCGACTTCTTATTCACCCTAGCTCTCTGTCCAGGAGTTGCAAGTAGTTTCTGGTGTTTGTAGCCTACTGGAGGCCGTGGACAGCGCTGACCGTAGGGGTGGGCTGTGATGCGGTAGGTACGTGGCCGGGTGTACCGAATACCCGTTAGGTATCTCGGGAACCCTGTTCACATCGTTCGGGGCCGTATGGGAAACCTCGGCCGGACTCCCTGCGGATGGAACCTGGATAGGCGATAAACCTGGACTAGAGGCTTAAGTGTTTAGGTAGGTCGTGGTCTACACCCACGTCGGCTTTCGCTTGAAGTCTGCCGAGCACATGTCGTGTGCAGACGCTAAGTGGTGGAAACATGTATGAAGAAGTACACCCCTGCAGGGTTATCATGATCTATTCGAATAGCCGCGTCCGCGGTAAAGGACTACTTGGTTGCCTATACAGTTCATAGACAAGTAAATGGAAACTACTAAAAGCCTCAAGATAAGTGTGAGTGCCGAGGATGGCTCTTCCGTAGGAAGACGGAGGCGGATCCTCGGTAGTGTATTGAATTGGTGAGTAGTGGACTCGTGTGCGCAAAACCATTTCAAGTTGAAGTATCGTAGGATAGTCTAGCCAAGAGTCATAGCTGGCTTGCTGCAATAACTCCACCAACCCTTCTTGATAATATGCATGTATGTAGGATCTGATGTAAGTCTTGCTGAGTACCCTTGTACTCATGTTGCTATAATTTACCTTTTACAGAAGACGCTGCAACCCCTTCTGATGGGTTCTATGTAGACGTTGACATCAACGAGTAGGCTAAAGACCCAGGTGGTGACCCTTAGCTTGTGAAGGACCACGTAGTATAGCTAGGCTTTCCAAGCCTCTTTTATTTTACTAGTTGTCTGTACTCAGACAAGTTACTTCCGCTGCTGGTTTGTATGACTGTATGACTTGAATGTTGGGTCGTGGGACCCGTACCTTTGTGTATGCTATGTATGGCTCCCTGAGCCTTAAATAAAGTACTTGTGTCGTAGAGTCATGTTGTGATGCTTCGTTGTATTTGCACATATCGAGCATATTCTGTGTATGATTGAAATGCTTGGTATGTGTGGGATCTGACTACCTAGTTGTTTATCTTTAGTAGCCTCTCTTACCGGGAAATGTCTCCTAGTGTTACCGCTGAGCCATGGTAGCTTGCTACTGCTCTGGAACACTTAGGCTGGCCGGCATGTGTCCTTCTTCGTTCCTGTGTCTGTCCCTTCGGGGAAATGTCACGCATTGAGTACCGGAGTCCTGTTAGCCCGCTACAGCCCGGTTTACCGGAGTCATGCTAGCCCAGTGCTACAGCCCGGACCCACTTGCTGATGACCGACACGTTCGAAGCTGGGTCATGGATGCCTGTCCCTGTAAGTCCGCGCCACTTTGGGTTTACGACTAGTCATGTCAGCCCGGGCTCCTTATCATATGGATGCTAGCGACACTATCATATACGTGAGCCAAAAGGTGCAAACGGTCCCGGGCAAAGGTAAGGCGACACCCGTGGGAATACCGTGCGTGAGGCCGCAAAGTGATATGAGGTGTTACCGGCTAGATCGATGTGACATCGAGTCGGGGTCCTGACACATGTTTCATGCATGCATCATAATGTTGCACATTGTTTGGTGATGGTTGTGTATCGGTGTCCTTTGCGACAGGTTCTGCCTCCGAGGAGTACCGTGATTACCCTAACGAAGAACCGTATCAGTGCATCGAACCATCAGGCAAGCAACCAACCATTTGATCATATCGATACAATCCCATGTTCTCGCTCCTGCTCTCTTTTACTGCATTAAGACAACGCGTTTCAAACTGCTGTGTGCTACGGTAGTTGAACCCATTTCCTCTGCATGACCTGTCATTGCCACAGTAACTAGATGAAACCCACTAGCATGTGTAGGAGTTGATTGAGCCATATGTATGTGTTGTTCCTACCTTGCTATGCCTGCTATGCTTAGAGTCGCGTCAGGTCTGGTTCATCTGGGTGATGGCCTAAAGTGAAATGTTTATGTCGGTAATGAGAGTGGTGTGGTGAACACGATTTGGTAAAGGTATCGATGAGAGGCCATGTAGGAGTACATGGTGGGTTGTTTCATTGAAGCCGACCTTAAGCACTGAGATCTGTATGTGTGATTTAAGAATCAGCTACTACCATGCATTGGGCCCGAAACCAATGGACCCTCTCGGCTTCTTATCCACCCTAGTTCTCCGTCCAGGAGTTGCAAGTAGTTTCTGGTGTTTGTAGCCTACTGGAGGCCGTGGACAGCGCTGACCGTAGGGGTGGGCTGTGATGCGGTAGGTACATGGCCGGGTGTACCGAATACCCGTTAGGTATCTCGGGAACCCTGTTCACATCGTTCGGGGCCGTATGGGAAACCTCGGCCGGACTCCCTGCGGATGGAACCTGAATAGGCGATAAACCTGGACTGGAGGCTTAGGTGATTAGGTAGGTCATGGCCGACACCCACGTTGGGCTTCCGCTTGAAGGTTGCCGAGTACATGTCGTGTAAACGACGGTAAGTGGTGAGAGCGTGTATGAAGAAGTACACCCCTGCAGGGTTAACATGATCTATTCGAATAGCCGCGTCCGCGGTAAAGGACTACTTGGTTGCCTATACAGTTCATAGACAAGTAAATGGAAACTACTAAAAGCCTCAAGATAAGTGTGAGTGCCGAGGATGGCTCTTCCGTAGGAAGACGGAGGCGGATCCTCGGTAGTGTATTGAATTGGTGAGTAGTGGACTCGTGTGCGCAAAACCATTTCAAGTTGAAGTATCGTAGGATAGTCTAGCCAAGAGTCAAAGCTGGCTTGCTGCAATAACTCCACCAACCCTTCTTGATAATATGCATGTATGTAGGATCTGATGTAAGTCTTGCTGAGTACCCTTGTACTCATGTTGCTATAATTTACATTTTTACAGAAGGCGCTGCAACCCCTTGTGATGGGTTCTATGTAGACATTGACATCAACGAGTAGGCTAAAGGCCCAGGTGGTGACCCTGAGCTTGTGAAGGACCACGTAGTATAGCTAGGCTTTCCAAGCCTCTTTTATTTTACAAGTTGTCTGTACTCAGACAATGTACTTCCGCTGCTGGTTTGTATGACTGTATGACTTGAATGCTGGGTCGTGTGACCCGTACCTTTGTGTATGATATGTATGGCTCCCTGAGCCTTAAATAAAGTACTGGTGTCGTAGAGTCATGTTGTGATGCTTCGTTGTATTTGCACATATCGAGCATATTGTGTGTATGATTGAAATGCTTGGTATCTGTGGGATCTGACTATCTAGTTGTTTATCTTTAGTAGCCTCTCTTACCGGGAAATGTCTCCTAGTGTTACCGCTGAGCCATGGTAGCTTGCTACTGCTCTGGAACACTTAGGCTGGCCGGCATGTGTCCTTCTTCGTTCCTGTGTCTGTCCCTTCGGGGAAATGTCACGCATTGAGTACCGGAGTCCTGTTAGCCCGCTACAGCCCGGTTTACCGGACTCCTGCTAGCCCAGTGCTACAGCCCGGACCCACTTGCTGATAACCGACACGTTCGAAGCTGGGTCATGGATGCCTGTCCCTGTAAGTCTGTGCCACTTTGGGTTTACGACTAGTCATGTCAGCCCGGGCTCTTTATCATATGGATGCTAGCGACACTATCATATACGTGAGCCAAAATGCGCAAACGGTCCCGGGCAAAGGTAAGGCGACACCCGTGGGGATACCGTGCGTGAGGCCGCAAAGTGATATGAGGTGTTACCGGCTAGATCGATGTGACATCGAGTCGGGGTCCTGACATCTAGTGTGCGGCTGCCGGGGCTCCTCCTCGTCATTGCTATGCGGCCCCTTGTCCTTGTTTTCGGTAATTAACTTGACGATCTGCTTGAACACCCAACAATCCCTGTTGGTGTGATTGGCTGGCTTGTCTGGGGTGCCGTGTATTTGACATGAGCGATCGAGTATACGGTCCAAGCTGGACGGACCCGGCGTATTTTGTTTGAATGGCTTTTTACGCTGACCGGGTTTAGAGCCTTTGAATCCGGCATTGACTACCGTATCCTCAGTATTTTCGCTGTTAATGTGGCGCTTATGCTTGTTGCGACATGACCTGCTATTGCCGTCCTTGGTATCTAAGGTACCATGGTTCTTTGATATGTTATTACTGCGAGCCAGCCAACTGTCTTCTCCCGCACAAAAGCGGGACATGAGCGTCGTGAGAGCTGCCATAGATTTCGGCTTTTCCTGACCAAGGTGCCGGGCTAGCCACTCGTCTCGGATGTTGTGCTTGAAAGCCGCTAAGGCCTCCGCATCCGGACAGTCGACGATTTGATTTTTCTTTGTAAGGAACCGAGTCCAGAATTGCTTGGCCGACTCTTCTGGCTGCTGAATTATGTGGCTCAAATCATCCGCGTCTGGCGGTTGCACATAAGTGCCCTGAAAGTTGTCGAGGAATGCGGCTTCCAGATCTTCCCAACAGCTAATGGAGTCCTCTGGCAGGCTGTTAAGCCAATGCCACGCTAGTCCTTTGAGCTTTAGTGGGAGGTATTTGATGGCGTGTAAGTCATCGCCGCAGGCCATGTGGATGTGGAGGAGGAAATCCTCAATCCATACTGCGGGATCTGTTGTGCCGTTGTATGATTCAATATTTACAGGTTTGAAACCTTCTAGGAATTGATGTTCCATTACTTCGTCTGTGAAGCATAAGGGGTGTGCGGCGCCTCTGTATTGGGCTATATTGCGACGCAGCTCGAATGGGTCTTGCCCACTGTGTTCGGCCCGGCCGGATTTGCTTTTACTGTATCCGGCGTGACGTTTGTCGTCTCGCAGAGTGGTGCGCCCTCGTGATCCATAGATCGATCTTGTATGCTTTGCCTTGTCCTCCAATATGTCTCGCAGGTCTGGCGTATCTCCCCATGCCTTTTTATTTGAATGGCGTTGGGGTGGAGGCTGAGCTTTTGGCTGGAATGCCTCTCTCTCGCGGCCACGAGGTGGCCTATCAGCCGTATCATACGCTTCTTCCTCAAGTCGGGGTAGTAACATGCGCCTTGGGTAACTCTTGGAGGGGCGCTCGAGTTTATATTCCTCGGCTGCGAGGACTTCAGTCCATCTGTCAGCTAGCAGATCTTGATCAGCTTGAAGCTGCTGCTGCTTTTTCTTCAGGGTATTTGCCGTGGCCATGAGCCGGCGCTTGAAGCGCTCTTGTTCGACGGGATCCTCTGGTACGGCGAATTCATCGTCGCCGAGGCTTTCCTCGTCTTCGGAGGGTGGCACGTGAATGTCATCCTCCTCCTCTCCGTCTGCCGTTCTCTCAGGAAAGCTGGCTCCTCCATCCTCCTGCTCTAAATCTTGCTGGAGGGGTTTGTTGTTGTCTTCAGCACTATCCGGGGTATTATTATCTCCTGTGCTGGTATCACCACTTTTGCTTTGGCGGGACTTAGAGCAGCGCCGCTGACGTTGGCGTTTGGGTTGCTTCTTGGAGGGGTCATCCTCCGCTATCCTATAACACCCTCGATGCGACTATAGCTCCCACGTGTCGAGGCACGACTTAGAGACATAATCGCATTGATGACATATGTCGCAAGTTAGGCAATCTTCACAAACATCTCATGTAATGTAATAATAAAAGGGGAGATAACATAGTTGGCTTACACTCGCCACGTCAATCAAGTACATAAATAACATTACATCATCCAAACACTCATGGCCCGACTACGGCGCCAAAATAAAAGAGAACCCAACATGCGACACGGTCCCAATCACCCTAACTGGGCACCACTACTGATCATCGGGAAAGGAAACATAGTATCGTTCAGAGTCTTCGTCGAACTCCCACTTGAGCTCATACGCGTCTCCTGGAGCGGAATCATCGGGCCCCGCGTCTGGTGTAATAGTAATCTGTGAGCCACAGGGACTCGGCAATCTCGCACCCTCGCGATCAAGACTATTTAAGCTTATAGGTAAGGCAGGGTGAATATGAGTGGAGCTGCAGCAAGCGACTAGCAAGTATGGTGGCTAACTTATTTGCAAAAGAGAGCGAGAAGAGGAGGCAAGGCGCGAGCGAGAAACTACAGAGCAACCTGCGCAAACATTACTCCATCACCGTGTCCACTTCCCGGACTCCGCCGAGAAGAGGCCATCACGGTAACGCACTCGGTTGATTCATTTTAATTAAGTTAAGGTTCAAGTTATCTACAACCGGACATTAACAAATTCCCATCTACCCATAACCGCGGGCACGGCTTTCAAAAGTTCAATCCCTGCAGGGGAGTCCCAACTTATCCCATGACAAGCTCTCATGGTCAACGAAGGAATAGACCTCCTCCCAAGACGTTCCGATCAGACTCGGTATCTTGGTAATTCAAGACACTTCGACAGGTTAAAACAAGACCAGCAACACCGCCCGAATGTGCCGACAAATCCCAATAGGAGCTGCACATATCTCTTTCTCAGGGCACACTCAGATGAGCCAGACGTCGGGTAGGCCAGCCCAGAGTTGCCCCTGGTAGCCGCGGACATCGCTCGGTGGGACCAACA